>NW_021604564.1:18964934-18981888 GCF_004785775.1 Grammomys surdaster | reverse complement strand
GAGAGAGAGAGAGAGAGAGAGAGAGAGAGAGAGAGAGAGAGAGAGAGAGAGAATATGACAGGGTCTATCTCTATAGCCTAGGCAGGCCTGGAATTCACTATGATTTTGAAATCATGGCAGTCCTCCTGCTTCAGTCTCCTACTTTGGGAACATCATGGGCCACCGAACTCAGATTTAATAACTTTCTATAAAATATTTCATTCTCTTTGAAATCCTGAATTAAAGATTTAATGTCACAGTGATTCACTTCTGTAATACCTGCTCTTAGTAGCAGTGGCAGAATCCTTCAGAGTTCAAGGTCACCTTCAGCTACACAGCAGGGTTGATGGTGGCATGGAATACCGGAGGTCCCATCTCAAAATGTAGATGTTTCTTTGACCTCAAGACTTAAGATCAGTCGGGCGGTGGTGGCGCACGCCTTTAATCCCAGCACTTGGGAGGCAGAGGCAGGTGGATTTCTGAGTTAGAGGCCAGCCTGGTCTACAGAGTGAGTTGCAGGACAGCCAGGACTACACAGAGAAACCTTGTCTCGAAAAACCAAAAAAAAAAGAAAAAGAAAAAGAAAAAAGACTCAAGATCATATATGAAATACTGTTTCTATGCTTACATAGTGAACACAGAGCAGTTTAATGAGATTCCCAGTCGTCAGCCACAGCAATAACTCACCTTTATAGCAATCAAAAGAGAACAAGTATCACAGCCCGACCTAGCCCACCCCCACACCAAAGTCTCACTCTGTAGCCCAGGCTGTTCAAGAGTTTAGGGTTACCTTCTCTGATATCACCTAAGAGTAGGCAGTGAAAGCCTGACATTTAAAGGCTGGAGATGTGGCTCCACTGGTAGAGTACTTGCTCGGCATGCATACGCCATATGTTCAAATCTGAGGTGACATATAACCAGATGCTGTGGTTCAGTCCTATTTTCTCAGTATTGAGGCAGAGCTGCTGCAAGTTCAAGGGCAATCCAGGATGCCCAGTAAGTTGGAAGCATGGTAATGATACCATAGTAAAAGTATGTTTTTTTACTACGACAATAGTAAAAATAGCTTAGTAAAAACATGTAAAAATAGCTTAGTCAGGAACCTGACCCTACCCATGGCTGCACCTGATAACCAGAATCCAGTGACATCACTCACTCAAGAGCACCAGACACAGGTCTAGAACCCCATGACGTCCACTTGACAGTGTATAACCAGAGACCAAGAGCAACGCATTCCTCTTCACATCTTGAGGACTGTTGAAGACACTGGGGAGGCACCACCTTGACCTTCCTTTCAGCTGGAGAGTCTTCTCTGTGATTGGAACCCTGGAGCCAAAGACTACTGTAAAAGGCTGGACCTGACCTTTGGTTAAGATGGGTCACACAGTGAGCAGCCTTGGGGAGACAGGCTTAGGACATGGTTAGGAAGTTAGACTGTGAACCTTGTGCGAAGCACCTCACCATAATAACACATAATGTGTCGGGAGTGGGGAGGGTGGAGAGCAGACAGGGTTTCTCTGTGTAGCCCTGGCTGTCCTGGAACTTGCTCTGTAGACCAGGCTAGCCTCAAAGTCATAGAGATCCACCTGCCTCTTCCAAACTCTGGGATTAAAGCCATGTGCCACCATTGCCAAGCTAAAATATAAGTTTTGTTATGATAAGGACAGGTGCATACCTTCTTGCTTAGGACAATAGACTATGTGAGACATTGTTTCAAAAAAGAGAAGAAAAGGAAAGGAAGCAACATAAATGTCCATAAAGGCAAGGGAACACAATAACAAAAGTATACTTTCATTTATCCCACAGAATTGCAATTCAGATGTCACATAGCCTTTTTCCTTATCTATGTCTCCTTTTCTGTCAGTTCATTGATCTGTAATCAGCTGGAGATTGTAGATAGTATAGAACAATAAGATAGAAGGAAGGAGGAATCATATGTAAATTTTGTTAATTACTCTTTTCTGTGAGTTGTAGGCTTATTGTATCCAATTTGTAAATTACTCTTTATACATATGGTATATTTTGACAGGCCTTGTCTGTAGGTCTCTGTGCTCCATGGATAAAAGGGAGACCCTTGTGTGGTCATCAGGTGGCTGAATCATTTAACTTCAGATGGCATACACCTGTTCAAAGTGGCACATGTGTTAGCTGGCAAAGAGACAATGGGGAGCCAGGTGAGAGGATTTGAAAACCGGTGAGTATTTTTGTTTTATTTTCTCTATGCTGTTTCCTATGAAAGTGTTTATGAATTCTTGTATGTGTTCATCAAATTTAGCATTTCAGTTTGATAGGCATTGTGCAATTCCCTAAGTAGATACAAGATGAACTTTGACCTCTCAGGGCTCGTAGCATAACTAGGAAGAAAAAGAAGGACAATTTGGCATGCATATCTGCATGTGTGTGAGTGAGCACATGTGTGTGTGTGTGTGTGTGTGTGTGTGTGTGTAGTGAGAATGGATGCCAGAGCACGAGTGTAAAGGAGTCAGAGGACTTTTCTAGAGTTGTCCTGTCCCACCTTGTTTTGAAGCAGGGTCTGTCTCTCTTGTTGCTTCTGCACACTCCAGGCTAGCTGGCCCTTTGGCCAACTTCCACTGTTGGATGGTTTTTATGTAGGTTCATGGGTCAAATTCATGTCAGGCTCTGTAGCAACTGGTTTTAACCACTGAGCCACCTCCCCTGCCCTTGCAATTTAAAATCTCCTGCTTATTGCAACATTCACCAATTTTTCCTGACGTTCCCTCCTAGGCAAGCTATGCCAAATGCTTCTGTGCTCTCTAACACTGAAGTCCAGCCTCCCTTCCCAAATACATGCCTTGTTCATACAGGGCCCCAATCCAGACTCAAGGAACCCTTCCCAGAAACCCCTGGGGCTCTGCTCCTCCTTTCTCACTTTCTCCCTCTCTCCACACTTCCCCGTCCTTCTCTTGAGAAAGTAACAACTTAGCCGGGTGTGGTGATGCCTGCCTTTAATCCCAGCACTTGGGAGGCAGAAGCAGGCGGATTTCTGAGTTCGAGGCCAGCCTGGTCTACAGAGTGAGTTCCAGGACAGCCAGGGCTACACAGAGAAACCCTGTCTCAAAAAACCAAAAAAAAAAAAAAAGAGAGAGAGAGAGAGAGAGAGAGAGAGAAAGTAACAACTTGCTTGTTTGGTTCTTTAAGTTCTTTTTAGATAAGGTCTTATGTAGCCCAGGCTATCCTGCAACTGCCTAGGTAGCTAAGGGTGACCTTGAATTCCTGAGCCTCTTGCCTCCACTTCCCTGGGGCTGATTACAGACCAGAGCCGCCATAACTAGATAAAAGCAGGTTTTTGCTGTTGTGATTTTTTTTTTGGTTTGTTTGCTTGTTTCATTTTGTTTTATTTTTAGAGACCAGCCTCGTTCCGTTTCTCAGGTTGTCCTTGAACCCAGGATTCTTCTTCCTCAGCTCTCAAGTGCTGGTTTACAGATGTCAGGTCCTTTGGCATCATGGGAAATGACAATAGCTATTCACTGCACAGTCCACAGGATGAAGGCAGAAGGAATCCTGGAGAAAGGCAGAAGTGCAGGAGTCTGAATTGTGAAAGAACACTGCTCAGGCACTGGAAACTTTGGGTTTGGAGTCCAGGAACAAATACATTGGTCTGGGCATCAAATAGAACCCAAGCTTTGGGACCTAACTCCTGGACTTCTATGTGGTGCTGAAAGCCAGGATTCACCACAGACGACAAGAAATAGTAAGAGCTGCCTAGATCCAAACACAGCATCAGCAAGGAGGAGCCCAGGAGCTGACTCCAGCAGAAGAATGAAGTCCATCCTTGTGGGAACAGGGACCAGGAAGTGGTGGGAGAAATGGAGACAGAGACCACGATGCCTGGGATTCAGACTCTGGAGACCAGCATCAGAGTGCAGATCCAACTTTATTGTTTATTACATTGAGCTTGTATATAGCATTTTAGCCAATTAGGGTATGTTTATATATTCAAGGGCAAATCTGGGTAAAATAGGTGTTGTTTAGCAGAAGCTGACTCACCTGTCCAAGAGCCTGTCCAGGAGCCTGGGGCAGGGTTGGGGGAGGGCAATCCCATGTTGACATTTCCCTGAAGACAGAGGAAGCGGCCAGCAGCCACCCCCCTGGCCTTGAATCCTTTGTGTTGTCTCACAGGTATGCTGAGAGCCACACCATACCGTGGACAGTGGATCAGGACTCTCCCAGGAGTCACAGGAGCCTGTGGCACCTCTCTCACTTCTTCCTCCAGCAGGTTATTATCTCCGCACCCCCACACATCTTCACCTGCAAATGAGTTCTACCCAAAAGGCCAAGACACACCTTGTGAAAATTGTCAGTTTGGTTTCTTTTTTTGGTTTGTTTGTTTTGGGGGAGGGTGTGCAGGGCCTGGAAGTGGAGGATGTGGAGAGGGGGTTGTTCTGTGAACCAGGGTGGGCTTCAGCTCGTAGAGATCTGCCTGCTTCTGCTCCCCAAGTACTGAGATTAAAGGTATGTGCAGTCACACCTAACTTCTTTTTTTTATAGTGTGCAACTACTTTATGTGTATTAAAGTAAAACAGTATAGGCTTGGTGGTCCTTTATCCCAGCACGCAAGAGTCAGAGCAAAAGGACCAGGCGGGACTCAGATATACAGAAAGTTCAAGGCCTGGCTGGGCTTCCTGAGATTTGTTTAAAAAAAAAAAAAGACAGACAGACAGATAGATGGATGAATGAATTAAAGCATAAGTTAATTAGCCAGGCTAGTCAAATTTGTTTTGAGTGCTACCGGCAGTGGCCAGGACACCTCCATCTTAAAAAAAAAAAAAAGCCCAAATCCAAAAACCCTGTAGATCTAGCTGACCTGGCATGACAGTACAGGCCAGATGTTGGCACACACCTGTAATCCATGCACTCTGCCGACTGAGGAAGTCAGCATTCTGAGTTTATATAGGCAAGACCCTGTGTGAAACACAAAGCAATGAATAAGGAACCAGTCCTGAGTGATACTTTATAGCCATCTGGAACATCTGTACACTCTGACATGGAAGACTGCAAAAATACCTTTTGTTGGTTTTTGTTTTTCCAGACAGGGTTTCTCCTGTATAGCCCTGGCTGTCCTGGAACTTGCTCTGTCTGTAGACCAGGCTGGCCTCCAACTCAGAGATCCACCTGCCTCTGCCTCTTGAGTGCTGGACCGCAAGATGCTTTTTCAAGAAAACCTTTCATTTGAGACTTAACAAGGCTAGCAGAATTTTGTAACAACGATACTTGTATTGCTATAGGCATGTTTAGAAAGGGACTAGAATTTCGGTTTTCCATGAAACTGTATATACTGTGTGTGAGTGTGGGCAAGCCTGTGTGAAGGGAAGAGGACAACTTTGAGACTGTGGCTTTCTCTTTCTGCTTTGTTATTTCTGTTACTTTTGTTTGGTACTCCAGGCTAGCTGTCACCCTGTCCTCCAGTTTCCAGGCACTTCTGTCTCCACCTTCAAACTCAGTCTAGGAACGCTAAGATTACAGATTTGCCACAACCGCCACCACTACTACCACAGCACCTCACCTGGCTACTTAAATGTGCGTCTCAAGGATTAAACTCAGGCTGTCAGACTTGTGTGAGCCACCTGCTGAGCCTGCTGAACCAGCTCACTGGCTGGAGAATTGTTTTTGTCCTGTAGTCATGAGCTCACTTAGTTTGCTTGGGGAAGGCTTCAAGGCTGAGGGGACCTTTAGCTGAGTCTAAAAATGGGCAAATTAAAGGCTAAAGGCCAGAGGAGAAGGATACACGCAGGGTTAGGGGTGGATCTCCAAGGTGGGAAGCCCAAGGCCACTTAACCTCTTTCGGATATCAGAGGCATTGCAAGAAAGTGAGGCCTTAGGCATGTGAAGGCCCTCTGTAAATCACACTTTTTTTGCTTCACACTATTGAAAGGAATATTGTCAAAATTAAGTCATGGACTGTGTACACCCTGAAAACAAAATGCATGTTAGAGCGCTCCTTTTTATATGAAAATGAATTACAGCATTGATAAGTGTAATTATATGACTAACAAACCCATATATAGCGTTAAGACTGAATTACTGGCATATCTACTTGTTTCAAATCTCTGAAGAGCCGATATCACAAATTATGTTCTCTTAGTGTGCTAAAAAGAAAAAAAGAACAAGGCGAGCTGAGAAAAACTACCCTGAAATATCATTCTACCTCACCACGATTTTGTTTTTCTTTTGCATAAGCCTGTGTCTTTCAAATAAATCCTCAAGCAAATAGCTCCATTCTGTCGATGAGAAATTATAAAAGACCATGTAATCATCTGACAATGGGACTGAAAACAAGCCCAGAGGAAACGCATGGCCCTTCAAGAGAAGTCACAATGTGCGGGTCTATTTGCTCTCACTTGCAGAGTCTACTCCTGACATTTTTTGTCTCCTAATTGGACTTTATGACTGAGGTCTGAAGGGTGCTAGCTGCTGAATGTAAGAAAAGGACCTGCAGAGGCAACAGAGGTCCCCACGCACCGGAAGCCAGCCTTTGCGTGGTAACTTGATGAAGAAGCAGACCCCAGAAACTCTGAACCCCGAATCTGTAAAATAAGAGCTATTTTCTCAGTCTTTAATAAATGCTTTGGGTAGGACATGGTGACATGTCGTGAGGAAACCTATGTGCAGATTTTAGAGCTGCTGCTTCCAGCCTTCCCAGAATCCATCAGTTCCAAAAATGTGTGCCAGAAAAGAAGGGTGTTCTCTCACCTTCAGCTCGCTGCCCCATCCTACTGCCAAGCATCTGTGTAAAGCAAGCTGACTGCTATGTCCTGGACCGTCTTCTTTTGGTTTTCTACGATACAGGCCTGGCTGGCTTGGATGTTGCCACGTAAACCATAATGGCCTCCCTCCTGCCTTGTTTGTCTGAGACAGGGTCTCCTTATGATGTCTTGGCTGGCCTGGAACTTACTATGTGTCCTAGGCTGGCCTCAAACCTGTATTCTTCATTCTTCAGCCTCATAAGTGCTTGTACAATCATGCTCCCGCTCTTTGCTCTGCTTCTTTTGTTTGGGTTATACAAAGGCTGGTGCATTTGACCAAGGGTAGCCTTGAACTCCTGACCTTCCTGCCTATACTTCCCAAGTGATAGGCTTAGAGGCCTGTGCCAACACATCAAGTAGCAGTTGCCACAGTGCATTCCCCTTTTTCTCCTTCTTCCTTGAGACAGGGTTTGACCTATGTGGCCCAGGCTGGCCTTGAACTCATAGCAATCCACTTGCCTCACCACGAAAGTGCTGGGATAGAACCATGCACCCTCGTTTCCAGCATCTCTCTTGTTTTTTCTTTCCGGTCCAGATGCTCCTCAATTTAGGCAGCAAGAAGATGGAGGTGCCTTGAGTGTGTACAAGGCAAATGCTCAAATCAACCTTCACTTCCGTCAACTAATTGGACTTTCTAAAAAATATTTTATTATTTTTAAAATTATATATATCAAAGTGTGTGCCAGTGTGTGGATATGTGTGCATAAGTACAGGTCTCTGAGAAGGCCATAAGAGATTATCAGATCTCTTGAGGCTGGAATTCACAACAGGCAGTTGTGAACTGCCTAGTGGGTGCTGGAACTGAACTCAAGTCCTCTGGAAAAGCAGCAAATACTCTAAAGCATCAAGTCATCTCTCTGAGGCCCCTTACTTAAAACTTTAATCTATTAGAAAGCTAATCATGAGATACTGAGTAGTATTTTATTTTGGGTTAAGATATTACACTTAAGCATTAAACACTATCACCTTAAATGGGATATAGTGGTCACTCCTCTCTTTCCAGAACTTGGGAGGTTGAAATAGGAGGATCATGCATTTGAGGCCAACCTGGGCTACAGAATGAGGCCCTATCTCAAAACAAAACAAAACAAAAAAAAAACATTTTGTCACCATAACAAAGAAAGGAAGAAAGGAAAGGAAAACCGAGGTGGGGGAAGAAAGGAATTGAAGATAAGAGAGGAGAGGATAAAAGGTTTTATATCTGCATCAGTCTCTCTGCTATTAGGGTTCCTCCCCCAGTTATGGTCTGATGAGTTGATAAGTCCACAGGACCCCACCGTTTATGAAAGGGTCATTCATTCCATGCTGAGCATGAAGGTCCTGGGCTACAGTGAGTTATCTGTCCTGTGTGCATACCCTCAAAGTACAGACGAATCCTCAGGGCAGGAATTAGAGCTGAAGGGAGAAGTTCTTCTTGGTGGAATACAGTACGTTGATTCACTGAGAGGCTCCAGGGTGGGTCTGTCTCACCGCCTTTTCCAAGAATGCCAAATCTGGCCCCGTGTCCGTCCAGTCATGGTAGACATAACTACTCCCTCAATGTGCCTCTGACTCTCTCCAGATGAGGACTGAATTCTAAGTGAGCTTCCTGATGGCTTGAGAACATTCTTAGCAATTTGGATCTGACGCACTGAGGTCCGGGTGTCACCTCCCCAGGAGATTCAGGAGGAGATCCAGGATAGACAGAGCCTTTCACTGGTGAATTCTGGCTGTTGGCTGAGGTCTGCCGGAGGAGAGATGGAAGCAGGAGCCATGCTGGGCGAGCCCAATATCTCCTAACCCTTATTATAGAGGACGAGTGGGCTGATGCCTAGGCGGATGCTGGGCTTGCTGAGTAAACAGGATGGAGTGAGAAAGAATGATGCTTTTATATTCGTGTCTATTATGGGTCCAGGGAGACTCTTCAGCTGAGATGAAAGGCAGAGGCTGAGTTAAGGCAAGTTGTTTCCAGAACTAATTGTACAGGTCCCTGGTGTCTACTTCCGCATATCCTGGGGGTGGAGGGGAGCCAGACACACTCTGTGATTGCTGAGCAGGCCTCATTGCCGACTTTGACTCTATGGCTCTGTTGCATCTCCATCTTCTCAGAATGCTTTCCTTACAACTTTCATGTGTTTACTAATATCACTAAAAGTAACTGAGGGCATCTATGACCAGGCACCGGGGGACGAACAGCAGTGAACTAGGCTGAGGTGGAAACATACACATGCAAACTAGACCCATACCCTACAACAGAAGCTATGCCTGGAGTCGGTCACCCCAGAACAGAGGGGAGGGATTTCTGGAGAAGTGATCCCAGGAACACAAAAGCTTATTGATCAGATGAGAACACTGAATCGGGAGCCCACAGCAGCATTGCTCTGTCACTGAGCTGCATGTCCAGCCCTCTTTTTGTTTTTTATTTTGAGACTGTTTACTGGTAACTGACCTGAACTCATTCTGTACCTGAGGCTTGAACCTGTGCTCCTCCTACCTCAGCCTCCCAAGTACCTAGAATTACAGGCCTGGGCCCTGAGACTCAGCTTCCTTAAGTGATAACAGGTGATACAGCCACTGGTAAAGCTCTTGCCGAGCCTACATGTGTGAGGCCCTAGTTGCCAACCTGAATAACACAAAATTAATGTGTCTTGCAATGAGAACAGCCTCCACAGACTGAATGATTTGAATGTATTTGAATGATTGGGCCACAGTTGGTGGAACTGTTTGGAAAGGATTAGGAAGTGCAGCCATGTTTGAGGGGATGTGTCACTCTGGGCAGGCTTTGAGGTTCCAAAAGAATCCTCTCATTCCCAGCATGTCCTCTGCCTCCTGCTTGTGGTTCAAAATGTAGGCTCTCAGCTGCTGCTCCAGCCACCTGCCACCTGATACCTCTGCTCTGCCTACGTAGACGCTAACCCTCTGGAATCATAAGCCCCAAACTTTCTTCTACAAGTTCCCTGGCCCACAGTATCTTATCACAGTTCTGGAACTCATACAGTCATCTATTGTAGCAACATCCGAAAAGCAGAAGACTTTATCATTAAAATCTAATCTTAGAGGGTGGGACTGTAGTTCACTGATGATTGCTCTCCCTGCATAAGGCCCTGAGTTCAATTCCAAGAACCAGACACAAGTGCTACAGATGTCATTTAATGTTTCCTCTCCTGGTTTATGGTTTTCTAAGACAGTGTATCTAGGTATCCCTGCTTGGCTTAGAACTCACTATGTAGGCCTCCTACCTCCAGATTGCCTCCTTGCTACCTGCTACCCCCTAAGTACTGTAATTATAGCCACCACCTCTTAGGCTTAAATTTAACATTATAACTACACATGTTACAAGCACTGGGTGTTTGGGAAATGTGTCTATAAAGCATAGACACATGCATAGATCTATGACTAAGTCTTAGCCACAGAAATACAGCCAGTTTTGAAGAAATAAACTATGAACAGATTTTTTTTCATTTATCAATTTTACTTCGCACAACATAAAAGAAGTGAGAACCATGTCAGTTTTTTTTTTAAAAGGGAAAGAAAGAAGCCTACTTTATTGCATGCCATTATTTCTTTTCAGCCTCCTCGCTAAAAACCCACCCATACCTGCTTTTGTTTCCAGATCCTTATTATAGTGTCCATAAAAATCATTAGAAATACACTGTTTCAGAGAGAGGAGTTGATTCCTCATCTGTCCAAATTGTTAGTTTTCTGATTGACTTCCAAAACCAAAACTTTACTCTCTTGGAGGGAAAATAATGTATTTTCACAGTGAATTCTGATCTGTCAGTCACTCTGATAGATGCTCAGCTCCAACCATATTATTTTTTCTTTCAACGAATATATTTTAAAATCATTTTTAAAGGCAAAGGCAACTCAATGTCTTGATTAGTTTCAAAAGTTCTCTCTCTCTCTCTCTCTCTCTCTCTCTCTCTCTCCCTCTCTCTCTCGAATTCAGTTTTATAGTTGCTGTTGTTCTGCTTAGCTTTGTTTGAGACAGGGTCTCATAGCCCAGGATGGCCTCCACTCATCTATGATGAAGATGGACACAAGTTCCTTGTCTTGTCCCTTCAACCTGGTGGCTGTCGCTGCCCCAGATTCTTCTTCATCATCCTCCTCTTTCCTGTCCCCTTCCTTTTCCCTCCTCCTCCTCCCTCTCCTTTTTTTGTTTTGTCTGTTTGTTTGAGACAGCATCTATCTGAGTAAGACACACTATCCCTGAACTTAGGGCAATCCTCCTGTCTTAGCCTCTCAAGTGCTTACCATGAATCACCATGGCCATCTCAGTTCCCTTGATAACCAGTGACTGCTAAGTTTTCTGACGTAAGACATTCTCTTCAAGTAGCAAACAACTCTGTGATCGGTCCAGACATGCGGACTGCACCCACATATGATTTCTCGGCAGGAGAGGCTGCAGTGCAACGTCTGTAGCTTGTATATTTTTAGTTTTAAATTGCACAGCAAGTAACTTTAGCTCCCAGACGTAAAAATGATTAAAAGAGAAGAAAATAAGTTCAGGAAGTCCTTGCTGCTCATGGTTTTAATCAATGATTCATCTATGTGGGCCATGGGGACTGTCACAATGGATCTCTATGTGAAGACACCAACTACAGTCCACTGTCACTTCCTCTGGGGAACTAGAACATTCGATGTCTCCAGCTCAAAGCACTGATGGAGGTTAGAGAGTTGGGGGACAGTTTTGTTTTTTAACAATTATTCTTCAAAGAATACCTCTATGAAAACTTGTTTTAGTTGTTGCAGAAACAAGAAGTTGTGGTGCATGCTGAGAGTTTTCCAGAAGCCAGTTATCCAAAAGAGTTCAGCCTACATATTCAATAAGCAGGTATTCAGTAAGACTAGGTTCTCTGTTTCCACCACATGGGGACGGAGGATCAAACTCAGGTCATCAGGTTTGCCAGCAAGCACCCTTACACACCAAGCCATCTCACTGGCCCTGGCTAAGCTGATACTCAGAAGGAAGATATCTCATAAAAACATTATACAAGTTGGTGGAATAAAATGAAGGCTCATACTGTTACCCCCTCCTTCCTTCTGTCTTCCTGTCTGGCTTCCCCCCCCCCCAACACACACACTTTCCGTTTAAATCTTACTATCTTTGGCCTGGAAAAGGCTTGAACCCTGTGTTTTTACGATGCTGTATTAAGAACCAGTCCGCCAGAGCTGCAGCACACCAGTTACTCACCGGCCAGAACCTTCAGGAAAAAGAACTTCAGGCAGGAGAATACAGCAGGCCTCAGTGGCTTTAGACTCAGTAGCTTCAACAAGCAGCCGAGAACAAGGACTACTGCTTAAAAAGTATGGAAGGCTTGCACATGAACAGTAGATAAATTATAGTAAAAGAAACTGCTTCTTTCAGTAGCCTAGGGTGACCTTCAACTCCTAACCTGCTTCAGTCTCCAGAGTGTTGAAAATTGGTTTCTCTATTTTTTTTTAAATATATTCTTCAGTTTACATTAAGATCAGTAAAGTTTTACATTGAAAAGATACAGAAAACATCTTGCCAGCTCACTCATCCATCTAACCATCTATCTATCTATCTATCTATCTATCTATCTATCTATCTATCTATCTATTTTTCTATCAATCATCTATCTATCTATCTATCTATCTATCTATCTATCTATCTAATGAGGTAGGGTCTCATGTAGCTCAGGCTAGCTTTAATTTGTTGTGTAGTTGAAGATGACCTTGACCCTGGCTTTCTGCTCTGAGTGCTGAGGTTTCAGGTAGGGGCCACTTGACCTGGGACACCTGGCTTCCAGTTACTTTTTTTTTTTTTTTTTAAAGATTTATTTATTTTATTTATGAGTACATTGTAGCTGACTTCAGACACACCAGAAGAGGGCATCGAATCTCATTATGGATGGTTGTGAGCCACCATGTGGTTGCTGGGATTTGAACTCAGGACCTCTGGAAGAGCAATCAGTGCTCTTAACCGCTGAGCCATCTCTCCAGCCCCCTCCAGTTACTTTTATTATCGACTGTACGCCAGGGCCATAGCCAGTACTCTGGTGTTTTTTTTATTCATGCATGTATGTAATGTATTTTGACCATACTTACCCACCCTGTCCTGTTTCCCCCCTACCCTCACTGGCTCCCTTCCTCTTCCCAGTTAGTCCCCCTTCAACTTTTTGGAGAGTGGAGGGTTTCATTGGTGTTCATAAAGGAGCTTGAGTGAGAGGTTATTTACAGGACAATGGGTGCATTACCTGTGATGACAGCAATGAAGGACAATGTCTCAACCTTCCAATCAGCCATTAAGTGCCTATGGATCCCCAGGGAAGAATTTCTCTCCCATGGAGATTTTTTTTCCATCTGTTTACTTGATCTTTTCTCAAATATTCCACCTTAGAATTCACAGCTGAGCCATTCTAGTGACCGTTTGTACAAGTCCCTCTGCTAGTCACAGGTTAAAAATTGTGTGCCTAGTGACACTCCAGTGTGGTGTCTTTCAGAAGGGCAGCATGGACACAGCACCTCCAGATCAATTTACAGATGCAATTTATCCCAAAGTACATGAATAGAACTTATCTGAAACTGGCCATGATGGTGTACCCCTCTATCCCAGCACTTGGAAGGAGGAGGTTGGAAGATCAGGAGTTCAAGGCCAGCTTGGGTTACATGAGACACTGTCCAAGTGTCATACAGTAATAAATAAATAAATAAATAAATAAATAGGAACATATCTTGGCTGAGTGGCTGTTTGGCAGCTTTCATTTCTCCTTCCAGGGTCAATCTCCCCTCCCCCTGCCTGGAGCTCCCGTGGCCTCTGCAGTCCTTTGTCCTCAGCCTTGTGCTCAGCTTGCTGTCTTTCACCTTACACTACCTTCTAAGTCAGGCTCTTCATGAGGACTGAGTGTGCCACCCACATAACAGGCTCCCTGAAGGCAGCCGTGGAGCCATGATGCCCCTGTTTTAGAATGCATGAGAACCCCAGACTGGAACTAACTAAGCAAATACTGATTTTTCTCACTCTGTAAAACATCTTTATGTCAGGGTCTCACTGTGTGTAGCCCAAGGGTCTCAAATCACAATCCTCCTGCCTCAGTCCCCCAAGTGTTAAGATTACAGTTATGAAATATCATGACTGCTTTAAGGGTTAATTGTACTAACAATGATACACTGTTCTGGGCCATCACTGTGACCCACTGATACTGTAACTCCTAGGAACCCTGAGTCTTCTCATCTAGATACAGAGAGAAAGTAGAACTCTGAGGTCATTCCACTCATATTCTGTGGAGTCCAGATAATCTGTTTGTGCACGTATGTATATGTGTAACTATTTGTGGTTTTGGAAATAGGATCTCCAGTAGCTCTGTAGCCAAGGATAACTCCTAATCCTCCTGCCTCTACCTCCCAAATATTGGGCTATCTGGTTTAATAAGAGTCTTAAAAGTCATTTTTGAAAAATGTCTATAACATAGATGTACTAGCTGATTTTGTGTGTCAACTTGACACAAGCTGGAGTTATCACAGAGAAAGGAGCCTCTTGAGGAAATGCCTCCATGAGATCCAGCTGTACGGCATTTTCTCAATTAGTGATCAAGGGTGGGAGGGTCCACTGTGGGTGGTGCCATCCCTGGGCTGGTGGAGCAAGCCATGGGACTCTATCTAGTAAGCAGCACCCCTCCATGGCCTCTGGATCTGCTCCTGCCTCCAGGTTCCTATCCGGCATGAGTTCCAGTTCTGACTTCCTTTGGTGATGAACAGCAATGTGGAAGTGTAAGCTAAATAAACCCTTTTCTCCCCAACTTGATTCTTGGTCATGATGTTTTGTGCAGGACCAGAAACCCTGACTAAGGCAATAGTGGTTAAAACAAACAAACAAACAAAACAAATAAAAGCAAAGCAAGGAGTCAATGTGACTCTGAGATCAAAGGCTTTCTGCCAAGCCTGACAGCTGAGTTCAACCCGAAGACCCGCACGGTGGAAGAATTAAGTCCTTGAAATTTGTTCTTTTCCTTCCATACATGCTCTGTAGCGTGTGTGTGTGTGTGTGTGTGTGCACGCTCATACATGCCCAAATAAATTATTATAGTCAAATTTGCTTAAAGGGAAAAAAACTGAGAAGCAGAATTCGGGCTGGACACGAAGCTTGGTTGGTAAAGTTCTTACTCATCGTGCATAAAACCAGGTGACCCCTCATTAGCCTTTCTGAGCTGGGATCACAGGTGTGATTTGCCTCAAAACACTACTTTTTGTTTGTTTGGCTAGCTGTGGTTTCCTTCTTTTTATTATTTAAGTTTTTCCTTTATTTTTATTTTATGCATGTGGTGTTTCACCTGCCTGTCTGTGTATTAAATGCATTCAGTGCCCTCAGAGGCCTGAAGAGGGCGTCAGATTTCCTGAGGCTGGAATTACAGAGAGTTGTGAGCCACCAAGTCGAGGCTGGGATCCAAACCCAGCTCCTCTACCAGAAGACCAAGTGCTTGTCAACTGCTTAAACATCTCTCCAGCCTGTTTGTTGTTTCTTGAGATAGGATCTTATATAGCCCAGGCTAGCCTAATACAGCCCAGGCTAGCTTGGATCAAGTGCTGTGATTATAGGTATATATTATCACACCTGTGCCTAATTTTGTCTTTTAAATTTTTCTTATGATATGTTTAAGCTAATCTTGTATCTTCAAGGGGATTCTTGGTTCTCTTCTCCTGCCTGTAAAGCTTGGTAGCCACCCTCCCCATTCCCTGCAAAAGACTGGTTTGTTCTCTGGAGAAAGTAGGTGACCTGGGGTGATCAGGCACAGCTAAGGACAGTGCTGTGCTGAATCTAAGAGAAGACTGAGTGCTGTGCAGAGACAACCCTCCAAACACCCACACACCTAGATGGAGAGGTCTTCCCACACACTGTCCTTCAGCCTAGAGCTAGAAATCAGAAACGCATTTTCCAACAACCCAAGAGCAAAAGTTCTTAAAAACAAACAACAAAAACACTAAGAGAAAAGTTAGACAGAGAGTGTCACCCAGAGTCCCTCCTACCCTCTTAACTAAGACAGATACACTGACAGACACAGATGGAGTGAAGCACAGCTGTTTAACAACAACAAAATCAATACTATTGATAAACTATTACAGTTATAGGGCTTGTGATATGGCTTGGCTGGTAGACTCCCTGGTGTGTAGAAGTCTCTCTGGTTTTGATACCTAACACAGAATTGCACTGTGAATGGTGGCAAATCTCAGTATTTAGGAGGTAGAGGCAGAATCAAGGATTAAAGGCCAGCCTTGGCTACATGAAAAGGTAGGGTTCTGTCCAAATTACATGAGACTCTGTGTCAGAACAGAAAGAAAGAAAAAAAATATATTTTAAAAAACACTCCAAAGCTATGAATGGCTATTTATTCATTTGTCCAAAAAATACTTATCAAACAGGCATCTTAAGGCTGAGCATTTTCTATAATGATGCATGAGGGATTCAGAGACATACCTGCCATAGAAAAATGTACAGCCCAGAGGAAGTATACTGAACACAGAGGCTCAGAAAGCATATTCCCTGTAATAAAGAGTAAGAAGATTTGGGACTACAGATTAAAATGAGCCACAAAAGACAACTAACAGCATAAACATATTTGAATGTTTTCCCTATAATTAGAATTTGATGTATGTGTGTTGCAATATTTACATAAATAAAACAAGGTTGTAAATATTAGGAATCTAGAGATAATCTTACAGTTCTTCCCTGAAGGAAGACTGGGGCATGACGCACAATCCAGCAGTCAGCAAGCTGCGGTGAGGCTTCTCAGAAGCAAGGCTGCAGGAGTGTCACGATGACCAAGTGACCTGGTGTCCTTCAAGAAGCAACATCTATCACAAGTAAAGATGTGTGGACAGAGTGTGTGACACACTACAGGTTCCATGAGATACGAAAGGTCTGGAAGATGAGTGGGATTGGGGTGCGTGAGGTGAAATTGACAAAGAACCAATAAAAAGCTAAAGAAGGAGAAGGAGGGTGGGGAGGAGGAGGAGGAAGAACATTCAGCCTGGGTGTAGTGAGGCATGCCTTTAATCCTAGCACTCTCAGAAGCAGAGGCAGGAGAATCTACATAGTGAGTCCCAGGACAGCCAGGGCTACACAGAGAAACCCTGTGTGGACGTGGCTGGGGTAGAGATTGGGGGAGGAGACTGAGTACTGACATTAGGATATAATACAAGATTGGACTTTCATGTTCTCTTTCTTTCTTCTTCTTCTTCTTCTTCTTCTTCTTCTTCTTCTTCTTCTTCTT
>NW_021604564.1:18953913-18964924 GCF_004785775.1 Grammomys surdaster | reverse complement strand
TTCTTCTTCTTCTTCTTCTTCTTCTTCTTCTTCTTCTTCTTCTTCTTCTTCTTCTTCTTCCTCATCCTCTTCCTCTTCCTCTTCCTCTTCCCCTTCCCCTTCCCCTTCCCCTTCTCCTTCTCCTTCTCCTTCTCCTTCTCCTTCTCCTTCTTTTTCTCCTTCTCCTTCTTCTTCTTCTTTTTGCCTTTTGTGACAAGATATTCTACAAATTTTCCTGAGAAGCTATGAAAAAATATCTATTTCACAACAGATAGCCTACTCACCAGAGGTAAGACTCTGCTCAATTGACACAATTCACAGTATTGCTGGAGGGGATGGACAGTAGGGTGGGCTGTAATAACATTTTTTTTTTTTTTTTTTTTTTTTTTTTGGTGAGGCGGAGAGTTTCCATGCCACCTTTGCTCCCAAATAACTGCAGGGAGAGCCTATGCCTGCTCTAGCCTGTTTTAGCTCTTGAGTAAATGACACAAACCTTATATTTGTTAATAACCTGCAAGTACTAAGCTGGGCAGGTTCTGAGTAATTCTAACCCTCTAAGGCTGGCTATTTCCCAGCCATGGAGTCCTTTATCTTCAATCTGTCCTCATGGTGACTCTTCCTGGTCCCTCCACATGGACTTTCCACACCTCTTCCTCCCTCTTCAACTTCTCTCTCCCTCTCTGATCTCTTTGGGGCTCCCTCATTGGGCTCAGATGTCCTGCCTCCTCTGTCCTCTGTTGTCTCCTGCCCATCCATAGGCTAATAGGCTTTTTATTAATCAATCAGAGACAAAAGAAAACAATTTTGTATAACATTGAGTCAGGAGATGCTTGACCATGCTAATGGCTGGACTGCAAACAGACATCTGAGCATGAAACTCAGCATCTGAATACATAGTGCACTAGACCAACCCTCAACAGGTGGGTCCTAATGAGACAAAGCGGCTGTGTTTTGGGGAGCTATTTTTTGTCTGTGGTCTCTTTCTATCCTTCTTTGTTAGTGGTTTTCAACTTTCCTAATTCTGGGACCCTGTTTTAAATAGCACCTCATGTTGTGGTGACCCCAATCATAAAATTGTTTGTTGCTACTTCATAACTATAATTTTGCTACTGTCATGAATATTAATGCAAATACCTGATATGAGACCTTCAAAGGGGTCTCAATCCACAGATCCAAGGCTTTGAGTTGGCCAACCCCAGCATCTACCCCATCTATGAGCTGCTGTAGTACATGAAGGGGCCAGTCCTGCAGATCCAAAGCTGAAGGCTCTCCATAACACAGAGCAACGACAGCATATTTGAGAGCAGTCCCAGTGAAGATCCAGTATTAATCATGTAGCAGAAGCCAGAGGCCTCAAACCTGACCAAGGACTCATTGTAATGAATATTTGCAAGTAAGGAGGTGTGGACAGAAGGGTACACTGTGGGACACTGTGACACACTACAGCTTCCACAACTAGATTTTTTTTTTTCTTTTCTGGGGGAGGTTGCAAAGGTGGAGGGCCGGTACCTGGGGACAGGGAGATGAGTGGAATTGGGGTGCATGATGTGAAATTCACAAAGAATCAATAAAAAGTTAAAAAGAAAAAGAAATCTTTTCAGTGTTGGAGTTAGCTCAGCTGCTAAGAGCACTTGCTCTTTGCAGAGGACCTGGGTTCAATTCCAAGCACTCACATGGTTGCCTACAGCCATCGACAGTTCCAGTTCCAGAGAATCAGGGGATCTGAAGCCCACTTCTGACTTCTGTGGTAGCAGACATTCACATATTCACATGGCACTCATATATACTTGTAGGCACAACATTTATACACATTAAAAAGATAAATAAAGTGCCGGGCAATGGTAGCACACGCCTTTAACCCCAGCACTTGGGAGGCAGAGGCAGGTGGAGTTCTGAGTTTGAGGCCAGCCTGGTCTACAGAGTGAGTTCCAGGACAGAGGACAGAAGGCTATACAGAGAAACCTTGTCTCAAAAAAAAAAAAAAAAAACAACAAAACAAAACAAAAAAGATAAAAATAATTTTTAAAAATAGTTGTCCTGTTCCCGTCCAGTCCTATGGAAGAAGCCATCTTGGGGGTGGGACTGGAACGTGTAGATGATTTCCATGATGAGGAAAGCTTCAAAAATATCTATGACAAGTATTTCCATAAATTAAAACCACACACTTAAAACACAGGAGTATTTTCAAAACACCCCCTACAATTTAACAAAATGCTAGGCACAGAAGGATGAGGCTCTAACTTAGAAGCAGGGTGGTGTGGTGACCCCCATGCTCTGAAATGAGAGTACAGTGCCATACCCATGTGTGACCAAAACCCACTAGAACAGCAAGGGACTACTGGAGACCCCCATGCTCTGAAATGAGGGTACAGTGCCATACCCGTGTGTGACCAGAACCCACTAGAACAGCAAGGGACTACTGGAGATCAATGGGGATTTGGAGCTGGTGATTTCAAAAGAGCTTCTCTTATGCTTATGATGCTAGATTTTTTTTTCCAGCTAAAATACTTGTCTGAGTTAATTCTGTAATTAGATGAAAGGACTTGTTTCCTACAGTAAGAAAGTGGCCTGGGACAGATGACTAACCCCAAGTCCATAAGCTGGAGCTGTCCTGCTTGAGTTTTATGTGCATGGTGAGCATGCATGAGAACCAGACATGATTCTCAGACAGTGATGCAGGTTCCCTGTTTTGGGGAGAGGTAAGAATGGAGGCAGGAACCCTAGAGTCCTGTCCACTCCCACCCCTGTATCTCTCAGATCCAATGATCCAATTCAATATTGTCTCCATGCCCTAGCTCCTCCAACATGACCTCATCTCTCGTCTTTTTTTTTTTAGACAACGTCTCCCTATTATGTAGCTCTGGCTGTCCTGGAACTCATTATGTAGAAAGACCTCAAACTCACACAGATCCATGTGCCTCTGTCTCTCAAGTGCTGGGATCAGAGGCATACATCACCATGCCAGCCTTCTCTTTGCTTTTTAACGTCTATTTATTTACTTGTTTGTTACTGTGTATATGTGTAAGTTTGGGCACACACATGTCACTGCAGTCATGTGAGGATCAGAGGATAACTCTCCAGGGTTGATTCTTTTCCTTTGTCGCACACTTCAGGGATCAAACTCAGATTATTAGGTGTATGCAGCAACTCCCCTCCCCTCCCCCCCCACTGAGCCATCTTTGCAGTCCTTACTTTATTTTTGAGACAGGGCCCCAAGTAGCCCAGGTTGCCCATAAACTCGATGTGTAGTGGAGGATGACCTTGAACTGTCTCTACTTCTCTGGTGCTAGAATTCTGAGAGTTTGCCACAGCAATCAATGCAGTGTTGGGATCAAATCCAAGGCTTCATGAACTCTACCCACTAAGCCACATCCTCATCACATCAAGAAATCAAATGCAGGTACATGCCTCTAATCTCAGCACCCCAGAGACAGAGGTAGATGGATCTCAGTGAGTCTGAGCCCAGCATGGCCTACAGAAGGAGTTCCAGGACAGCCAGGACTTCACTGAAAAACCCTGTCTTGAAAAAACCAAACCAACCAAACAAATAAATGAAAAAAAGTTCCACTTCGCTGTAAAACTAAAGTCTGTGGCGGCTGTGTTTGTTAAGCACCTTTAAATGTAGAACATCGGGAAACACAAACTCTCAGCAGATTGATGATGGGAGACTGACCTTGCCTGTGAACAGTGCTAGAAACTTCCTCAAGCTGGAGTCACGATGTGGCAGGAGTCTCTGAGTACCGTCCTTGGTTGTTAGGGTTTATTTCTTTATTTTTTTGGTTTTGTTTTATTAAATTGTTTTAGCTAAGCCGTGTTCTCTCCCGGTTGCCGGGGATGACTTCTTGTATTCTTCCCACCTCCAACTTCACAGCAGCTGAAACTACTCTCCCACCCACGTACCTGACCTCTTTACATAATATATAACACAAGCTTAGGAATGGAGAAACAAGATTAAACTCTCAAAGTTGATGCAGGGCAGCCAGAAGTATAGCTCAGTTGGTAGAGTGTTTGCCTTGTATGCTCAAAGCCCTAGGTGGAGGGGATCCTTAGCACTGGAATAAGTGAGGGCGTGGAGCTAGTGAGCTGGCTCGGGGAGTGCAAAGACATTTGCTGCCTCAGCCTGAGGACTGAGTTCAGTCCCCAGGAACCATGGTAGAAGAGCCCATCCTAAACATTTATTTCTGACTGCCACAACACACGTGCACCAACAGCCATATGCATATACACGGAGACAGAAAGTAATAGTAAACACACTTTTTAAAAGGCCTAAAAATGATGGTACATGAGGGTGAACCCAGTACCAGGAAAGTGGAGGCAGGAGGATCAGAAATTTAACATTATTTTTGGCTATTGGAGCCCATTCTGGACTACAAGAAATACTGTCTTAAAAAAAAAAAAAAAAAAAAGGAGCTGATTTAGTCATAACAGTGGGTATAACTGTCTGGCTATGCTCAGAGCTATTCAAACATCGCATCTATGTTGTCGGCAGATCTCCAAGGCAGGTCTTAGCATCCTCAACTCACAGAACAGGAGACAGTCTTGCTGGGCCTGAGAAACCTACTCAGGCTTTTGAGACACTTCCAACACCTGACTCCAAGGTCTCGCCCCCGGTTTGTCTGCTGCGACCCTGACAGCCTAAGAGAAGCAAACTGAACACCATCAGCTACAACAGAAGCAGCTTCATCATGAAGGAAATCCTTCAAACCTTCGAGATTCTGGTCATCAAATAAGACACCAAGTCCTAGAAGCCTGGGAAAGTAGCCTCCTCATAAGAGGAGGAGGGGGAAATTTCACCCTACTTATAAATACATTTTAGACTCGGGTTTCTGTTATTGTCATCTACACCTCACCTGTATGCCACCAACAGTGTGCAACATACATCCACACTCACAGGGATGTGAGACTCCTCTAGCAGGCCATCTGAAGCTTCCCCCGAGGAAGCCACTGGTCACAGGCACCTGACTCAGACTCCCACTGCTCTCTCTAAAGAGAATTCTCTGCACCACGCAGGTCCTGGCATCATGAAGCATGTACATAGTGATTGAAGACACCACCAAGGGAAAGATTTCATGGCTGGCCATCATTCCTGTATAAAGTTTCTTTGTTATTATTGTTGTGTGTTATGTGTGTGATCTATGTGGCACAGGCGCTCTGTGGTGCACATGTGGAGGTCAGTTCTCTGCTCCCACCTGTAGGTGGGTTCCAGGAATTGAACTCAGGTCACCAGGCTTGTTTAGTAAGTGCCTTTACCCATTCAGTGTTCTCAGCAGTTTTTTTAAAAAGGTTTTTTATTTATTTATTTTAATTTATTATATGTAAATACACTGTAACTGTCTTCAGATACCCCATAAAAAGGCATCAGATCTCATTACAGAAGGTTGTAAGCCACCATGTGGTTGCTGGGATTTGAACTCATGATCTCCAGAAGAGCCACTGCTCTTAACTGCCGTGCCGAGCCCTCTCATCAGCCCATCCCAGCAGTTTTTTGTTTTTGTTCTTGGGCAGGTTCTTTTTTTTTTCTTTTTTTGGTTTGGTTTTTCGAGACAGGGTTTCTCTGTGTAGCCCTGGCTGTCCTGGATGGAACTCACTCTGTAGACCAGGCTAGCCTCGAACAGAAATCCGCCTGCCTCTGCCTCCCAAGTGATGGGATTAAAGGCGTGCGCCACCAACGCCCAGCTCTTGGGCAGGTTCTTGATCATCTGAACTGCCTAAGGGCTGAGAGGACAGGAGATATCACCACACCCAGCTTTCCTATGAAGATTCTGTGTGTGTGTTCGTGTGTGTGTGTGTGTGTGTGTGTGTGTGTGAGACACATGTGCATGCATGTCTATGTGCGAGTGTGTGCATGAGTGTGTACACCTGTGGGAATGTGATGGGGGTCCTGCTCTCCTGCTTTTGCCTTGTTCCCTCAGACCAGGTTTCTCACTGAACCAGGAATGAGACTGGCAGCAGCAAGCCTCAGTCATCATCTGATCTCCAACCTTTTCCTCTTCTCTAGCACTAAAGAGATTGCTTCCAACTTTTTACATGGGTACTGGGACCCAAACTTAGGTCCTTATGTTTGCATAGCACTCTTACCTACTAAATCTTCTCTCCAACCTCCTCCAAAGTGTTTTTTTAAAAGGACATGACAATGCATGCTTGTTTTTCCCAGCACTCCAGGTAGAAACAGAAGGATTAGGGGTTCAAGGCCATTCTGGGCTATAACACAGTCAGTCAAACAAAACAAAACAGCCCCAAAGCAAGCAAGCAAGCAAGCAAACCAGCAAAGAAAACACAAAACAAGAACAAAAACAATGAAACAGGAACTGGAGAGATGGCTCAGCAGTTAAGAACACTGACTGCTCTTCATCAGGTCCTGAGTTCAATTCCCAGAAACCACATAGTGGCTCACAGCCATCTGTAATGGGATCCAATGCCCTCGTCTGGTGTGTCTGAAGACAGCTACAATGTAGTCATATACACAAAATAAACTAATAATTAAGAAAAAAAAGAGTACTTCTGTATAACACACAATTAGAAAAAGAGAAAGGAAAGAGAGGACCAGTACAGCCATCATCCAGAGTTTGAAAAACACAGTCTTTGGCAAGATTGGTTGCTTGGGGCAAACTTTCTGGATCACTCAAACCTTATCGTTGAAAAAAAGAGTTGATTTTTATTACTTTAAATTATGTGCAAAGGAGGAGAGGAACTGAGGCAGCTGCATGTGAATATACTTGCCCTCAGAGGCCTGAGGAGTCAGATCCTCCTGGAGCTGAAGTTACAGGATTGGATACAGGAGACATTGATCTAAAAGAGCAAGCCAGCATGGGTGAGCAGACCTGTACTCCCAGTGGTGAGGACACAGAGGCTAGGGATCACCACAAATCTGAGGCCGGCCTGGTCTGTATAGTGAGTTCCAGCCCAGTCAGGGCTACACAGCAAGGCCCTTTCTCAAAAGAAAATGTAAAAAAACACTAAAATTAAATAAAACAGGAAAAGCCTGCCAGTGTTGGAGAGCAGGGACAGATCACATAGCCCACCACAAGAGGTTCAGCAGGCCTCTGGCCAACTCAGGAGCCTAGAACCCAAGAGGTTTATGGTCAGTCCTATTCTTTCTCACATGAGGTTGTTGGTAGCTTTCTGTGTTTTTTTCCCTCTTTAAAGTTGGAAATACTGTTCCTGAACCAACTGCCAACGGGGAAAATTTGGTTCTGAGGACTCATTAGGGATTTTCTGTAGAAATGGCCCAATATCATTTGTAGGGAATACACTTGTAGACATTTGTGGGGGCATAGCTGCTGAGCCCTGCAGTTCCTTAATAAAAGATCAATTCTCTTCAGCTGAATCTCAGAAACACTATTAGACAAGTCTTGGTCACCTTCTGCTCCAGTCTTTTCTGCAATTTGGACACTTGAGGATTTCATGCAAAATGCACGGTGTACTGAGTCTGGCTTCATGTGATCCTGGGTTTTCTCTTTGATGTAATCACTTAAGTGCATCCATCCTGGTAGAAAAACAGCCGAGTTTGGGCAAACAGTGCTCGCACAGACCCCGATCCCTTTCAGGCCTGGGGACCCTTCATCTAGCCCAGTTCCCATTCTTGTGCCTCTCCCCGCGGCTTTCCCCAGTGCCATTTTATTAAAGCCCCAGTTCATCCACATCCAGCCGCACGACTTCTTACAGGCTTCAGAATAAATCACCACATCGCTCCGATCTTGGCTTCTCTGCCCTCGGCTTTCAATTAAATTTAGAATTGACTTTAAAGGTTCAACCTCAATGTGCATGGTTGAAAATGACCTTGTTTCCCCTTTCCCACCGCCTGCGACTTCCTGCGAGGGGTTCTTACACTCCAGCTCCCGGTTCAAAAACTAGAAACAGGAATTTGCTTCATGCTCCCGTGGCAAACTGTAAGTCTCAAGCTGTTTAAAGACTTTAAAGTCCTATCCAAAAGGTAAAGTACACTCTGCAGAGAGAAATCTGGGGGCCAGAATCTGTGTCTGCCTGTATTCAGGAAGAGACACTGAAGGAGAGGAAGAAGACAGACAATCCCATCTCTCAGCTGAACACTTTTAATTAGTTTTGTTTCTGGATTTTCTGCTCATGACACACATCGGCCATTTAGGTAACGGAGAGAAGTCTTTAGAGACTCGGTGATGAGAGGCCACCAAGACAGACTGAGAACAAAACTAATGTTTGCCTTTTCTTTTATCTCTTGGCTTCCGACTCTTAGCAAGGACTATGGCGTAGGAAGCAGGCATATTGGACATTTTAGAATCCCCTGCTTCACTCCCTACCCCCAAAAGGGTGGCTGGTTTGGAAAAGACTTCTTTCTCAATGCATGAACCATTAATATTTTAAGACATAGGAGTCTCTCTAACCGAGGGCAATAAGGTCCCCCCCCCGGTTTGGATAAAGGAGAAGAAAGGAATGATTTGCTTGTTCAAAGGATCAAAGATGCTGTAAGGAAGGGTCCCTGAGCTGCAGGTGGTTTCTTCATTCCCTATCAACCAGGGATTGGGTATTTATCATACAAGTCTCGATTTTTTCCTCTTGAAAATGGGTGCAGAGCCCCTTTGTCTTATGGCTGTGGGAATTAAGCAACAGAGCATACAAGACTATTAAAACTTTGTTTTTATTTTTGGTTTTTAGAGATCCATTTATTGTCACATATATGAGTGTTTACCTGTGCGTTACATCTGTGCACCAATGCCCCTGGAAACTGGAGTTGCAGACAGTTGTGAGCAACCATGTGGGTCTTCCAAAAGGACAGCAAGGGCTCTCAATGGCCGATGGTTGAGCCATCTCTGCAGTCCATAACTAGGGTTTTGTTTATTTGTATGTGACCACCTGTGGAAGTAAAAGGAAAACTTGTGAAAGTTGGTTCCATGACTCGCACGTAAGTCATCAGGCTTGGCAACAAGCATCTTTACTGTACCTGGTACCGTATCTTTGCCATATCTGGTCTAATAGCCCTTTAGACCAGATATTGGAGCTGTACATAAATATACAAGTTTTCCAAATGGTCCAGAGCTAGAACATAATAATCAACTGCCCTGAACTTTCTACTACTTGTTTTGTCCCTCAGTTCTTTTTTGATTTTTGGCAAACGGGGTCTTGTGTAGTCCAGGCTAACCTCAATTTCATTAAATAACCATGAGAGATCTTGAACTCCTGGTCCTCCTGTCTCCAGATTACAGGTGTGTATGCCTTAGGGTTCCGATTGCTGTGATGAAGCACCCTGATCAAAACCATCCCGGGGAGGAAAGGGGGGTGTTTCACTCAGTTCAGCATCACAAGCAGTGAGGACAGGAACTAAGCAGGGCAGGAACCTGGAGGCAGGAGCTGATGCAGAGGCCATGGAGGATGCTGCTCCTCCTGGCTCCCTCAGCCTGATTTCTAATAGAAAGAACCCAGGACCACCAGCCCCGGGATAGCATCATCTGCAATGGGCTGGGCCCTCCCCCATCAATTACTAATTAAGAAAATGCCCTACAGCAGGAATTTATGCGGGAATTTTTTCAGTTAAAGTTCCCACCTTTTAGATAACTCTAGCTTGTGTCAAGTTGCCATAAAACTAGCTAGCACTACATCTAGTCTACTGGATTTTAAGCATAAAATTTGAAAAGTTTCAAAGTCCTCAAACCTCAAGTCAAAATGCTTTTCTATTAATTTCCCTTTAGAAAGATTTACTAGGGCTAAGGAAACAGAAACAGGAGGATGACTGCAAGCTTAGGAAACGTAGGAGCTTCGTAGTAAGGTACAGTAGGTCAGCTAAGCCTACACAGGATGACCCTGTCCCAAAAAAGCACAAGAGAGAAAGATTCAGTGAGCAAATAGTGAGGGCTTTAGTCCCAGTTCATCTCTCCTCCTTCATGAGTAGTGTGTGTGTGTGTGTGTGTGTATGTGTGTTTGACCTGATGAGTTTCATTTAGGTGGAATATATGATCATGGGTAGAGATTATTTATAGGAACATAGGCACCTTGCCTGTAGTTACACAATGAAGAAAGTATCTCTCTTCCTCAGTAGCCATTAGTTACCTATACATGTTGATGGACCCAAGATTGTGCAGGTCTTCTGCAGATATTCATGGCTGCTGTAAATTCATGAGTGCAATGGCCATGCTGTACCCGAAAGACATCACATCCCAACACTCTATCACTTCCGGCTTGTACCATCTTTCTGCTCTTTCTTCCACAATGCTCTCTGAGCCATGGAGGATGTGAGATAGACGTCCTACTTATGGTTGAGCTTTGGGCCTTCAAGAATCACACTTAGCACTTTGCAGTCACAGCTTGTGAAAAGAAGCTTCTCTGACCACAGCTTACAACAGAGACTATTTACAATCGAGAGAGACTTAGTCGTTCAGAAGGCAAGTTTGTTATGGGGGTAACCAACCGGAATCGATGCTACTCCTGAGAGTCCAAACCTACTCCATCTTGGAAGCAGCCACCATCTTGAAGAAAAGAAAAAAAACCTGCAGCAGAACTCAAGCTGCACCCACGGACCAGAAAGGACCTCAGGGCTTCTCCTTGGCCAGAGTTGACTCCTTAGCTACTTCCTAGCAACAGTTAATCAAAGATTAGTCTGATTGTTTCAGATATACTCTCAGACTGTTTGTGATTGTGTACAGTCTTGCTTCAGAGCACCCACCTGTCAGCTTATCGTCATTCTATTAGATGCTTGCCAGACTGGACACCGCCTCACTCAACCCAGTCACTTGCTCCTATTTTCCTATAAAAACATGTCCTGCTGAGGGTTTGGGGTTGAAGGAGAGCCCAAGCTCCAGCTTGTAATAATGAGACCCTAATGCTGTTACATTGGAGACAGCTCCCTGGTGGTCTTTTGGGTTCACAAACGATTCCTGGAACAACACTCCATGGGAAGGAACTCATATCTGGTACTACAGCTGGTTGAAAGCTAATGACTAGAAGATACTAGACTTGCCCAGCAGTGGTGGCACACGCCTTTAATCCCAGCACTTGGGAGGCAGAGGCAGGCGGATTTCTGAGTTCGAGGCCAGCTTGGTCTACAGAGTGAGTTCCAGGACAG
>NW_021604564.1:18939174-18953813 GCF_004785775.1 Grammomys surdaster | reverse complement strand
GAGAAGAAGGAGGAGGAGATACTAGACTCTATTGGGGCTAATTGAACATGACGTTCGAGAGGGGCACCTTGCTTGGCAGTTAAGTAGTACAGCATTTTGGTGGTGGACTTTTTGAGTTTTGTTTGTTTGTTGTTTGAGACAGGGATTCATATGGTCCAGGTTGCCCTAGAACTCAGTCTGTAACCAAGCTGCCTTTGAGCTACTGATCCTCCTGCCTGTGTCTTCCAAGGCTGGCTTTTAGTCATGAATCCTCCAGGCTCCGCTTCTCCAGTGCTGGAATTTCAGGCATGTGCCATCATGCTCGACAAGTGTGATAATTTCTCCCTCTGTCATGCACATAACATCCTACCGTGAATTTCCTTCTTTTCCATTTAAATGCTTCCAGGTAGAACCTTCCTTTTCAGCTCTAAGAGATCAATATTGGCAGGGCTGTTTCTGACAGCTTTGATTTTCTTTTCCTTTCTCTCCAGAACACTTAGGCTTCTCTTGGGAAGGAAACCACACATGTGTGGAAGACTGTGAACTCAAGATAGGAAAGGAGGTTGCACCGTGCTGACCCTCTTTTGAAAGGCTACCACCCACCCCCTCGGTTAACTGATTCCTCTTTCCTAATTCTATATTTTACAGCCTTCCAAAAAAGGCAACTCTTAAGTGGATGTATGTGCCCTGCTCTCGGCCTCCCCATCACAGGAAAAATGACAGTCAAACATTAAAGTCTAACCCAGGAACTCAGGGGCAGAAGCTGTTGCTAGGTAGATCCACCCCACACTTGCTTCTGTTTTGTCTGATTGGGTCTGATTTGGCTTTGGAATTTTGAGAGGGAAGGGGTTTCACTCTGTAGCTCAGGTCAAATTAATTGCCCAGCTTTTCTGTCATGGATGTATAGGTGTGTGCCAGCATCAAGAAGCTTGATGGGTAGATCCCAGGCTCCTTAGCATTTTGAGGGTATTGAGGAGATGCCAACTTCCCTAAAATTGTTCTTCCAAGACTGTCACCCTCAACCCAGTTGGCGCTGCCTCCCCTGTTCCTGCAGGCATGACAGCGTTGGTACAGTGTACTTGGCCCAGACTTGCTGATTGAACTAAGTCTGTCCATAGAACAAAAGGTCTTGCTTCTTAGGGATGGTTCTTTTTACACTTTTCTCTTTCCTTATTTTCCTTTCTCTGCTTCTTTAATTTCCAGAAATAATTGTTCTTTCCCCAGTGGACAACAGGAAGGCACTATACTGTTCTTTCACTGTTGTGACCCAAACGCTCCCTTGCTCTCCAAGACAGTCTGTAAGTTTCAGAATGAAAAAGACTGAAGGGTAAAAGTGTCCTCTGGGGTTTGGGGAGCCAATGGGAAGAGGGAGGATACACTCTGTTCTCTTGAGACCTTCTCGTGGAAAATAAATGTGCAAATTACAATGTGTGTCATGATGCTGTCAAGCTTTGGCAGAGTGTACTGTGGGCAGACCTTGTCAGTGTGCCTTATAGTTCTAGGACACTGATAGGTATTTGGCCTTGAAAATATTTTAAATCTTCTTTTTTTTTTTTTTCTAGAAGGTAACTCATGGAATCAGGCAGGGTGAAGCAGGCTGTCACTCCTGAGTGGGTTCGGATGATGAAACAGGATGCTCACATGGTCAAGGCTAGCCTGGGCAAGATAATGAGATGCTGTCTGAAAGGAAAAAAAAAAAAAGGACAACCGGCAATGTAAACGCATCCCCTCTGCAGAGTCCTTGCCTGCCCTCATACAGTCCTGGACTCTGTTTCTGACTATCTCCCTCTTCATCTGCGAATGCTGGTGTTAGACTATCAATAAAGGCCAATTAATGGAAAACCAATCAAAAGAATAGAATCTGACTCTGGGCGCAGTGGCACAGGCTTTTGATCCCCAAACTAAGAAGCAGAGGCAGGAGGGTCTCTGAGTTTGAGGCCAGCCTGGTTTACATAGTAAGACCTTGCCTCAAAACAAAACAAAGACACAATGGTACAAGCAAAATGGGGGGGGGGGAGTTTGAATCTCTAGCCAAGGTGGAGATCTAACATTCCAGCTGTACAGTGTCAATCACCTGGTCAAGGGATACCCCAAGGAAGCTGGGTCTACCTCAAACCTGGCTGGAGAGACCATTTTCCTTTATTGAGATGATGTATCTTTCTTTCCCAGAATTCCTGACTCTGGTGCAGCACACACTTTTCTGAGAACAGCGTCTCCTTCCCTTCATCGTCTTCTCTCAGTTGCTGGTCTGAACTAAGAATGTTTTCTCTGATATTTTGGGCTTCCCAACTCCTTCCCAGCCTTCCTGCCACGTGGCTGTTTGCTTCTTATGCAGCCAGTAATGGAAAGGGCACAGTGGTTTCCTTCTCTTCCCCCTTCTCCTCCTCAGGCAGATGCTGAGATCTAGAGTTCTCCTAGAATTTTCCTTTTAAATTCTAATAAAATTATCATGGAGCTTCCATTTGAATATTATTTTATTAAGAACCCCAAAGTGGGCCTCGATCTTCCTGGAGTCCCTGGTGCTGGTACTTCTCTCCTGGGAGCGCTCTGTGATTCTGTGCTCCAGGAAGCCTGCTCTCAGCAGTGCAGGAAGTGCTAAAGTCCAGATCTTTCTCCTGAAATACTGCTGTGGAGTCCCAAGAATGACATCACAAAAACATGAGGCTCCGTGGTTATGTCCCCTCAAACTTCCCCCTGAAGACCACAGCCTTCTCCTACCCTACAAATCCTCCTAGGAGGAGCACACATAGGTAGGGAAACCAGTCACAAACACGGAAGCCCCGCAGGCTGTGCTGTAAGGGGAAGCTGGGCTCAGTCAGAAACTTCAGATCTCTGTGTCTTCCCCCATCAAGACTTCGAAGACCTCGGGGCGCTTGAACTTCCTGTTTGCACTGCTGGGAACTCAGGTGGTCCCTTGGCTTCCTGCTGTTCAAGGACATTCTCTCAAAAGGACACAGTCACTATCTGGTCTGAAGCAGCTAGACCGCTAGCCTTCTGTGGACTCTTCAGCCCCTTGTTTATTTTTGAGGCCACTTCTCACTCTGTAGTCCAGTCTGGATGTGAATCTCCCCCCACCCCCCGCCCCATGCTCCAGGGGCACTTATCTCATCTGGGTCAAACCGGATTTTTCACTAACACTTTTCTTCCCCTTATTTTTACTGTTACTATTTTTATTTTTGAGGCAAGGACTCACTATGCAGCCTTGGCTGCCCTCAAACTCAACAGCTCTGGCCCACCTCTGCTTCTCAAGAGCTAGGATTGAAGGTGTGCACCTGTTGTCCACTACAAGGTAGCATCCATAAAGAAGGAATGTCGAGGAATTTCTCCAGCTAGGGCCACTGAACGTTTGCTGAATGATGAGACTGCGGTATTAGGTATGAAATGATAGTATTCCTGTTTGTTTATCTAGCACGAGTGCACTCATACCACAGTATGCTTGTGAAGGTCAGAAAACAATTTGTGGGACTTGGTTCTCTCCATGTGGTTTCCAGAGTTTCAGGTTACATTGTCAGGCTTATGGTTAGTGCCTTGGTGCAGCCATAGTTATTTTAGGATTTTGTATTAGGATGTAGGCTCCTCAAATCAACCTTTTCACTTCTGATTTTTTTTTCTTATGTTTTAAAAAGATTTTATTTTTGATTTGATGTCTATAAGCATTTTTCTTGCATGTGGTGCACGTATGCACCACATGCATGCCTGGTCCCTGAGGAGGTTGGAACAAGGTATCAGATTCCCTAGAACTGGAGTTACAGATGGTTCTAAGCCTCCATGTGGGTTCTGGCAACTGGACCTGGGTCCTCTGCAAGAACAGCAACTGCTCTTAACTGCTGAGCCATCTCCCCAGCGCATACTCAGAGCTTTCAATGGCTATTGCCAGCCTTATGCTGGGACCCGTAGAATGATTAAAACTAAATGACACATTTAAAGAAAAATAGAAAAATCTACCCTTCTCTACAATTGGTAAATTTCATTTAGAAAGAATAATACCCCTGTCAGGCATGGTGGTCCAGATTTATAATCCCCCTACTGAGGCAAGAGGATGGCATCCAACTCCAGGCAGGCTAGAAGAACTTCAAAACAAACAAACAAATAAAACCCAAAAAACCGGCTCTGACCTCTGCTCTGCAGCTGCCATGGCCCCAGGTGTTGCTCAAGAGGCTCCACCCAGAAGGCCCTCTGGGTCTCTGGATTTCCCAGGCCTGGAGTGTATCCCTTTAGCCTGAGGGTGTTGTAAAACACCTTTTATCATTTTTATCTTCACAATCAACCCTGAAAGAACAGTTGTTCCACCCATCAGCCTTAACCTTCCCCTCCCAAACCTAGTGACCTCTGGGACATCCTGTAAAGTTGGGGAGAAATTTTGAAATGGTTTGTGCCCCAAGGAGAGCTCAGGGTAACTTGACCATACCATTTCTTTTATTTGTTTTTTAGTTTTCATTTCATTGCATTGGTTTTTGCTTGTATGTATGCCTGTGTGAGGGTGTCAGAGCATCTGGAACTGAAGTTGCAAACAGTTGTGAGCTATCATGTGGGTGCTGGAAATTGAACCCAGGTCCTCTGGAAGAGCAACCATCTCTTAACCGCTGCGCCATCTCTCCAGCTCTGACTATACCATTCTTGATATTCATTTTCAATGTCCCAAGCAGATGAGCCAAACACATACCATGGAACCAGCAGAATTTTTAGCCATCCCTAGGACCAAAGAGAATCCAAGAGAAGCCCCCAAAATAACTCAAATTGCTGAACAGCTCAAAACAACCTTAACTGACAGTTTCCTGGGGTACTTCATGACTGAAGACATCTCAGTAGAAACTGGGGCTCTCAGGAGCTTCAGATATGAATTGGGTAGGAAGACAGTTCATTGCTCTGAAAAAAAAAAAATCAAAATTAAGAGCTAAGGACCAGGACTATACCCAGTTGATAGAGTGCTCACTTCGAGCTCACAAAGCCCTGGGTTCCAACCTTGGGACTGAGTAAAGTGGCATGGAATTCGTAGTTCAGCCCTTGGGAAGGAGAGGCAGGAAGATCAGAAGTTCAAAGTCATCCTGAGCTGCCTGGGACTCATGAGACTATATCTGAAAAAAAGAGAAAGAGAGAGAGGAGGGGAGGGAGGGAGGGAAGGAAAGAGAAAAAGAGAGAGGAAGGATGGATGGAAGGAAGGAAGGAAGGAAGGAAGGGAGGGAGGGATAGATAGAGGGAGAGAGGGAAGGAGAGAAGAAGAGAGGGAGGGAGAGAGGGAGAGAGGGAGGAAAAGGATACAGAAATCTTGTTTTGTCTAACCTCAGGCACTGCACAATCCTGGACAGCAATGTGAATGCTCTAAGGCTGTCCCCAGATCTCTATAGTCATGTCTAAGAGTCTTTTCAATGAGAGGTGACCCTTAACCACGTGAGCAGACGTGCTGGGGTGTAATAAGGTAAAATTCATCTTCCAGCATCTCACAAGAGCCTTATACTCTTACTGCCCAAGCCACTATGGTAGGGGATTTTTTTTGAATTGGGAATATTAATGTTTATAAATAGAAACCTATTGTGCTTACCAGCAAGAAGCCTTCCCTAAATCAACAACAACAAAATGTGGTGTGAGAACCCAGCTGTTTCTGCTTCCTGTTCCTCCATGGCGTGAACAGATGAGAAGCCCCAGCCACAAACCTCCAAGCTGAGTGTGGCCTCACTCCCCCACCATCTTGTGTTCAGGGCTCAGTAGCCTTGTACGCTCAGGTCGACTTTTCCACATTGTCACTACTCCAAGAATCCCCAGCTAGGAAAGACCAGAAAGGTGACATGAGCTAAGATTCCTAAAGCTAATGTCCGGAGTAACCTGGAGCAATGTAAGTGTAAATGCCAAAGGGTGAGCTGCGGGGTGTTGCTGCTTGCCCTGTACTCCTTGTGTTCCTTGGATTCAAGCATCAAGTGCAGCTTTGTAAGAGTCCTTAGGAAGTGTGCTCTTTGTGTAGCAGCTCAGAGAGGCCACAGCGGAGCAGGGAGCAAGGAGCAGGCTATGGCGGAGGGACCAAAATTGAGCTCTAGTAAGGAAGTGAAGGAGGCTGCTGTTTCTCCAGCTCCCATCAGTGAACGGAGAACCTCGGCCTCTACCCTGGCTTCTGCTGTTCAGCTCGTTCTGGGCATGCCATCCTTCCAAAGCAAGCTCATCACAGAGTCTTCATTCCAAGGGCCAGAACTAGTTCCTGAGCTTTGGCTTGGGCCCAAGTTACCTGTTCAAACAACTGAATGCCTCCCTGGTGAGCATAGGGAATTGATTAAAAATAACAAATATACAAAAACAGCTAAGTGGAAGAGACCACCAATGCCCCACTACCCCCATCCCTACTCCCACTCGATAGTCTTCTGGTACCTTTTACCTGATCAACTGCCCCAACAGGAGGCCGTATCTCTGACTTGGCCTTGGAGAGAAAGGCATAAAGATTGGCAGCTTCTCCTCCCCTGGGATTGGCTTGGCTTTTGGTTCTGTTTTTTTGTTTTTGTTTGTTTGAGGCAGGGACTCATATATCTCAGGCTAGCCTCAAAATCACTGTGTAGCTGAGGTTGGCCTTAAACCGATCTCTAGCCCGTTTCCTAGCTGATGAGATAAGAGGCCTGCACCAGCACACCAATTACAAAACCCTTAAGGCACAAACAAAACAGTCTTTCTCAGGATCTAGCTTCATAAGAGTAGTCCTCATTCCTAATCAAGACAACGTCTCTTTGCAGCATACATAGATCATTACAGAAAACTACAACCAATCAAGTTGCAGAATTGTGAAACCCAGTTACACGGTTACATTTAGTAACAACCCCCACCCCTACCTCACCCACACACCCACCCCAGCTCCCCACACACATACCGGGCAGAGATTGTAAAAGCCAAAGAATTAGTGTGAGGTGTGTGTATGCGTGTGTGTGTGTGTGTGTGTGTGGTGAGGCTATCTCTCCTAGGCGTGTCACTCATGAAGTCTAAACAATATGACTAATTTAATGAAAAATGAACTGAATAAGGACGATGGGAATGAACATACCAAGATGGGGGGAAAGACCACAAGGCTTCACCCCTGTACAAAGACCTACAGGCATCCAAGGAGTGCCAAGGACCAGAGTGGCAGAAATAGTCTTCCCCAAAGAAACACACATGAATTGTTTACCAAACGCCAAAAGTCTGCCCTGAAAACACACATACGAGTAACATTACACAGACTGAGCAGGTTATATTTTAGGATCATATGTGTGTGTGTACAAATATACATACATAGACACACACATATGTATGTATATACGTAATGACAATGAGAAAAAGAGGAGATTAAATTGAAAGAGCAAGAAGAGGTATATGGAAGGGTTTGGAGAGAGGAACTAGAGGATGTAATTATAACCTCAACAAATAAAAGAAAGTTGTACATTTCCGAAGCAAGACTCTACCAAGCACAACAAAGGCAGTCCCAGGTCTGACTCTGTTCCCGTATCTTCTTGGAGAGATGCTGGCATGAGGGTAATACAGCAATATCCTTGCCCTCTTCTAGGACTACCCATGGGTTTTGTTTGGTTTTGGTTTTTGTATATTGATGCCATAAGTGACATACTTCTCACACTTTTTTAGCCCTTCCACTTGTGTATGGATTGAACGCACAACTTGATTTGCCCAATAGAATATGAGAGGGAGCTGGCCAGGGCAAGGTTTGAGGCTACAGATACTATACTTTCCCTTTAATTTAACATGATTCTCCTGTAACAGCACTGCAGGATGCCAGAACCACAGGGAGATTTCTTGAGGAGAAGCATGGTTTTCTGTTTGACCAGTCAAGTAGCAAGACTTACTGGTAGCCTCCAACCATCACCATCGTCTTCCTGTGTGTATGAGAAACCGATTTGGAAGGTTCAGAACAGGTGGATTCCAGAGAACATGGCCCAGTGATTCCACGGCAACAGAGGGATGCTCAGGTGATTCTGAACCACATCACCACTTATGGTGAAATGAAAGAACGGCTGTTGTTTCAGGCAACCAGGTTTTTATACTGTTGTATTAGGCAGCAATGAGCAAATAAACATTATCAATCAAAGGATATAATAATCGACCTTTGCCCTCTAGCCATGAGATTAGACTCCAGACTCCTATTAGGTACACGAGTGTATATAAACTTGAGGTATATGACATATTAGTGTCCTGAAAGCTATAGTTCCTGCAGAACATCTAGATCACACGTGCACGTGCATATGCGCGAGCGCGCACGCGCTCGTGTGCACGCACACACACACACACCACAAAACAAACAAGAGATGGTATTTCATGCTTGTAGTTTCAGGCAGAAGCAGGAGGATTTCCATGAATTCAAAGCTATTCTGGAATACCAAGAGCGTACTAAGCTGTGGTACACAGCAAGACCCAGTCTCAAACAAGTAAGCAAGCAAACAAAGCCAAACCACAGACTGCTGAGGGCATATTGGTGCATGACCATAACCACATAACTCAAGAGGCAGGCAGAGGGAGGTGCATCTGTTATCCAGGCCAGTCAGGGCTACACTGTGAGAATCTTGAAAGCAAACTGCAGCAAAAGCCCTCACACAAGAATAACAAAAAGAATTTGGACTCAAAGATTATTTTAAAATTTTATATACTACTATCCATTATTATTATTATTATTATTATTATTATTGTGTGTGTGTGTGTGTGTGTGTGTGTGCGTGTCATGGATCCCTTGTGGAGGAGATCAGAGAATGACTTTGTGAAGTTGGGTATCTTCTACCACATGTGTTCCCAGAATGGCACTCAGGCCCCTAGGCTTCTGTGGTAAGTTCCTATCTATCAAGCTGGCCATTCCCAATTCCTCACCCATTTGCGTTTTAAAAATAACTGGTTTTGGTAGCTTCCCTTACTCCCAACCTTCCAAGCAAAGAAACATCAAACTCATAACATATGTCTAGCCATAATGATAGGATATTTATATCAATTTTAGAATTGGGAAAAAAACCACTGGGATTTACAGAATTGATGAAGTTGATGCAAAATTGATTCAGATGAAGTTTATGTGACCCTTTTTTCCTCTTCTCATCCCAGTAAATAAGTCCCCAGGGAAAATGTGGGCATCATCTCTAACAAAAGTAATCAAATAAAGCCAGAACAACGTAGACCCAAACCACACAGACGAGACTGATAGAAGTTATTATTTCAAACACACAGCTCTCCAATCTTGTCTCCCTGGAAGAGAAAGCAAAGCCGGGGCACTCATCGATCGTATCCACCCGTGGCCTCCTGCACAGGCAGGATCTTTCCCCTTCCTTGAAGAAGATGGGGGGCGGGGGGGGGGAGTTGAAGGGAACGACGGCCTCGTGGTACAAGTGACCATGGCTGCAGAGGAGGAGAAAAGCCCATGAAGCTGAAAAATTTTGCAAAGAGAAAACAATTGTCCCGCAGACCACAGTAAATAAAATAACAGCGGTGGGGCGATTTGCAAGCATGTAACGCGCTTTTGTGCGGGGCTGTTCCTGCGGGCCTCGAGGGTTTCTGTGCGCCTTCTCCGCAGGACCTCCGTGACTGGCCTGCAGCACAAAGGCCGAGACTGTGCCCCTCCTCCAGCGGCTCACCCCCAATCTTCCCCATGCTGAGGAGGTCTTACAGCGCACTGAAGACTTTCAGTGGGGTGCAGGGCAGTGCAATTTAGGATTTCTGCAGTACCGGGTGGATTTTCAAGCCTGGCAGACAGGGGCCAGATTTAAAAATAGCCTTTACTCACCCGATTAACCCTTTCCTCGCTGAGCTGCTCTTTGCTATTGCCTGCTCTGAACAGTGCAAGACCCAGCTTCTCGTGGTTTGGAGACCAGCTGAATAAATGTCATGATTCATTGCCAAAATTTAAATTATCGCAGTCTTTGATGGCAGGGTTGAAGGTGGAAGGGGAAGTAGGATAGCGAACAAGGGAGAGGTGATGACCAAAGGAGAGAGAGAGAGGGAGGGAGGGAGGGAGGGAGGGAGGGAGGGAGGGAGAGAGAGAGAGAGAGAGAGAGAGAGAGAGAGAGAGAGAGAGAGAGAGAGAGAGAGAGAGAGAGATTCTGGTTAAAGGAGAGACTGCATTGCCCTCACATGGGGACCGAGATGAGTCTGTGATTACTTTAATGACCGTGAAACTTGAGTATTCAAAGAAATAAATGAAGCTATGTAATCACCTTCTAAGTCCTATCAAAGGCCAGTGAAAGCACTATGGGAGGGGCCGGTTATATAATAGCATTTATGTCCCACAGGGCTCTGCAGGCCAAAGAAAGCAAGGGCGGATGTGTCGGGGGAGAGCAGGACTGAATTTGACCCTACCGCGAAAGCCTTATCCAGAGCAAGGAAGGGCAACCCGGCCCACTGGGGCCATGGTAGGTTCCTCTGAGCATTTTAGCCAGGAGAGTTCTACTGATGTTCTGGGTTTCTGAAAGTTTTACAGTGCAAGTCAGCCCGAAGACATGACATGGATGGCAAACACCATCCAGCGTGTGCCTGTATGCCTTAATTTTTAAATAAAAACACACGACCCAATCAAAAGGCAAACTCCTGATTATCTTAATGTGATGCTATTTTAATATTTCTATCTCTTTTTTTTGTTTGTTAACGTGGCATTATTGGCCTTCTGCTTTCTCTGGGGCTGGAATCGCTGATCCTTTTGCCTCTACCTCCCAAATGCTGGGACTGCAGGTCCCACCACCTTCTTGGGCCTGGTTCGAGTAGCATTTGGCATCCGACATGGGCATCATGAATGTTGGGCAAGAACCTTATCAACTGAGCCACATGTCAAGCCTCAGACATTTGTGATTTTGGGTAACTTGAGTTTTTCCCAGCCTGTCTCTCTAGCACAGGTCTTAGCTGACTTCCAGTCCTGCTTCTTGCCCCCACAGCTGCCTAGCTCGGTGTGCCAGGGTCTCTGTTTCCTTATCTGAAGATGGGGTTTCTGGCTCCATCCGCATGCTACATACCTTGTTTGGGGCACACACACTGACAAATGGGTATCACCTGCTGTTTGACTGACATGTTTGAGCCGTAATGCTGTTGTCCTACTCTAAGATTCCAGCAGGTTGCAGAATTCTTAATATTCTTAATTCTTTTTTTTTTTTTTTTTTAATTTATTTTTTTTATTTTTTATTTTTTTTTAATATTCTTAATTCTTAATTCTCAGGATTTGGGGGAAAATAAAACCTTTAAAAAACAAAATACCACCTCCTGACTTCTATGAATTTTTTTATTGTTGAAATTCTCTAGAAAATGAGGAAAAAAAAAACCAAAAAACATAAACTAAACAACAACAAACCCCAAAACTAGACACCCAGTTGAATTTGAATTTGAGATGAATTGACATTTTTCAGTGTAAATATATCTCAGTAAAAAACAAATTGTTTAAAATTCTAGCTTGGTTGGCCAGCTAATTCCTACATGCCAAGCTTGGCCCTTTAAATTTAATTGGTGTCTAGTTTTTGTTTTCAGGATTTTTGTTGTTGTTGTTCACCCACAACCAAAATAATAATAAAAAAAATGAAAGTAGATTACAAAGAAGAAAGAAAGAAAGACAGGAATAAAGACTTAAAGGTGGCACTTTTTGTTTTGTTTTTTTCTTTTAAATGTTAAAGGCTTAAAAGTTGTGATCTGCCTCTACTGTTCCTTCTTTACTACTGGCTCACATAAATTCTCTTAGTTTTCATTTTATCACATGCCAATGTGTGTATATACATATATACATAATATATATGGTTATATACATACATACATACATACACACACACACACATATACTATGTATATGAGTGTTTGCATGTATATATGTGTACCCATGTGAGTTCCTGGTGTCTATGGAGCAGAAAGAGAGCATCAGGTTCCTAAATTCAATGTCAGGTGTTTACAAGCCTCCATGTGGGTGCTGGAGGCTGAACGGCAGTCCTCTGCAAGAGCGGCCAATGTTCTAACCACTTAGCCACCTTTCCAGCACCTCCTCCTACCTTACAACTTAACACAGCACAACCAAAACAAAAGTGGATAGGGCTGGAGATGACCTTCGGTCAGTGTAACTTCAGTTCCAGAGACTCCACCAACCCCCTTCTGGCTCCCACGGGTATCAGGGATGCACACCTTATACAGACACTTGTGCAGGCAAAACACCAACATACATAAAAGTAAAACATTTTTTTAAGAAAAAGAATTATGGAAGCAACAAGAAGCCTGAATACCTGAACACCCTGTTACCATTTGAAAGTCAGAGAAATTTTCAGAATAATTCAGACCAAACAGTTCCTAGAAAACTCCAGCTCAAGACACTTTTCACAGCAGTGTGCATGGACCTTGGCTGCTGTGTGTCAGTCTGACAAACCAGGAGAGACAACTGCCACAGGCCTTAGCAGGAACGGCCTATGACGGATGCAGGCGTGATTCTACGCAAGAACCAAAGCAACTGGCTCGTCACCTGCAAGAACCCCCAAATAGCTTGCCTCTGTCTGCTAGAGGCTCTCCTGACCCTGAGCTCCAACTGGCCACAAGTACAGTTTTCTACTCCCACTTGGAAGACCTGTGAGGGCTGATGACTGAGTATAGCATAGATGTCACAATGTCACACAGGGGCTCTGGTTGTCAAGAAGAGTTTGTGACAGATTTTTTTTTTCTTTCCAAGACAGGGTTTCTCTGTGTAGCCCTGGCTGACCTGGAACTCACTCTGTAGACCAGGCTGGCCTCGAACTCAGAAATCCGTCTGCCTCTGCCTCCCAAGTGCTGGGATTAAAGGTATGTGCCACCACCGCCCAGCAGTTTTTGGCTTTTTGTTTAGTAGTTGTGAGTAAAGTCAAGTGTGTTTCCTTTTTTATGAGGCTTTTTCCTGCTCTGCAATGGAGAAGCAGACCGAGACGTCAATGGTCGTCCTCCCTCCTCAGTAACTGTGCTGTCTTCCCATCACAGGTAAAGCATGCCCACCTTCTGGTTTGGATTAGATGACTAATTAAGAGTGATGCTGCAGCCTTAATAACACACACATGTGATTTATTCTGCTATGGTAAAGCACCGTGATCAAAATCAACTTGGTGAGGAAAGGGCTTATTTCATCTTACAACTTTCAATCCATCATGAGGGGAAGTAGGCAGGAGTAGAGGGCAAGGACCCAGAGGCAGAAACTGAAGCTGAGGCCATGGAGGAACGCCACTTACTGCTTACTGGCTTGCTCTCCACAGCTTGCTTGCCCCACCCCACCCCCAGGCACACTAGGAGAGGGCATCGGATCCCATTACAGATGGTTGTGAGCCACCATGTGGTTTTGAACCATGTAGAATTGAACTCAGGACCTCTTGAAGAGCATTCGGTGCTCTTAACTAATGAGCTATTTCTCCATCCCATGTGCTTGCCTGTTTATACAACCCGGATCTACTTGCTTAAGACTGACAGCGGCCCAGTGGGCTTGGCCCTGCCACATCAATCACTGATCAAGACAATGTTCTACAGCCTTGCCTGTATGGAAACAGCTTCTCTATTACTGTTACTCTTCCTAGGTGACTCTAGATTGTGTGTGCCAAAATGACAAAACCTAATTGTTGTATATAACATGAATCTTCCATGTAACAGATAAATCTTCAGAGTTAGCAGCTACACTGTCATACAGACAAGGTCCCAAAAAATCTTCAGAAGGCACGCTGGAGGGGCAGCCTGCCCAGCATGCAACATCAGGTTTTGTCTCCGGAGATAAGACGATGCAGCTGTGGGTGAGGGAGATCATATGCGAACCTCGCCACCAGCCAAGAAACAAGGTCTTATTTTTATTGTGCAGCTAGCCTCAGACTCCTGAGCCAATGCATCTGCCAGCTCGGGGTTCCTCAGCCCGACTCCCCAGCCCTGGTGAACAGGTTATCAGCAGTATCAGAGCCTGGTTAGAGTAATTACTGGCACATGCTAGAAGACTAGGCAGAAGTTTTTCAAACATCCTCAGAATAGGCAGCCACCAGCTCACCTCCAGGAGCTACAGCACTATGGTTTATGACACTAAGTTCAAACAGCGTCAGCATGTAACATGGTGTCTCACCTCATACCCTCAGTGGTCCCTGTCTGCCTCTCTGCTCCATCCCCAAGTAAGATTTCGGCAGGTGACTGTGTGCTGCTTATTTTAGGAAGCACGATGTCTTACTATCAGGAGAGAACCGTTGGGTTTGGTCCTCAGTTATTCCACAGAAAAACAGACAGTTTTAAGTATGGCCTATGTTAACTAATGGCTTTCTGGGTTCTATTGCCTACACGGTGCACGGCTGCCAGCAATTTACAGATTTTCCTGGGTCTCATTCTGATTGTTGACAAAATGATCTTGCCACCTGTCTTTGTCACATCATTTATCTCACATTCAAGGGTAAAACATTACCGGCTGCTTTGACCGGAAGCAGCCCAAGTGACCATCAACAGAATGAAATGTGCTCTGATTCACTGAGATGTTACACAGCAGCAATGACGAAGAGTGAAGGGGATGCGGGGACTGAAGAGAGGGCTCAGCAGCCAAAAGCTCTTTGTGTCTGGAGGTGATGGCTCATGTCTTTAATCCTAGATAGCAATCTTTGTGAGTTCGAGGCCAGCCTGGTCTACTGAGTGAGTTCCAGGACAGCCAGGGATACACAGAGAAACCTAGTCTAAAAAAAGAAAGAAAGAAAGAAAGAAAGAAAGAAAGAAAGAAAGAAAGAAAGAAA
>NW_021604564.1:18937828-18939164 GCF_004785775.1 Grammomys surdaster | reverse complement strand
AAAGAAAGAAAGAAAGAAAGAAAGAAAGAAAGAAAGAAAGAAAGAAAAAGATCTTTCTCCTTTTACAGAGGATTAGGACTCTAGTCCCAGCACTCATGTGGTGGCTTAAAACTGCCAATAACTCCACGTTGAGGAGATTTGTTAGTTTCTTCTGACTTTCTCAGCCTTCTATATGCACATGGTATATAAACATACGCTTATGCACACCAAACAACCACACACACACACGCACACACACACACACTCCCTAAAAAAGAGAGAGTGAGAGAGGGCTTCCAAAAGATAAAGTGCTTGATGAACAGGTCTAGTGTGAGTTCTAGCCCTGGAACCCACGTAAGAGTGGAGAGACACAACTATCTCTGCCAAGTTGTCTTCTGACTTCTATGTATATTCATATATACATCACGTGCAATAGTCATAATAATATTTAAATCCCCCCCCCCCGCTGGGCGGTGGTGGCGCATGCCTTTAGTCCCAGCACTTGGGAGGCAGAGGCAGGCGGATTTCTGAGTTCGACAGTTCGAGGCTAGCCTCATCTACAGAATGAGCTCCAGGACAGCCAGGGCTACAACAGAGAAACCCTGTTTCGAAGAACAAAAACAAACAAAAAAACCCCATAGAGTGAAAGCTGGACATTGTGGTCCCTGTCTATAATCCTAGATCTCAGGAGGTGGGAGCAGCAGGGTCATGAGTTCAAGGCCGGCTTTGGCTGTATGGTGCATTCAAGGCCAATCTGGAATACATGAGACCTTTACAGGCCCATTTTACTTATGTGGCAAAACTTTGAGCGTTCAAAGCATGCAGGTTCTATTTGGGGGGTGTGTGGCACGGAGGCATTATTACAATTAAAACGGAATATGCCATACATCCAGGCTTCGAAGATATGGACAGTAACAACAACAACAAAATCCCCAAGTGATGAGAACAACAAAGGATGAAATGGGTCTTCCTGTATCATCAGTTCCATATTAGACAGTCTCCCTGAAATACAGCAAAGTAAGAGCTTATACGTACTAACGCCTTAGTAAGAGCATGTATATAATAAAGCCTTGGTAAGAGCATGTATGTAATAGTCTTAGTAAGAGCATGTATGTAATAAGGTCTCTATTGCTTTTTTTGAGACATAGTCTCACTGTGCTCCCCTAGCTGGCCTCACATTTTCTATGTAGCTTAGACCCTGCCTTGATTTCACAGAGATCCACTTGCCTCTGCCTCTAGCATGCTAGAAATAAAGGCATAGACCCCTCTGCCTACTCCCATTAACTATTTTCTCTCTCTTCTGTTTCTCTTCTATCTATCTATCTATCTATCTATCTATCTATCTATCTATCTATCT
>NW_021604564.1:18934917-18937818 GCF_004785775.1 Grammomys surdaster | reverse complement strand
TCTATCTATCTATCTATCTATCTATCTATCTATCTATCTATCTATCTATCTATGGTTCAAGCCCTACCTCAGTCTTTCTGAGCTGCATACCTCTGGGGAATTGATAAGACTCTCTTTCTCTTATTGTTCTGCATGTCACATTCAAGTATGCTTCTTGAAATGTCTGAATTGTCTGCGTCAGAGTCAAGTTTGAAATTATGGTCCTGGGCATTCCTGATGCTGTACAGCTGTCGTAATTACAAGGAAAGCTTTACAAATGACTGGCCCTTACATAGGTTCTGAGGGCTAAGTAAGTGATTTGCTTTGAACTGAGGCCTTAAGTAACCCTTTGTTGATATCTCTGAGTGTAGGAGATGTGATTTCCCTGTTTTGTTTCTTGTTGTTGTTTTTTTTTTTTTTAAATGGAACCTTCATAACACCTTGCTCCCTGAGACCTCAAAAGGTTTGTCTGACTGAAAGCAGCCTGTGAGTAAATCTTCTTAGGGCCCAGCCACAGTGTAAGACTCTGAGCCAAGCAAGTAGCATTGATTCTAACATACTTCTGAACCAGTCTTACTCACCAATAACTCACTAGTGAACTCTCCTGCTTAATCAGCTGTGGACAAGAGTTGTGGCTTCCTTCCCAGGGCCTGCAGCTCAACTTCATGATAAGCCCCAGACTTTATTTGAGTTGGTGTTGAAATATATTTCAACCCAGTTTTCCTATTTGACTGGACCTCAGGCCTTAGCTGTGAGCTAGTTTCTACTGACTTAAGATTTCACGGTAAGAGCTGGGTGTGTTGGTGCACACCTGTAAGTAGAGCAGGGGGAGTGAGCGACAGAGGAAGGAGGATCAGATGTTCAAACCATCCCTACACAGAGCATGTGAGAGACCAGCCTGAGCTACAAGAGACTACAACTCGAAGGGGAAAAAGGAAGGAAGGAAAAGAAAGGAGAAAAAAGCCATGAACAGAATCTTTTTCTCCTGTCTTATTCCACATCACCCAAAACCTTAGTATTCATTGGCTAATTTGATGATCACAGGACAGTTCTGGAGCTTCTGAAATGTGTTTATGAGACTTTCACTCTCCACTCGGGTCTTTCAGTATATTTGTGCCAGGCATAGTGGTGAATGCCCGTGATTCCAGCACTTGGGAGATGGAAACAGAAAGATAACAAGTTCTAAGTTAGTCTTCGATGCATACCAAGTTCAAGGCTGTCTTGACCGCAGGAGGCCCTGTCCCAAAAAAGCAAAACAAGGCAGCTAGTGAGGAGAGGCTAAAAGGGCCCCTTCCCAGTCTGAGGATATTCAATAATTTATGGTTGCTGGTAGATGAGGTGTGTGTCCTTGATACTCACAGGACACTGGATGGGTGACTGTGGGATTGGATCCAACGTCCCCAGCCAGGGAGCATACTGTTATACTGGGACAGTACTGTTATATATTCACATGTAAATGCTATATAGCAAAGAGTGTAAGAGCCAGGAGACCAGGGAGTTTGCTGTGAGGTTGGGTCTCCTAGTAACATCAGAGGCTACATCTAGAAAGGCTCACTGACATGAGCACCCAAACCTGAGCTGAACAAGGAGAACACCAATGAACATGCCAAGCTGCAAGAGGAAGAGCTCATGAGGTCTCAGCCCTACACAAGGAACTACAGGCACCCAAGGAAAGCAGGGAGCAGGAGAGGTGGACTTCCTCAGGGAAGAACACATCAGTTCATTGTCCAATTGCCAAACAGTCAGCCCCGAACACACATATACAAGAATAACTATACAGGCCAGGCAGTGGTGGCGCATGCCTTTAATCCCCAGCACTTGGGAAGCAGAGGCAGGCAGATTTCTGAGTTCGAGGCCAGCCTGGTCTACAGAGTGAGTTCCAGGACAGCCAGGACTATGCAGAGAAACCCTGTCTCGAAAAACGAAAAAAAAAAAAAAAAAAGACAAGAAAAAAGTGCTATATAGCAATTTGATTACTTTCTTTTCAGAGTTGATTTCTAAAACTGACTTAGGAAAATTATAAAGGTATCAGAAGGAAACTGGCAAGATTTGTGACACTACCAAAAACTGCTGAGCTTGGTCATCGGGGAGGGTCTTCCTGAGGATTCTCAGACTAGTCATTCACCCAAATGGAAGAGAAGGTTTTGTTGTGCATTCCTGGAGCCCAAAATGCTCTGTGTGTGTGTGTGTTCAAGTGAACAAGTGTTTGTATCTCCTAAATAAAGCAAGGTCTCTAACTTTGCTGGACAAATGATAAAGTACTTACCTTATCACTGAGATACACCCCTCATACAGACATGTGTTCCCCCCCCCCCTTTTTAAAAGTTCACACAGGCCAGTGAAAAAGCAGAAACACAAAGAAAGACAGTATCGGAGTTCAAGGTCAGCTTGGTTAGAGATAGAGCCTCTATCTGAGACAAACAAACAAAATGCCTAAGGAGAGGCACGATAGAACAAGCCCTTGACTTGGTAGGTGGAGGCAGAAAGATCAGGAGTTCTAAGGTCAGCTGGGCGTATAAAGTAAGGAGTCAACATGGACTACACAAATTTTGTTTCTATCTGACCTCCGGGGATGTGGATAAAACTAGAACAAATCAATCATTGGCATCATTTTGTCTGTCTGTCTTTATGTTTTGTTTTTGAAGATAGAGTTTCTTTGTGTAGCCTTGGCTGTCCTGGAACTCACTCTGTAGACCAAGCTGGTTTTGAATTCAGAGATCTGCCTTTCTCTGCCTCCCAAGTGCTGGGATTAAGGGCTTGTGCATCCACCACCTCACTTGATTTTTATGTTTAGAAAGGGCTAAACTAACACAACCTTAACTTTGACCCCTGCAGCATTCTGCAAGTACCAGTTGTCTGTCTGTCTGTCTATCTATCTATCTATCTATCTATCTATCTATCTATCTATCTATCTATCTATCT
>NW_021604564.1:18887858-18934907 GCF_004785775.1 Grammomys surdaster | reverse complement strand
TCTATCTATCTATCTATCTATCTATCTATCTATCTATCTATCTATCTGATATTTATCTATCTATCCATCCATCCATCTATCTGATATCTATCTATCCATTTATCTAACGTCTAACTATCTGATATCTACTCTCTCTCTATCTATTTATCTATCTGACATCTATCGAGACAGGGTCTCACTATGTAGTTCAGGCTGTCCTAGAATTGCTCTGTAGACCAGGATGACTCTGATTCCTACTGTGTCCCAAGTGCTTGATTAAAGGCATGTACCATCATGCAGGGCACTGCAGACATTTTAAAAGTGAGGAACTAAAACTCCAAGAAGAACAAAAATAGAAAATAATTTTGTTTCTTCAATCTTGCCAAGATATTAAAAGATAGCAGTCCATAAAACTAAAGAGTGGGGCATGGCGCAATGGGTAGGGTGCTCACTACCCACTTCAAAAATGAAGCTCTGAGCCTTAATCCCTACACCCCCCTCCAAAAAAAAAAGAAAAGAAAAAGAAGAAACTCTGGGTTTGATTTCCAGCACAGAATTAAAGCAAAAGTGTGTGAAGCAGAGGCAGAAGGATCAGAAGGAAGCTCCAGGCTAAGCTTGGCTAAATAATGAGTTGTTGATACACAGGAAATTTTAGGTCATCCTGGGCTACATGAGATCTTGTCCCTAAAAGAGAAAAAAACAAAGCAAAATCCATCAATGGGCACAGAGGTAAAAATGTTTGTGTAGCATAGTCAAGGCTTGGGTTTGATCAATATGGGAGGGGCAGTCCATGTAGTCATTTGGTTACACAAAACTGTCTTGAGTTCTCAATGAGTGTTTTAAAATCTCAAACAGCAGAAAGGGGCAGATTTCTGGGAATTCAAGGCCAGCATGGTCTATCTAGTGAGTTTCAGGCCAGTGAGGGATACATAGTGACAGTGTGTCTCAACCAACCAACCAACCAACCAACCAACCAACCAACCAACCAACCAGTCAGTCAATCAATCAAATATATAAGAAGATATAAAAACTTTGCTACTCTTTAAAGCAAAATGTTGATAGTAAGGAACAGAAAACTCAAAGATTATAAAAAGCCCCTCTTTGTGTGTTACCCACTTGAATTATATAATCCATGTATATAATCCATGTTAGTGGCTAGGCTCAGCTCATAGTGCCGGCTTGACATGCACGAAGAAGCTCTGGCTCCACCTCTGGTGTGATAGAGAGGAGGTGTGGTGAAAAATGTTGTTGTCCCAAAGCTTAAGAAGCAGATGCAGAGGATTGGGAGTCCAAGGTCATCCTTAGGGAGTTCAAAGCCAACCAGGACTGCATGAGACCCCATCTAAACATAACAATAAAAAATTTAAAAAATCATCTAAATTGATACCATCTTTAAGCAAGATTCATGATGGGGTTTTCCTAGTGTCATTTTAGAGTGTCAAACAAAACTAGGAGTCAAAGGTATTTCAGGGCCAGCAAGATGGCTCCATAAGGAAAGGTGATTGCTGCTAAGTCTCACAACATAAATTCCATCCCTGGGATGCACCCAGTAGAGGGAAACAGCTCCCACAAGTTCTTCTCTAACCTCCTATGTTCCATGGCATGGGCTTGTCCAAACACTTGCATGCTAACCATGTGTGCACGACCACACACACACACATACAAATGCAGCCCCCCCACACATGCATCTTTAATTTATAAATGTAAAAACAGTGAAACTTAAAGTATTCTGTAAGTTATAGTACATTCCATAAAAACAAAACCTTGCTTCCTCCTCTTCCTCATCTTCTTCTTTCTCCTCCTTCTCCTTCTGGAGTCAGGATTCTACTATGTAACTTGGCTGTCCTAGAACTCACTGCATAGAATGGACTTGCCTTAAACTCATAGACATCTGTCTGCCCTCCACTTCAGGAGTGCTGTGATTCAAGAAGTGTACCACCATGCCATCATGCCTGGACTCCATGAAAAAAAAAAAAAGTAAACATAGTTGTATTTAGTTGGGAGATTGATCCTGTTCCTGTCATTTCACCACACATCGGAGTACAGGGGCCCCTTGAGCAGCAGATCCACTGCTGCAAGGACATCATCCCTGTGTGCTCTATGCTGTGCTGGGGAACAATGGCATCATGGGGACATGCTTAAGACAAAGCAGTGTGTCGTGAGGGTGAAGAGGAAGCAGCCGAGGTGCTCTTTAGTGAACTCTGAATCCATCTATTTAAGATTAACCACTGTTCTCCTAGCTAAGCTGTTGTCATGTCTAACTTTTCTTGAGTAGAAAATAATCTACACTTCCAACTCAGTTATTCATGGTCCAGTTTGTTCTCAGAATACTATAATAGGCTTTGTGCAGATAAGTTTTATAATAGGGATTTAATGGAGTGAGAAGCCTAGTAAGGCCTAGGCCTTGGAGCAGGAAGTGTGTGTGTAGAGCACCCCCTCCCAGTCTGAACCCCAAAGAATATTCAGCCTCACTTAGAATTTCCACAAAAGAATCAGATGGAAAGGCATGGCAGCTGTTTCCTATGGGGAAGGAACTTGCCATTTGCAGAGCCAGCAAAGGGAGAACAGCAAATAGGGATGAGGGGGAGCTCAGGTGGGGGGGCAGGGGGGGCAGGTCAAGGCAGAGCCCTTCTGGGCTGCTTTTAGTGAGTGGCCAGGACTGGTGCTCTCCCAGGAAAAGTGAAACTTGAGTGATGCATTCTAAAAAAAGAAAGAGTGTGTGTGTGCACATATACGCACGTGAATGCACTAGTAGAATCACAAGGGTATATAAGTGTGCATGTCCCAGACAGCTTGCACACACAGAATCACAAGCATATATACACCTTAGTTTTATTCCCCAGGCTTGAGGTAGCTTAACCTGCGGGCTACTTATATCTCTGCTGGGAGACACTGTTACATTCATTCTCTCCTCCTCCTCCTCCTCCTCCTCCTCCTCCTCCTCCTCCTCCTCCTTCAGCTATGTGTGATGTTATTTTACTTACTTACAAATTTTCTCTACTTTGTATCCAAATGGAGGCTATTAGTCATTTGCTTTACAAAGTAGCAAGGGAGTGAGGCAGACAATTCCATCATAAATCTCCACTCCCCAGATTTGTCCAGAGAAGGCATTGCTGTCAAAATTCCTCCTTTAAAACATTTCAAAACAGATACATACTTTACTACTTAACAATGCTACAAGTTCTTTGTTTATTAATGAGTTTTAATAATTAGCTTTCTTCTCTACTGCATATTTGCTCCTGCTTTGTCTAGTTCCTTGCAGAGCTTTCTGTCTTATTTGCATATTTGTAGCAAAATATATAAAAGAGTAACAATGTTTGTTTTATTATTTACATAAAACTGATGTTAGTCAGGTAGGGAATCTGAATCAGATACACCAGCACTTGTAACTTTTGAAAGCAGAGTTCCTTGTTTTGGTCCGTGAGCTTTAATGATTTCTGGGCCTGACAACCCCTCACTTGCCTCTTAAAGTGTTTATACTGTCCCCAATAACATTCAGCAAATGCTGTCGTCTCTGGCTAAATCCTTATTTAGGGTGCATGCTATGCCTCTGTGAGACAGGGTCAGGAGGTCAGAATTGATTTTGGAGGCCACCTGGAGAGTCTAGGCCATGAACTGACTCAAAAAATTTCTCTCCAAGCCAGAGTGGGGCACCTCCCACGGTCAGATCTGGCCTGACACTCCAACCACAGGAACGGCATTGCTTGGGCTCAGGGAGAGGGCAGAGTTGTCGACCCCAAGAACTGACCTCTTCAAACTTCAGGAGAATTTTTTTGGCAGTTACCACGGTGACTGGATACTCTAAAGGCTTATCCTTCTTACTGAATGGGGTAGGGGGAAAAATAGGAAAAAATATGTTAAAACCTACCTCACAGAGATGTGGATCACAGTTAATGTTTTCTAAAAGAACGAGAAAGACACCTTTGACTTGTTTATACTTTGGGTATTGATAAAGATGCTCTTTCAAACTAAAAAGTTTGATGCTTGAAGCAGATAGTGTTTTTATATTTGCTTAGCGTCATTTTTTTTCTCTTTCTTCCTATTTTTTGGGTCATTTTGTTGACAACATATGAGCGAGGCACAAGCAAATCTTTTTACACAACGCGATTGTCTTTGAAATCCTAATATTGCCCTTCTCCTCTCAGAGAATAATCGGCTTTGAAATAAGACCCAGCATAAATTCTACCTATTGGAGGAATTCTCTAAATAAACATTTTTTACTTCAAAAACAGGCTCAGGGTACTTTTTCCCCTTCAGTGAAGAGTCTTCATTGTACTTCCCTTGAAATAATAAAATTAGGGGGGGGGGAAACCCAAAAGACTTGTTATTACATACCTTATCTTGTAACAAAAAACTTCACAAAAATAATATGTAGGTTAAAGACAACACCCAGGGCTGGAGAGGTGGCTCAGCCAATTAGAATCACTGGCCACTCTTTCAGAGGACCCAGGTATAATTCCCAATAACCACACAGCAGCTTACACCTGTCTGTAACTTAAGTCCCAGGGAATCCAATGTTCTCTTCTGACTTCCATGGGCACCGGGCATGCACATGGTACACAGTCATATGTGTAGATAAAATACCTAGACACATAAAAATTAAAATAAAAAAATTCCAGAACTCCTTTACACGTAACAAAAAATACACAGAGGAAAAATGTACTTTATTTTAGAACAATAAATACTGAAACTTTAAAAACCTTCAAATGCTCTTTCATGTTAATACCAAATACAACCTTGTTATAAAGTGCCAGACTAGAAAACACTCACACAGTTTCAATTCTTCATAGCAAATGCAGACACATTAGAAAAACTGCCACTTGACTTTTGGTCACAGGTCATAACACAAAGTTCCTTAAAATAGTTCCTGGGTGCAATAAGAAATTAAATAAAAATCAAAATAATGTGGGTTTTTTTTTTTTTTTTTTTTTTTTTTTTTTTTGCTTAGGAGGCTCAGAATGACAGTCCCTGGAGGTAAGGGCCTGGGTTTGAACCTTGGCCTCCTACACAGCATTGGCAATGGCAAACCAAGTACAGAGCTGAACAATGAACTCTGTGAAATGAAACCACAGACTTTCAATGCTGTGGCTGTTCTGATCCACCTTACTTTTCTCATCTACTTCATCTGAGGAATCAGCAGGACCCCTTCCTCCTCCACCTCTTGGGTGCTTGATGTGTGCCTACTCCTTTGTGCTGGTGTTTAGAGACCTCCTTCACACACACACCATCAAGCAGCGGGGAAGGGAGGGTTGCCAGGCATTTAAAGAAGCTGTATAATGAAACAATGTCTTCTTTGGTCTCGATATCATTTCTCTGCTGGAAATGACAGCACCTTTGCTCCCACATCAGGCCATCCACTGCTTTATCATGAGTTTAAGGCCAGTTTAAGAGCCTGATTCACAAAGTAAAGAGGTAAACTTACATCATTTCATATTGATTCTGAGCCTCCTTCAAAAGATGGATTATAGAAATGTAACAACTGTCACACCAAAAGTGACACAGAAATGACAGGTAAGCTGATCTTGAAGGTGCTTTCTGCTGTGACCTGTTTTTACTGTTTTATAATCACCACTGGCTTCCTGGAACAGAATGCACATAAATCTGCATATTCACTAAGTTGTGTTCCTCTCTCTCTCTCTCTCTCTCTCTGTGTGTGTGTGTGTGTGTGTGTGTGAATGGTGAGATGGGGCAAGCTGCAGACCCTGGCCCAGGTTGCAGGTTTCCAGTTGTACTCCTATCAGCACAGACCACCGGGGTACCTGCGAGCTCTCTAGCTGCCTCCAACAGGTCTGCTCCACCTGCATTTATGCTATCTGAGCCTACAGGTCCATGTGTGTTTGTATGTGTGTATGTTTTAAAAACAGAGTCTCTCTAGTCTGTACTGTTGAGTGTCCTGAAATTCAATATGTAGACCTAGATAGCCTTGAACTTGCTGCCTGTGTCTACTTTTCAAGTGCTGGGATTAAAGGCATGAACCACCACATCTGGCTAAATCATCTTTTTGTTTGTTTGTTTGTTTTGTTTTTCGAGACAGGGTTTCTCTGTATAGCCTTGGCTGTCCTGGAACCCTGGAACTCACTCTGTAGACCAGGCTGGCCCTAAACTCAGAGACCTACTTGCCTCTGCTTCCCAAGCACTGGGATCAAAAGGTACCATCATGCCCAAATGGTTATCTGTTTTCTTTGAAAAAGAGTCTCCAGTGGCCCAGGCTGACCTCAGTCTTGAGATTCTCCTGTCTGATCCCAGGAATCATTTCTCTCTGTCTGTCTCTGTCTCTCTCCCTCGCCTTTTGTTCAGAATGGCCACAGAAGGATAGAGCTCATGCTGACCTTGCTGTGTTACTAAATACATGTTGCCAAGATCGTCCACAGAGAGAATGTGGTTCTCCACTGTGTGAGTCACTAAAACTGTGGTGCCACCCATTGTCTCAGATGAACTCACATGGTCCTTCCAGCGCTGGGGACCTCCTGGCAAGCTTCTTACAGAGCCCAGGGATGACAAAACAGGAGGACCCAGCAAATGGAAAATGAAGTCATTCTTAGTTTTGCAAGAGATGTCTGAAATCTCAGACCAAAGCAACCAAGCAGATTCTCTTAAATGGATCTTGAGGAGAATATAATTTCTAGGTTTGATCTGAAAAAGAAAAAAAAAGATAAAAATTAAGTGTCTTATTCCCAAGACCCTCCAGTTAGCTTCTTCAGTTGTCACCCCCCCCCCCAGTTTTCAGTTTTCTTCCTTTTTATTCTTTGATGACCTTGAACTTCAGAATCTCCTGCAGCCACCTCTCAAGTGCTGGTTTATTCTGTGCTGGAGATCTAGCCCAGAGTTTCTTGCAGTCTAGAAAAGCATTTTACCAACTGAGCTACACCCCAGTCTTCATGTTTCATTTTGTGCATAAAGATTTATGCAATGATACGGATATTTTATTTAGCAACTCATTAAGCTGAATGTTCTCTGATGGTGAAGATCTCCAAGTGTGTTGTGGTGTGCAGTACACACTAAAACCTACAGATAAATTTATAGTAGCAAAGTCTGAACTGCAGAGGCCCCAGTAGCTGGAATCCACTGTTAGATCTAGCTTGGCCTTCCAGGCCTGCTGAGACCCCTTACAGAACAGGGAATATCAACCAGCAACATCAGCTGGAGTCCTTCAGGTACCAAATGCAAAACGACTTAAGTTACTCTTCCTGGAACAACCTGAGCAGAGACTCCATGAACTCAGGTGTAAAGAAACAAACTCCCAAGCCTTGAGAAGCTTTACCAAAATTCCCAGGAAGTGTATTATATGGAATACAGTGAGGTCATGTTGCTGATATTATTTCTCTAATTTCCTTCCTTGACTTGTTAAGGCCAATAACATTGACCTACGAATTTTAATTGATGTTAAACAGAAGGATTGCTAGCCTTCAGTTTATCTCCCCTGCTAGTGGCAAGAAAGACTGCCCAGAGAGCCTGGAGCTCTATGACCCAGGATGGCTGACCGTCTGTCCAAACATGACTTCACAGTGCTGCTTTAATGCTGCTCCATTTGATTCCAGCTTTGCTGTCTGTCTTCAGGACCCAAGAACCTTGAAAAGAGAGTTGAAAGAATCCTCTCCTTCCTACCACTGGCTGCCACCTGTGGCTGCTTTCAGATGTGAGACTTCACTCAGTCTCATCGGAGAGGCCCCATAGTTCTCTTACTCATTACTTTTTGGGAGAATTTCTCCTCTCTCTCTCTCTCTCTCTCTCTCTCTCTCTCTCTCTCTCTCTCTCATCTAACTTTTGGTTAGATCATGATTTAATTCTGAAAAATTCCCAGGAGGCCCCAGAGAAGAAATGGACTAGGGGAAAGATGACTATTCCTTATTTCTTTTCCTTCTCCTTCTCCTTCTTTTGATAGGGTCTGATGTACACCAGGCTGGCCTGGGACTCACTTTGCAGATGTGGATGAACTTTAGTGACTGAGTCTCCTGCCTCTTATCCCCAGTGCTGAGTTTACATCTGTGCACCACTATGTTCGGTGGGGCTGGGGTGGGGCTGGGGTAGGCTGGTTTGATGGAAGGCTTGCCTAGCTAGCATGCAGAGGCTCAGCTTCAATCCTTTACTGCATAAACTACATATGGTGACACATGCCTGTATCCCGGTACTCAGGAGGTGGGGACAGGAGGACCAGAAGTTCAAGTGAGTTCCAGGCTAACTTGGCCTCCAAGAAGCCCTGTCTTAAAATTAAATGGAAACAAGCAGCTGAGTCCAGAGCTGAACCGAGAGAAGAATGTGGGCAAAGCTTGTGGACGTGAGAAGTGCGAGCATCCTTTCTGGGCATGTTGCTGGTCAGGGGTGAAGCCAGTGGATAAAAGAGCTGATGGCCCGGCCCACACCCTGCCTTTGGAGACGACCCCCTTGCTCCTCTTGACACACCCATCCGTGGCCCCTGATCTGTGAAGGGGCTTGGCATGGGCAACTTAACCAGTCTGTTCCAAAACACCAACACTTGCAAACGCCTCCCTCTGGCATTTTCCTAGGCCTTTGGGAAATTGTTAGAAATGGGATGTCTCCTATTGTAACACACTGATACCACCCATCACATACATGCGTCACAGAAGCTACTGCTCAGACTCCGATGCTCCCCCTTCCCACTTACCCCTTTCTGGTGTCCTTCCTCCAGCTAAATAGTTCTTCCTTTTGCTTTCAAGTAATATAAAACTAGATTCCAGGCCGGGCGGTGGTGGCGCACGCCTTTAATCCCAGCACTTGGGAGGCAGAGGCAGGCGGATTTCTGAGTTCGAGAGTTCGAGGCTAGCCTGGTCTACAGAGTGAGTTCCAGGACAGCCAGGGCTACTCAGAGAAACCCTGTCTCGAAAAACCAAAAAAAGAAAAAAAGCCTAAAAAAAACAAGATTCCCCACCAGAGAAAACTTGTCAGTTTGTCTTTTCTCTCTTTCTTTCTCTCTGTCTCTCTCTCTCTCTCTCTCTGTCTCTCTGTCTCTCTCTCTCTCTCTCTCTCTCTCTCTCTCTCTCCCTAGTACCCTTTCAGGTTCATGTCTAAAAATAGAATTATTGGGCCAACAAGATGGCTCAGTGGAAGAAGGCAACTGCTGCAAAGCCTGAAAACTTGAGTTCAATCCCTGGGACCTATATAGTGTAAGGAGGACATCTTTTGACCTCCATGTTCCATGTTCCCACATCCACCTAAGTAAACATGCATAGAAATCTTGATACTGTAATTGAGACAAGATCTCATATAGTCCAGGCTGTTCTCTTTCTTAACCACTATGATGCTGACGATGGCCTTGAACCAATGCTCCTCCTGCCTCCACCTTCTGAGTGCTGAGATAAAATGTGTGGGTCACCATACCAGCTTATGACATTCAGGGGATAGAGCCCACGGAGTCCTGATGCTAGGTAGATACGCCACACTTGAATTACATGTAAGCCCTTGACTACTAGTTTGTTTACTGTTTGTTCTAGCACTAGACATTGAAGCTAGGGTCTCTTACACAGCTGGTGAACACTCTCTAAATGGAACTCTATGGATATTAAATTTTGATGATTGTCAGAAAAGATGAGTGAGGCCAGCAAATGGTCCATCTGCCCAATCTACCTGCTCCCAAGACACTCTTGGCCACCATATATATCCCCAGTACAAAATGAGGGGCACAGACAGGTGAAGCTAGCAAGTCTAGGATCCTGGTTCTGGACACACAATAGTCACTATATCTACAAATAAAAAAGAACCCAAACAAAACAAAAACCTTAATGATTTCAGAGTCTCCCTCCCAGTTTGTTCAAGGACATTGTAGAGAGACACTTTAGTGTCTGAGTCTCCTGCCTCCTTAGTCCCCAGTGCTGAGTTTACAGGTGTGCACCACTATGCTTGGTGGGCCTGGGTTGTAGCTGAGTTGATAGAAGGCTTGCCTAACATATAAAGGTTCCAGTTCAGTCCTTCACTGCATAAATTATATATGCGCACATGCCTGTATCCAAGTACTCAGGGAGGACCTAGAATTACCCAGGTGATGGGTGAATGGAAGTTAGATATCTCCACCACCCCCGGCCCCCTGGCAAACATGCGCACAAAACCACAAGCATACATATACATACTTACACACATACATGTATCTATACCTCACCATCAAGCATAGCCCAACCACAGAGGTGATGGGACTGTGGAAGGCTCTGGAGAAAGGAGTGTTACAGGAGGAGCCAGATCATCAGAACTCACATGATCTTCTAGCCTCGACCTTGTCTCTGTGAGGAACAGTGACTAGGATGCTTCTCTCAACCACAGGTTTTGTTCTCTGTAGCCTAGGCTGGCCTCCAAATTGCTATATCCCTTGAACTTCTGATCCTTGTGTTTAATCTTCAGAGTCGCAGGCATATGCTACCTTGTTTGGTTTATGTAGGCAATCCAGGCTTTCCAGCATGTTAGGAAAACAATCTACCAAATGAGCTACTTACGGCATCTAGTTTTAATCCCAAAATACAAGTGCCAGAGAGTGAGACGTCAGGAAAAGTTACTGCTGGCAATGAATCAGACTGACAAATGGCAGGTGACGTGGCTGCAGCAAGCTAGAGAGACAGCTTTCAGCAACAAATAAGCAGATCCGAATGGTGAGATGGGGCAAGCTGCAGACCCTGGCCCAGGTCGCAGGTTTCCAGTTGGGCTCCTATCAGCATAGACCATCGGGGTACCTGCGAGCTCTCTAGCTGCCTCCAACAGGGCTGCTCTGTGCTCCACCTGCATTTATGCTATCTGAGCCTACAGGTCCATGTCCTCGGCATCCTTGACCTACAATTTTTCTTGGCCCAGGTGTTTTTGTTTGTTTGTTTGAAGTCCTAGGGCCTTGGGATTCTCTAGACTTCCACTGAGATGAGTGTGTTTGCCTGTGCCCTCCCATAGAGAAAACAACGCACAAGATGAAAATGGTATTTTCCTCTATAGCTACATCGGAAGAATATGTGCACAGCAAGTTATTTAAGAACTAAATATGAGTGTGAAGATCTTTGGGAGCAATGTGCATTGAGTGCCTCTATCCCAGCCTCCACCCATCTCACGCTGCTAACGGCTGTGTGCGTCCTCACAAATCTAGAGGCAAATAAACATCTACAATGGTCTCATATACACTTGGGGTTTCTTACCAAACCAAAAAAAAAAAAAAAAAGATTTAAAGATTTATCTTTATTTTCATTTGTGTGTGTGTATGTATGTGTGCACATGAATACTGGTACTCCACTGAGGGCAGAAAGTATCAGATTCTCTAGAGCTAAGAGTTCTAGGCAGTTGTAAACTGCCTGACATGGGTAATAGAAACTGAACTTAGGTCTTCTGCAAGAGCAGCAAGTACTCTTAACTGCTGAGCCACCTCTCTGCCTCCTTAATATAAGACATGATTTAAGGTTGATGCATCTGATTGTTGATTATAAGTATTCAAATTAAACAGCCAGTCGCATCGCTCCTCCGGGGGTTGAGTTAGTTATAAAAGTTCAGGTTCAAAATTGAATTCCTCTTTGTACTTTCTCGGGCTCGAATTTCAATTTCTGCACTTTGATGAAGGCACAGCACTTGAGTTAAGAATCACCTTGCTAAACTGGACTCTTCTCAGTTTTGTGAGCGCTATGAACAACAGTGTCATAAAATCAATAGGAAAACCTCAGCTGTCACAGATCCTAAGCAACTCCTAGCCACAGAAATAACATGAACTGGCATTTCCCAAGTTGGGAAATGTGCTGTTTGCAGATGTACTCAACCAGCTTTAAATTTCCTGATCGCTGTGAGTGCAGAGGCCTGCCCCCACTGAGCGACTGAGATGCTGGAATCCGCTTTTCTACTGGTTAGAGACCAGGTGTTCCCTTTCTTCTTTCAGAAACAACCACAGGAGCCAGCACAGCAAATTGAGATGTGGGACTCAGAGTATTTCTAAGCTCTTCTAAGTTGGCTTTCGTAGAATTTATAACAGGATTTCAAATTAGGTATTTTTTTTTCTTTCCTGAACCAATGGAAAAAAAATATTCAGATTTGGATTTAAAAGTAGAATTCAGAAACTAAGCACCAAACAGCTCCAAAGCTAGCCTGCAGGGCCATTGCCAGGGTACTGCAGCATCTAAATCCTGCAACTCCGAAAACAAGGACACACTTTGAGTCGCCTTTGTCCCGAATTCTCTATTGCTGGAGACATGCTCAGCCTTGATGGAGTTTGCCTCAGGAAGGCTATCATGCCACTCAGAGGAGAAGAGGAACCCATGACTGGACCAACTCTGTTATCTGTGACACGGTGCTTTCTATTCAACTCAGAGGCTTGATTCGTGGGAGTTCGTTTAAAAACCTGTTACTGGATGCGCCTACTCTGGAATACATCCTACAGACAACATGTTAACTCTCTCCAAAACTTTGTTAAGATGACCAACTGTTAAGTGGCACACCACAAATTATTTACACACTATTGGTAAAAATGCTCTGAGAATTCTGTCAGAGTCTGTGCAGCAAATAACACAGCTGCCCCGTTCCTACATCAAACTATCCATGTAAGTAAATAAACACATGCATAAGAAAGCTAGAGGTAGCTTGGCAACGGTGGCACACACGTTTAATCCCAGCACTCGAATAGCACGGGTGGGTGGATCTCTGTGTGTTCGAGGGCAGCCTGTTCTACAGAGAGAGTTTCAGGACAGCCAGGGGTACACAGAGAAATCCTGTCTGGAAAAGCAAAACCAACCAACCAAACAAACAAAAAAAGAAACAAAAGTTAGAGGGAGATCGGACAGCAGCAGGCCAAGTGACACAGCTTACCGGTTTATAGCTTTGGTGTGTGACACTGGTTATTGCTAAACCACAGCTGTTGGAGTCTGTATTTCCTACATCTACCATCATTAAGATCTCTGGTTTGACAATGAAACCAGGTGGATTTTACCCCACCTCTAATTTGCTCAGCTTTCTGGTTGGTATGTTGCACCCACTTAGCTCTGAAAGAAAATAGAACAACCAGAGCTTCTGCAAATCGACAGGATTTCAAATCAGTCTCGTTTTACACGCTCTCAGAAGCCACCCGACACATTCCAATTAGTTTTGAGAGAGGGGCTCAGACCCAGGCTAGCTTTGAACTTGTGCCTCCCACGTACTGAGATCGCAGACATGCGCCGTATACACCCAGTTTATGCTGTGCAGGGAACTGAACCGGATGCTTTGCGCGCGTCCGGCAGGCACTCTGTCAGACTCTTTCTTTGGCAACTTTGCTGGAGGGCTGTGGACACAGCAGAGTTCAACCATGATCATGGTCCACAGGCTTTTCTAGAACAGCAAGGGGGACAGAAGGGACAAAGCCCACGCAGGTACCAAGTCACTATTTCAGAAACAAGTGTCGCCAGTGAAAGTGGGACAGGGGGAGTCAGGATCAGGAACATCATGCCAGCTGGGATCTGCTAACCTCTGATGTTTATGGAGACAGCTAACTGGATATTTGATCAGTTTGTTAGCCTTTCTTGCCGTTATAGGAAATGACTAAATCCCATCCCAATCTGAGGTAAGGTGCTGCTGAGTGGGGTGGGGTGCTTTCCAAGACTGTCCTATCCTTTCTTCCTAAGTTCGACACAGTGCCCTCCTTGTAGCTAAGGCTGGCCTCAAATATTCAACGTTCGATCTTCTGCCTCCCACCTCCTAAATTTCAAACCAATGGTATAAAGTGCTACACTTAATGAGGAGACCATCCTAAACCCTCATAAGGGTCTGGCCACATGCATGTGCCCTCTATGGCAGTTCCCTAAGCTTTGTCTTAGCTACATTTTGCAGACATACCTGAGTCTCCAGTGATCTGTCTAAATGGCCCACAGTATGTGCCAGGCCACCAATTCTGGTACACTATCCCTTCTAGAATTCCTGTTCTAATCCAAGCAAGGCCCTACACAAGGCTAATTTTTTTTTTTTTCGAGACAGGGTTTCTCTGTGTAGCCCTGGCTGTCCTGGAACTCACTCTGTAGACCACGCTGGCCTCAAACTCAGAAATCCGCCTGCCTCTGCCTCCCAAGTGCTGGGATTAAAGGCGTGCACCACCACTGCCTGGCAAAAGGCTAATTTTCAACCCTGAAATATACTACTCACAGTGCAAAAATAATTACATCAGCATAACATACATTAAGTTCCAAGCTTATAGATCTGAAATCCTGTGGTTCTATTCACTAGATGGGGAACCAGGTATGACATTACCTGCAGTTCTCAAGTTCTAGGCCATGGCATAGAATCTGGCCCTGGGAGCACAGAATCTTGGGGACTCAAGAAGGAAAAGTTTCAATGTCCATTTTCGAGAATTGCTACATTTTTTTTTCTCCACACCACCCCTCAGGTTTTCTCTGTGTATCCCTGGCTGTCTTGAATTCACATTGTAGATCAAGCTGGTCTCGAACTCACAAACATCTGCCTGCCTGTGCCTCCCAAGTGCTGGGATTAAAGGAATGCAGTAGTACACCAGGCCTGAGTTACTACATTTCTTTTTTCTTTTTTCTTTCTTTCTTTCTTTTTTTGTTTGTTTTTCGAGGCAGGGTTTCTCTGTGCAGCCCTGGCTGTCCTGGAACTCACTCTGTAGACCAGGCTGGCCTCGAACTCAGAAATCTGCCTGCCTCTGCCACCCAAGTGCTGGGATTAAAGGCGTGTGCCACCAAGACTCCAGAATCTCCACCTCTTTTTGCTTTCTCTGTGTCTCTGTTTCTCTCTCTGCACTCGTTTTGGTCACAGAGAAGATACATCTTAAAAGAAACTCTTCCATATGCATCTCACTAAGAACAGACATATCAGGCTATCTCTCCTGGGAAGTGTGAGTACTTGTTGATCTCCGGGTTAGGGGAGGAGTTTGGGAAATTCGACCTCTGCCTGCCCTTGCAAGTTGTGGGGTTGTAGATTGGCAGCCGCTCTGTGGAGGCAGGGCCAGGGATAGCAGGGGTCAGTGAGGTTGAGAAGTATTCAAATGTAAATTTACACCTGAAAAGACAGAATGGAGTCACCCACTTGGGGGGTGATTTGAGTTTCTTGTGAAAACACGCCCTGAGTGCTTCCTCGGGAAAGATGAAAGTTGCAGTGGAGGGGAACAGTCTAGGAGTGAGGGAGCCGGAAGAAAGGACGGAGCAGGGCAGCTTTGATGAGCAAAAGAAACGGGTCCAGCCACCGGTTGTAAATCTATTTCCAACTTTCCCTTTTCAGTGCAGTTTTGAGATTCAATAGCATAGTGGTATTTCTGCCTTAGTAAATATTTGGAGGTTGTCTAAGAAATTAAGAATATGCAAATAAAGAAGCAGCCTATTTTTTCCCCTGACATTTGAACGGGTTTCCTCATATGTAATAGGTTTTTTTTCCTTTAATGATTGCTACCTACCTTGCTTAGTGGAATCCCCAAAGTACCAGTGAGAGCAGGCAGAGAGAGAGAGAGAGAGAGAGAGAGAGAGAGAGAGAGAGAGAGAGAAAAACTTCCACATTCCAACACTGCCTTCAACCTCAAATGACAGTAAAAGGTTCATTCAGACCCCAGGACCACACTGAGGCATTAATTAGGCTGATGAAATCCATGGAAATGTATGGATTCAGCATAATCAAGTTTCCACCGCAGACTACCGTTTAGGAATACGTGAGCAGCTGGGAGAATAGAAAGTACTGTTAGAGTTAAGTCATGCATGTAATTGAGTATATTTAACATAACCATTTTAATGACCAGTGATTAAAAGTGCATCTTACTTAAATGGTATATCCTCTGCAATTTCTTCATATCAACTCGATAATGTTCTCAGAAGGAAAAGGGGGATACAAATTTCTAAACAAGATTTTTTTTTTTTGAGTTTGGAAGAAAAAGGCCAGAAAATGAAAATGAACTGAGAAGGGAATAAAGAGACTCGTGCAAAACAGCCTTATCGGTGTGCTATAGAGTAGTCACTTTGGTGCCTCTTGTGCCCGGTTCACATAAAGCAGTAGTAGGGATAGATAAGCAAATAATATATAAATATTTCTTCTTAAAGATGAATATTTGATGACGTTCATCTGTGTGTGCATGCGTGGCTGGCCCTCCGGCTCTCACATGCTAAAATTCTTCTGATTTTGAAGAGCTTCCCTAGGAATCCAGGAAGTTCACACTTCTGATTCCTCCAACCTGTAGGGTTGGCTGATGTGAATAGAATCTGCCTCTAGGAAGAGAGAACGCACAAACAGAAACACCCAGCTATGACTGCCCATAAGTAAACTGTCCAGAAATCTGGAAAGGGGGGAATGAACTTTTCAAACCAACGAGGGGCCTGAACCCTCAGCTATATTCTTAATGCCAGAGTCTACTCTGTTCAGTTTACAGCGACCAGGTCAGGTAAGTGGAGGCTTCATGCGTGGGACCATGCACAAGCCAGCCCGGTTATTTTTGCTATATGTTCTCAGCTTTTGTGCTCAAAAAACAAACACCCACTGATGATTATGCCCAGGAAAGACAGAGGACCCAGACGCGAAGCTAGGAGTGTGTAAATCGCACGAAGAGCACACACCCATACAGGCGCCATTAAAAGTGGGACTTTGATCAGGCTGTCCAGCTCCCAAAAGTTGCTTCCCAACCATCTTTTTACCTCTCTTCACTTCCCCCATTCCCACAGAGAGACAGTCTATTCTCCTGTTGAAAAGGAAGGCCACAGAGGGGCACACTGCAGAAAATGCCTGCAAGTTTGGCTGCCACTAAGAGGATAGCAGGAAGGGAAGGGTGCAAGCACACAAAAGGACGTTGGTGCATCTGGATAAAATATAGTTTTAGGGGAAAATCATTTTGAGTCTCTCTTCCTCCAGGTAACAGGCCTTCTTTGGTTTGGAGGGACAGGTCTGGGGATGTGCGGTCTCTGAGGCGTATTCTTGCCCTCAATGTGCAGTCTATAAATACAGCACAGGAGTAGTGCCAGGGCAGTCTGAGCACAAGAATCTGAGTCTTGAAAGCATCTTTTCCTTCTGGCTATGGTGGCACTTAAATGCTAATGTGGGCAGTCAAGCTGGGAGATTTATATCTTTTGGAAAGTAGGGCAAGCCAGATGGTAATAGCGTCATTAACACACAAACTTGGGACAGGCGAGTGAAGCTTGAAATCGGGGAAGAGCTCAGGAGAACAAAGGGGGCTGCTGTGAAGAGCCCCCTCCGTCCCCCCTGCTGGCCAGAGCTATGAGCCCCTAGGTACTGGGGTCTGTTCCTGTCCAGAACTGGATGATAAACAGTGGCATTCCCCATTTTCCAGTGTGACTTAGTACAGAAAAAAACTTTTCCAATAGGCAAACTTAGCAGTCATTCATGGGTAACCCTTCGTGCTCTGAAGTGGCAGGAGTGGACCGGACCTTTAACTCAAATGTGTGCCCCTCACACTGGTATGATAAGCCCTGCAACTGTTGACACGATGAAATCAAAGTTGTGCTTAGTGTATATTTCAGACAAAAGTTCACCTTCCTCCCCTTATGTAAACACTGTGTGCAAACAAGACAAGTCCAAAAGCACCTCTTTTTTTTTTTTTTTTTAAATTTTGGTGTTGGGGTTTGGTGCCAAGGTGCTGGAAGGGGCTGTGGCAACCTATGAGTTTTACTTCGGAAAACTTTGACGTTTGAGTCAAACTCTTACTGGATACGGTTTTAGAAAGAACAGAGAAGATACTAAGACAGTATTAAAGTAGTAGTAATAATAATAGTGTTTATTCTAACCACCTCAACAGACGTTTGTGAGCAGAAAGTGCAGTTGTAACTGACAAAACAGAAAATTAGTAACTGTGTCATTTCATTAAGGCAAGGTAATACAATATGCACATACATACATACACACACACACACACACAGTGCATTATTAAAAGGAAGAGGAATATTCTTCACATAGACATTGAGCCATACACAACTTCTGGAAGACAGCAAGCAAAGGTGACTGGGATCAAGCGTTGACTGGCTTGAGTGATACCTGCTAGCAACTAAAAGTTGGAGTACAAACTAAACCGAACGTTTCTCTTTTTCTCCTTCAAAGCAAAACCAAACCTCCCCCCCACCTCCAGCACTCTCAAACTGGAGCTCTTTAAAGACCCTGAGGACTTACGCTCAAGGCATTATTCAGAAAAAAACACTGAGCCCTGTCGTTCGTCACAGGCAATTGTTAAAGGCTTTCAAAGAGCCGATCAAACGCAGCCAGAGTAATCTACATTGGAGTCCGGATGGTGGACTTACGGCGTACACCTGCGGGATGTTTGCTGTCGTTGCCCCTCGCAGAGCTACAAATCTTGATTAAAGCTCCCTGCTTAAGTTGCTCCCCAGTTTGGAAAGAGTTTCTTGGGACAGTTCACTTTGACCAGAAAGTTGTTTGGACACACCAGCCAGAAAGGCGTGAAGCCACCAAGGTGGGGAGGGACAGGGGCGGTGAACAATTGAGAAGGTCTGTTTCTCTCTTTGACTTTTTGAGCAGAACCTTCACCCAAGTGTAGACAACAGAGATAGAAGCCCTGATTCGTGGCTTTGAGTTCCCGTGTCCCCAAAACTCCTTCACTGTCTTTGCCACAACTTTTTGTTGTCCTAGTGTATGGATGCTAATACCATTTCGTAGCTTTTCTTAATCTATTCCCACAGGTGTCCACGCTAGAGACAGTCTCCATCCTCGGCCAGCACTCCTTTTCTAGTACAAAACTTTATCTGTCCCCCCCACCCCCGAGCCCGTCTCTAGTTTGAAGCTTTCGCTTTTGATTCATTTGTTTGAGATTATTTCCCCTCCTTTTCTGGGTTGGCTAGGTTTCCACTACTTTTACTCTGAGGGGCAAAAGAATGTGAGATTGTGAGAAAAGACGACTCGAGGGTCGAACAGTTGGAGGCGGGTGGGACGTCAGCGTCAGTCTGCAGTCAGCTAGCAAGTCCCCAAACCCTGTGCGAGCACTGTGCGACCCATTTGGGGGGTGGGGTGGAGACTAACCGGCTGCCCGCAATGCCAAGATCAACACTCGGAGCGAATGTTATCAATAGACCAATTTTCTGCTCTTACCCGGGGCTTTTTTGTTTCATTCCTAAGTGGAGAGTGTCTGAGCTGCGCAAGACGCAACCGTACGGAGGCGCCCGGAAAGAGAGGGCGCTAGAAGCGGGAGACGCAAATATGGAAATTAACTCATTAGGAAGGGGTGTGGTTAGCGCGAAGCCCCCTCCTCCATCCCTTTCCTTTCTCCCTCGCTGTCACCGTCCTGGCTTGCTAAATATGAGATTACAAACAAACAAATAAAGCAGAAGCTGACTACGCAGCCCCAGATCAAGCACGCTCCAGATAATTCTCTCCACTCAGCGCCGAGGCCAGTTGCCACGCAGCACCCGCCCCTGTCGCCACCGGGGGCTGCGGCGTTTCCTGCTCCATCTCCCGCCGCCCGGCGCTGTAGCGGGGCCGCCGTCACCTTTCGAAGGCGCAGCACGTGGTCCCAACACCCGGCGGGGGTGCCCGTTTTAAACCCTAAGACGCCAGCTTCAGCCACTGTGGCGCCCTTCCGAGGGCCTCTGCTGACCTCGAGGCTCTTCTGCAAAGGCCCTGGGTGCTGATGTGCTCTGGGGGAGAAAACAATCGAGCTTAGAAAAGAATGTTCCCGAGTCTCTGGCCTGGGTTCCCCCGCCCCCTGCGGTGCCATACTCCCAGCGCGAGATAGCAGTGTGCCAGGGCTCGGGTGAGACAAAAATTGGCACCAAGGCGGAGGCCTGCTTAGCGTCAGAGCCGGAGGTTGAGATATTAACAAAAGACGAGGTGCCTAAGAGTGAAGTCTGTGGGGTTGGACCGCCTGCGGTGCAAAATTCCGCGTCTAAATAAAATCGTGAGGGGGGGGGGGAAGTGGCAATTAAAATGAAACAAAATGCGAAACTCGTCCTCAGCTGAGTGTTCTCCCTACCCACTATCTCATGCAGTCCTGTGTCTAGGTCCTCAAAGCCAGGCTTAGTGTAATGCCTGAGGCAAAAATGGTACTTCTAACGGCTGTCCTTCCGGCGACCGGCCTCCCCGCCCCTACTCCCATCCCGGTGCTCCCGCAGCTGCGGGCCCCTTGGAGGAAGGCTGCGCAGTCCCCAGCCTCCCGCTGCCTGCAGGCCACCGCGCCTCAATGCGGGCATTGTCCGCCGCGGGAGGGGAGGCCAGACGACCAACACACAGGAATAGCAATGTGCCCTATTCCCGTTAAGAGAAAGTTTCCAAATGTCTTCCTTGTGCTGAAATACCACTTTTTAAAAAAGTGCGAGTGCGTGTTTCTGTGGGTAAAGATTTGTTTTTGAAAGTCCACTCTTAATTCCTCAACCCTTTTCACTTCTTTTAAGTTTTCAGAAAAGGAGAGAGTAGGCAGAGAAGTGACTGGATTAGGGGGAAGAGGAGGGGCAAAAATGTGAATCTGCTTGGCGGTCAGTGGGACGGTTTTGAAATACCGGCAGTTGTCACCCAGGTCTGGTTCGGGGAAGCGGGGACAGATGCTCGGTTGGCGCGCGGAGTGGGAGGAGGGCCCCGGGGCGCGTGTACTGGGAAGCGTTTCGCACCTCCTGTTTATCTTAGAAAGGCGCGGAGGGGTGGGTGGGAGCGAATTGTTCCTTTTCCCCGTCAGGCAGTATTAGTTGACTAAAATGGAGAGGCGGGCACACACAAAAACAAAACCTCTGCAGGCTGCGAGTCTCTCTCCTCTGACCCGAATTCCAAAGGCTGGGGCTTGCCACTCAGAAGACCCTAGCGTCCGCGGTCTTCTGACCACGGCAGAAGCAGCTGAGGAGGCCTTTGGGGACAAGGGTGATGAGGCTTTCGTTCTAGCAGCGGGGACGCCTTCCTTCTATGAGTGGTCTTCCTCGTGAGAGGGTCTCTGGGTACTCTCAGCTTTTCCCAGGCATTTGAGAAATAATAGTTCTTGCCAAACTGTCTGAGACAAGTATATTCCAAGACCCTGCAATACTGATTCCGTTTTTTTAAAAAAAATCACACCAGAACAAAATAAGACCAAACCAACCAACCAACCAAAACAAAGCAAAACAAAACGCAGACCCCTGCTCTCCGTGTCCCAGAGCCAAATTGACCGTAAGGGCGCCCAAAGGGTTGTGGCTATTTGCAAGTCGTGTTAATTTGGTGAGCTGACTGGATGCCTTAATGATAAATCCCCAATGTAAAGAGCCCGATACAAGCTCTAATTGCTGCTGAGAACTTCAGGTGGTTGCTAGGCTCCGTGGACCACAGCCACCCCAGAAAGCCTCCAACAGCGTGTTTGGATGGTGGGTCGAGGGGTGGGGTGGAGTTTCTACAGCTAGCGGTGCCCACATCTGCTGGGACTTCTATATCGAAGCTGTTCATTTACCGGAGCCAACTTATGAAACCTCCACAATTAGATCTTCATTGTCCTTCCCCCATAATACTGTCTAGAAAGAAAAGGTCTTCTCGGTCGGGGCCAATCCAACGAAGCGTTTGACGTTATTAAATAATAAAGCGATTGTGATTTACATTGTTGTTGAGAAAAAAGGCCAATTATCCACTGTTATGTTGCCATAAAGATCATATTAACTCGAATTAGTAATCAAACAATATGCGAGCGCTTTAAAAGTACAGCAGAACTGGGTGACAGCTACCGCGACGTCTTCACTTTCACCAGCAAACCCACCCGCATCGTCAGCCGCAGCAAAAGAGGCCGACACCACAGGCCCGAAAGGAGGGAAGAGAGCTGCGAAGTGGTGATTAACCGTGTCCAGTGTTAATTATTCTCAATTAATCCCAAACAGTGCAAACCTTTCCTGGTTCTCTGCAAGTTCCCGTGTTGGGGATGCTTTGAGGATTGCGCCTCTCTGGTAAGGAAGAGGCGCCTCGAGTACCTGCGGGCTGAGCAAAGGGGCTGGGGTGCAGGTGCACTCGAGAATGCTGCGCGTGGAGCGCGCGCGGGAGGCTCACTGCCTTCCCCACAGCTCCAGCTGCAACCCGAGGCAGACTCCAGACGTGGGCAAGGCCCAAAAGCATCCTTCCACCCCCACCCCTCCGTGAATTCTGCGTCTTCTCTACTCAAATCCCTCTCGCGCGCGCCCTCTGTTATTAGGTTTATAACTCTTTGCCCACTTAAATCTGTGCAGCCAACCAAGGAAATCTAAATAGGTTTGAGTTGCCCCTTGGGTACCGAATGGAGGCTTTAATAAGAAAGATTAATTGTGGGTGTGTACCGGCCGGAAGATACGTTAGAGCCTAAGCTGCAGGCGCTGTGGATGGGGGAATCGGAACGCTTCTTCTAGGCCTAGACTTTAAGTAGGCGCCTTAGGCATACCCGCAGTAAGGCCACCAGCAAGTGAGCTTTGTCTCACTCTCAGACACCTCTTCCTGTGATTCGGGGTTTTATAGAATTTGGTCTTTACTATCAATGCCTTTAAGAACCATCCGGGCTCACTCGGGCCTCACCTCTTATCCAGAGGCGAGCAAGGGGGTCGGTCCTTCCTAGTCCCACCGAAGTGTTTAAGTGAATCATAAACAGGTTTTACTGAGGAGAGGTGTTGGAAAGTTGATGTTTTTCTTGGCTAGAGGGATGTGTTTTAACTGTATGTAAACAGTAAGTAATTTTCCTCTGCACAAATGGGAACATCTATTAGTTGGACCACCTTGGTGTCACCCTCTTACTACGGGCTAGGGTGGTGCTGAGGAAAGTATCTTGTCTTTCCCTAAATCTTCAGATCCAAAACTCAAACCGGGCCAAACCCGGGGGAGGGAGGAGGGCGCGACGACAACAGGGTGTTCAAAGAAGGGCCTGACTGCCAAGTTCCCAGTAGCCTCTCACTCTTAAATAATTCCATTTAAAACTTGCTGCACCCAGGCCCGAGCTCACACCAGTGTGAGAGGAAAACTCTTCTAACGTCTGCTGGTTGCCAGCAAGGGCAGCTAAAGGGTGGTCGCATTGCTGTCCAGAGTTTTAAAACAGTTGCCGCCTTTGCTGACCCCCTTCTCTTCCTCCCCACCCCTCTCCCCAGTAAAACCAATTCAAAAGGGGACAGGACTGTGCTCGGCAAAGTTAACGCGCCTTCATTTGTAGGATTAGCCCTCTCATGCCTCATAATAAAATACTAGAGGTCCTTTTACATTTAAACAAATACATGAAATTCATGCCTTCTCTCCTTTCCTGTTTGATCTCACAGGACTTGCAAGACCCAGGCTTAGAACCTAAGTAGTCTCAGAAAAACTTTTAACTTAGAGTTCTCAGATCCTAGCACATCTGGGCCTCACAAGCATTGATATTGGGGGAGAGCAGAGAGGTCCGCTTACTTTTAATATCTACAGCAATAGATTTGAGTTTGGAACTCACGATTAAAAGTCTGTTTGTTCCTCCCAGGGCTCATGGATTTCAATGCTGGCCATAGGAACCACAAAATGTTCATTAAAGGAACCTATGCAAGGCTACTGTATGGCCACTTTGTCGGTTCAGAACTGTGGATGGGGGAAAGTATGTAAGTGTGAGCCGATGTCACGCTGGCCACCAGTGTGTGGTCTATTGTGGGAAATGCTGCTTTTTGACTGAACAGAGGGCCCCCTCCCCCTTTCCCAGCTCTGCTGCACCTGCAGTGGATGAGGGAGTCCCTGCCATTCAGCCCATCGCAGATTGTTCAAACAGAAGACATCTCTGACAGCACTCAATTCATTACATTTCTTCCTGCTTTTCAAACCAACACACACACACAAAATGAGTATTGCCAGCCAGTGACAGCCAAAAAAAAAAAAATCTTAAAATACTTTATATGCAGCTAATTTAGAAGCTCACACAACTAACCATGAAATATTTTGTGTCCTTAACTTGGAAAGCTTCCTGGGGCTGGGTGGGGGGATGGGAGGATTACCTGATTTTTTTTCTTCTTATTGAAACCTACCTCCATAGTTTATATGGAAATAGTAAGTTTGTAGAATGACATTGCTTACAGGGCAGGGAGGACTTTCTATAGGGATCAAAGTGGAAACATGCAAGAGAGAATAGGTCCTGATTAATCTCAGCAGAAGGGCCCACTTGATACATACTCATAATTTATGCTGGGGAACCAGCTTGCTAATAGAGGTAGGGTACCCAAGTTCCTGGAGCAGGCTGCTGAGAAGCAAAGAGGGAAGTACTGGAGCCTGAGGTGTGAGCTAAACATTTAAATCCATTTCCTGACAACCACGCCTTACCTCCACATGCCCGGGTTTACTTTGCCATCCTGGATTCTGAAATGATTTGCACTATTTCACAAAGCTGCTGAGAGGGTGTTTGGAAAGCTGGTGACAGAGTGTTAGCCTAGTTTACCAGAAGTTGGAGTAAACACACTGCCAAGAAGACTAGATTTTAAGGCATCTTCCCTGGAAGAGAGGAGACAGAGAAACAAGCAGAAAGGGGATCTTGAGAGACAAGACAAGCTTGCTTCAGTCCGACTGGATTGTAACCGTATGCAATAGCTCAGATAGAAGTGTTGGCTGATTTTGTCGAATCATTATTTGGTGAGATTCTGGGCTCATGTCAGATTATAATGTCCAGTTTCCAGACCATTCGCCTTGGAAGGGAATTAAAAAACTGAAACTGATTTAAGGATAGAAAATAAATCCTGGGTAGCGCAATTCCAGGAACACCAAAGAATGTCTGTCCACCATTGGCTCTGCCCATCCTAAACACACTCCAGCTACCAAATGGTTTTCATCTTTAACTCTCCCAGGGAATGTCTACACTCAGTGTTTGACTCTAACATGTTATTGTTCTTATTTTGAGATGGGTCTAATGTAGCTCTGGCTAAAAGCTGTATAAATCCCAAGGAGTGGAAGGTATGGAGAACGTGGAAGTGGTATGCTAATTAATGGCAAGCTAGAAGCAACTGTTAAAACCACCGTGACATCAGAACCAGAAGACTTTAGAAGTCCAAAGCTGTTGCTGGGACTCAGGAAAGCTGAAAACAGACAAGCTATGGTGCGTCTAGAAGGGTCTCTGGCCTAATTCGATAAGAGTCTGAAGACGAACCAAAACACAGCTGACCAACTTATTCTGATCTCAGAATAAACTCTAGCTAGCAGATCACTCAACTCTGAAAACACTCATAAAGGAAAAGAGTCCTGCTGTAGAGGCATGTGCGCTGTGCATGAGCAGATCTGGGGGTGTTTATAAGAGATCAGCCATTTGAATATTGGAGAGTCAGGGACCTCCAAAACTGGACCTGTTAGTGTGATGGAAGTCAACTTTACTGCCATGGTCAGGAACTCTCTGGCGTTTCCTTTCCTCCATAAGCCTCCCAGAGTAGCTGCAGACCCTGACATCACAAGGTAGGGGTAGGGGGCCTTACCCTCCTCTGGTCTGGCCACCAGTGACTAGAATGCTAGGGGAGAAGTCACTGGTGCTTTGAATACCATCGCCTTTTTATTGCCCCTTGGGGTTTGGGGGCAACTCCAGTTATAACCGCCAATATTCTTCCTTTCAGGAAGACACACGCTGATGGCAAAGTTTCAAAGTGACTTCCCAGGATAACCCTAAGTCAGAAGAGGGGGGTAAAGAGGTGAGAAGAGTGACCTCCAAGACTAACATCACTGTCTAGGACCCTAACAAGAGCCAGGCAGGATCTTTGTATAAAGCTTTGAGACTTTGACTTTGGCATGTGCTTCCCTGTCTCTCACCTTCTGCTAGACAGAGAGTTCATTTCAGGCTCCAATCAGAGGGTTTCATAGCCCCCTCTCTGTCAGGCTTTGAAAGTAGGTAAGATACGTATTCCTGTTTGGCAATAGAAGTTGTAAGGGGTTGTGGAGGTGGTCTTATACAGCCATCTCTACTTCACACCTTAGGAAGCGAAGGGCTGGCTCATCCAGACCTGCTTCCCCCGCCCCTCTTAAAAAAATTTTTTTTTTCTCAAAGCCTCCCACATCTCTGCCAGTGCTTTCTGGCTCTGATCTTGGGTGGGAAGAACCCAATGTAGCTTGCCTACAGGCAAAAGACTAGGGTAAGATGTCAAGAAGACAACACCTAGGCCAACAACTTCTGATCTTGAGGGTCTGAAGCCTATAGCCATCTCGGAGGCCAGGAGGTCAACATATAGAGGGGGCAGGCTCCCGCGCAGGAGGCAGGGGACTCTGTAACAGCGAGACAGTACCAGAAACTCGGATAACTTTCTTTCGGTGCAGGGTTGCGGGAGGGCAGAGACATTGGGAACCCCTCCGCAGCTTTTTGAGGAGTCTCTGGGGATGGGGGCCTGGCCGCGGTGACGTCAACTCCTAGCCAGTCCAAGTTAGCTACCAACTCCAGTCGGTACCGTGCCACAGTCTCCAGGCTTTGGCCCTGCAGTCCCTTCCCTTCAGACAGCCTGTAGAGGCTGGAGAGCTCTCAGCTCAGCTCAGCCCTGCCGAACCTGGGCCTGGAGAAGCAAAAGTGGTTCAAAGCGCCGAAATCTTTATACATCCGTGCCCACTTGACTCGCTATAGACAAGCAGATGGGGTCATAAAACGAATGGCCCCTCGGAGCTTTGAATCACCTGACCTGCCTGCCAACTAGAAAAACTACCTCTAGTCTGAACGCTGGCCCAGAAGCAGCAAATAAATCTCTGCATCCCTCAACTGAAAAAGATTACTGCTTGCTTTTGGAGAGGAACTGACACCCGCGCCCAGAAAGCACTATTCCCGTTCTACCAAAGTATAAAATACAATCTATCCGGAACCGCACACAGAAAGAGGGCTCTGAGATATCCCTGCTTACCTGCGTACTCCAGTCTCTCCAAGAGAGGTTTCGTTAGTCAAAACAAGAAAGTCGAGTCGTCCATTATTTTCTAAAGGCCACAGAAGGAAAATATCCTCGCGGAGAATAACAATACTAGAGCTGGCCAGCATCCCTAGAAGAGAGGAGGCTCCCGGCTGGTGTCACGAACACATTTCCGGGAAAGTTTTTAATAGAAAATAATTATGAAAGACGTCGACCTAATCCTGCAGTTTGAGCCATTTCCCTGTATTTGGAAAGCGCTGTTGAGCTTTTTATTTTAAATTTCCAGAGGCTGTGTGCCTTTGGACATTATCCAGACTCTCACAGTAAAAACCAGAGTTTCTCCCTTCTTTAAGGGATCCATCTCCTAGATAGAATCCCTAGGGAGAGGCAGTCAGACATCTTTCAAGTCAGGTCAAAAAAGAAAGCGAAGAATATGAAGTCAATCCCCAACTCCAGGCCCAGGTGGAGCCTGAAAAGAAGTCTTAGCTCCAAGAGCCAGGAGAAGCAGCCGAAAACAAACAAAAAAACAAACCAAAAAACCCCCTACAGTGATGCAAATTATTTTAAAGTAATAGTAGGGTGGGGGTATGGGAGGGATTGTGAGTTCCAGTCTTGGCTAAAACAGTAACAGCCGAAAGAAACTCCGGGAAGAAAAATATGAGTGCCTATTTTTCAAAACTTTCAAAAGCAAGGAATGGGGGAGGGTGTAGAGAGAAAAATGCTTTCAATCACAGATAGATAGATAGATAGACAGACAGACAGACAGATCAGAGATGCCAACTAGCAGGTGATCAGGCCACAGTCAGACCTCAATTTCAGAGCAGTTAGCTATAAACTGTGAGCACTGGAAAAGTATAAACCTCGTGCACACAAAGGCACGATTTAATTTCTCTCTTCTAATGGTTCTAAATGAAGACCCCAGCACCATGCAGTTTAGCAGGAGTCCTTGCCCCCCTCCCACCCCCAGGCGCTGATCAGCTCCTTTTTAATGTGAGAAAACTGGCAGCTCAAACCCAGTCAATGGAGCGCCTACAACAAAAGTTCTGAAAAGCTGAATGAATCGGGCTGTAATTACTACCCCCCCCCAGCTTATCTCTTATTCATTCAATTTATATTATTGTGAAGGAATCTTACTCTCAAAATCATTCGATTACCATTTTACCTAGGGTCATGGAGGAACCTGTGACATGGCAGGAATGTGCCCCCCTTACAGTATTCAGACCAATAGGAGAAGGGGGTGACCACCTTGCACCCCAATTTACTCTGCCATTACTAGAACTCAGTATACTAAGCCTGGTGCCTTCCATTTCAAACCTTTGCTTCTATTGCCAAACAGGAATATGTATCCTACCTACCTTCAAAGCCTGACAGAGAGGGGCTATGAAACCCTCTGACTTTGCTATTTAGACAAGGCAGAGGTTATATGAAATACCACCCAGTTTGCCCCCCACACCACAAACTCTAGCAGATCTTGCTAGACATGGTGATTAAATGATCATAACTATATTGTTTTTCCTTTTAAACTAAAAATAGTCACTGAAATGGGGGGTGGGGGTGGGAAGTATTTCTCTCCCCTTGGCCCTGGAAAACATTTCATTTAAAAAAAAAAAAGTCAGCTTGGGCATGCCAGGACTTCACACACCTTTCCATTTGAGATGCTTCTGATGGACAGTCTCGGGAGGTTTCCCCACTGCAAGAATGTGTCGCTTTCCAGAAATAAGTACAGCTATTACATCCAAATCTTCTAGCAGTCTAAATAATTAATTGAAGCATTGCTCTTTGACCTTGAAAAGTCCAGTAGGGACACATTTATAGTAATAATACCTCCGAATGAGCCCTTGTCAAATATTCATTTAGTGGTTAATGTGAGCCATTTCCCCCTGGGATGCTCTGTGATACCAGCTTTCCGGCATTGGCAAAGGAACCTTGTTAATCTACTCCCGCTCAGCAAAATATTTTAACACTTTTTTTAAGATATGGAGGGGTGGGTGTGGAAGAAAAGATGTAGCAAGAACAGATCATATGCTCGTCCTGTTACAGATTTCTCGTCTGTGTATAAAGTCAGAGCAACATTTAAATTCCCCTCTTGACTGAAAATGAAGCCTCACTGACCAGAATAAAATTCCAGGAAAAGAAGCTGCAGATAGTGACAGCTGCAAGCCCTCTCTAGGTAGAACGATGACTTTATCTCTTTTCTTAAAAATGAAATTATTCTTAAAAATCATTTGCTTATTAATATTAGCCTAAGTATGCAATTACACATCTTGAGAACTGTTTTACTTAATGAAATGGGTAACGCAGCGAGTGTTCCTCAGCTGCAGTTTATCAAAGCGTCTATATTTGCAAACAAAATAGTTCGGCCTCTTCTACTTTAAAACTATTTGGTTTGGAGATATGGTGGGATAAGAGAAAGAACTGGGCTTCTCCCTTTTTTTTTTTTTTTTCAGAATGATAATCGTTTAAATGAGTTCAACTCTCAAAAATGCTCTTCTGTCTTGGCAAAATATTTGAAACTGAGCATCTCCTCAAAGTGTTTGATTTGGGTCGGATACACTGAGCCCTTGTTCCTTTAAGTTGGGAGGCTGAGTCGGGTCAATTATTGTAAACTTTATACATAACCGTAAGGTATATTAATTTTAAAATATATACATTCTATACTACCCATTGGCTTGAGTTCCGGGAATATCCTTCCCTCTCCCCCAACACCAACGTTTGGTTCTTTATTCAAAGTTTCTTTTATTCCTATGTGTGAGCAAGAACAGTCGAATGTGCTCATTACCACGTGAATAATCCTATATGCATCACAATGGCTGGCCGAGCCCGGGGAAATTCTTTTAGAGTCTCTGCATTAATTAGAGGGGAAACTGCTTAGCTTGGACTGGGAACTGAATAAATGTCCCTTCCCAGTACATTCCCCTAAAATGAATATGAAGAAGTAACCAATCCACTATACACCCGAAATGAAACGACCGAGAAGAAATATAAACACAGAAAACAAGACCTTCATGATCCTCCACGAAACATTAGTATCTCCTTAAAAGAAATTACTTTCTTGTAAAAGAGGCGACACAGGCCTAGAAGGCCGAGAGAACTGGCTGCGGCTGACCCAGCTGAAGGGCAGAAAGCACCAAGAGATCCTAACGTCTGCATGGGTGCAGCGAGAGGACACTCTAGAAATAGAGAAGCAATGCCGAACTCATAAGGACGCCCCATTTCTTGTTCTTGGTGCCTTTGGATAGAAGAAGACCGAAACTAGGAGCCAAGTATAAAATAGAATAGGATAAAATAAAATAGCAAAGCGGGCCAGTGGCCTCGGCTACGCCAGAACCCGCGGGTTAACTTAAAGACCACCGCGGTTCCCCCAACTTTTCCGCTCCAGCCGAGGACGTCGCCAGCCTCTCTTTACTTTTCCTGGGGCAAAAGAAAACAGCAAATCCAATCTCGTTTCCCCACCCTCTCTCCTCCCCCTCTCTCTACTACTGTAGTAAAACAGTTAACAGATCAAAAGCACAATCATGTCCAAATGTGATCAGAGCGCACAATGCGAAATATCTACCTCGGAGTCGAGAGCTTGCTTCTGTAAAAAGTCTGTTGCCTGGCTTCTCTTGTGCGTGTAACCAGCTGCAGAGATTATCCGATTTGGGACTACAGGCTTGGACCCGCGCTGCCAAATTAAGAAGTGGAATCCGGAGTAGGGGGTGGGGGAGAAAGGGGGAAATAAATAAATAAAAAGTCCATGATAATTAAGGGAATTTTGCAAGCCGCTCTTCGCTTTTCCCTCACCCCAAACAGGAAAATGGAGAGGACAAAGTTTATGAAGTCAGGAAACAAAGACAGAAAACCACTTGTTTCCTCACACAATGGCAGGGCCAGAGTCACCCAACCACCTACCCGGCCTGTCTACTTTGTAATTATTCCGATACAAGAAGCATCATTTTCCCCTATAAACCACATTTCAAAGGGCCATTGTGTTGTGAAGAAAATGAAAACCAGCCCAGCCAACCTGGTTCTGATTTGGCTCAGTACCCCATCTGCTAAGCTACACGAAAAATTTCAGAATTGACTCGTTCTGGCAACAAGTGCTCCAAGAGGGCTTAAGCCCACATCGGGCTTATTCACGCAGCTCAGGAAAGGAGGGGGCGGACTTACAATATATGCCCCTAGTTTCTATTCTAGAATGTCAGCGCATTTCAGTTTCCCGTTATTAATCATCCAGCCATCATTTTTTCCTTCTGCAGTTAACGCTAACAGACATTGCTGGCAATACCAAAAACTCGGTGGCTGAACAGTTAGTTATCCAGTTCCCCAAGAAGTTACTTATAAGCATGCTAGCCAAATAAATGAAAGACTCAGGCATAATTTCAGTGTCCATATTTCAAAAATTTATTTATCTCAAACTGTGCATAATGGAGTAAAAACTTAAGTTGAAAATGTAGCTGTTATAAGGATGGTATTAGTTCAAATATGTACATGGATTCTCGGCAGCCTGATTCCAGTAACAGAGCCGAATCTTTTAAAATACAACTACGGAAAATAAAAGGGGGGGGGAAACCTTAAAATATCACAATTTACAGAAATATTACAAACCATAAGAAAATATTTCAAACACAGTAACTCCATATTTTTTATGTGAACAAAATGAAAGGGTAGGATTGAACAAAAGCTATTATAAATTACCAACGGTATCAACCTGCATGGACAGTTTTTTTTTTTTTTGCCTTTAACAGTAAGTTAAAAATTTAGTACAATCTAGAACGTTTGTCCTAAACAAGACCAGGAAAATGGTCCTGCCAGTACTTGCTCTCATGGTTTCCTTTTGTACAATTTTAAAAGTAAAATGTTCAAATCCGAATAAACTCCTTCCTTGTTTGTAACGGTCCTAAATTTAAGCTGCAGAATCAAAACCCAGCAAGAACCCTTTCCTCGAAAAATATTGGCAAATTCTCAGCTTATAAACAATGGACATTTGATTGCCATGTTTATCTCGATAAATACTGTACAAAAGTTGCTTGCAAATATTAAAACTTTTTTTTCATCGCCCGGAGTCTAGCTCTAAATATTACTGGTAAAGACTTTTGCGAACTCCCTGCGAAGCGCCTAACGTTCCACTAGAACTTTAAAAAAAAAAAAAAGTTTTGCGTAGTTTTTTTTTTCCTCCAGATCTATACATGGTCCGATTCCCCCGCCCTCCCAGCCGCCCTCAGGTTTTCTCTGTACAAAAATAGTCCCCCAAAAAGAAGTCCCAAGATCTCTCATAAAAGTTTTCTAGTCGGCATCATGGTTTTTGCGTTAATTTGGATGGGATTGGTGGTTTTTTTCCGCAGCTGTCATTTTCTGCGGAAGATTTTTTCTTTTGAGCATATCAGATTTTTCTTACTCTCCTCTTTGCACCCCTCCCAATTCCCTTGTTTCTCTTTGAAAAATCTCTCCCCTTCTCCAGTTCTCGGTCCGGCCCTCACATGTGCGACAGGGGCAGTGTGCCGTTAATGGCCGTGCCGGGCACCGGGCCGCTCTGGTAGTGCTGGGCCATGTGCAGTCTACTGGGCGCAGCGGGCTCCGGCACCTCGGCGCCGGGGAGGTACATGCTGATCATGTCCCGGAGGTCCCCGGCCTGGCAGGGCGCCCTGGAGTGGGAGGAAGAGGTAACCACGGGGGGGCTAGAGCTGGCCTCGGACTTGACCACAGAGCCCATGGAGCCCAGCGCCATACCGGGGGTGCCCTGCTGCGAGTAGGACATGCTGTAGGTGGGAGAGCCGTTCATGTAGGTCTGCGAGCTGGTCATGGAGTTGTACTGCAGGGCGCTGACGTCGTAGCGGTGCATCGGCTGCATCTGTGCCGCGCCGTGAGCGTTGAGGCCCGGGTGCTGCGGGTAGCCCAGCTGCTCCTGCATCATGCTGTAGCTGCCGTTGCTCCAGCCGTTCATGTGCGCGTAGCTGTCCATGCGCTGGTTCACGCCCGCACCCAGGCCGGCGCCCACCCCAACCCCGCTCGCCATGCTGTTCCCGCCGGGGGCCAGCAAGCCTCCGGGAAGCGTGTACTTATCCTTCTTCATGAGCGTCTTGGTTTTCCGCCGCGGCCGGTATTTATAATCCGGGTGCTCCTTCATGTGCAGAGCGCGCAGCCTCTTGGCCTCGTCGATGAACGGCCGCTTCTCGGTCTCCGACAAAAGTTTCCACTCGGCGCCCAGGCGCTTGCTGATCTCCGAGTTGTGCATCTTGGGGTTCTCCTGGGCCATCTTACGCCGCTGCCCCCGGGACCATACCATGAAGGCGTTCATGGGCCTCTTGACGCGGTCCGGGCTGTTCTTCTGGTTGCCTCCGGTCGCCGCCGCCGTGGCGTTGCCTCCTCCTCCGCCGCCCCCCGAAGCTTGCTGCGGGCCCGGCGGCTTCAGCTCCGTCTCCATCATGTTATACATGCGGGCGCTGGGCGCGGGCGCGGCCCGCCGGCGGCCGCCAACCCTCGGCCCGGCCGGGACTGCGGGGGCCGCGCGCGGGGGCCGGGATGCAGGGGCCGCGGGCGGGGGCGTCGGCGTGCACGGCCCTGCGCGGAGATCTGGCGGAGAATAGTTGGGGGGACGCGGAGCTCGAGACGGGCGAAGTGCAATTGGGATGAAAAAACAGGCGCTCTCCTCCTCGGGCCGCCGCGATTGTTGTGATTAGTTTTTGGAAAGGCTTAAACCACGGGCTCCAAACTTCTCTCCTTTCTTTCTCCTCTTCTTTCTCCCAGCCCTAGTCTTAAAGAGGCAGCAAAGTACTTTTCCCTTTTTGCAAACACTCTCTTCTCTGCCTTGACAACTCCTGATACTTTTTTGAACAAGTTAATAGACAACCATCCATGTGATGGGGGCTGTCAGGGAATAAATGGGTTTCCGGCGGCCAATCAGCGAGCGCCGGCTCCTGCGCTGGAGCCCAGCCTCGCCAGAGGGTTTTGCATGAAAGGGGGCGGGGCCTGCCGCGCCGCCGAGCCGAGCCCAGCAGAGCGCTGTGCCCCGAACCGCGCGGGGGAGGCGGGCCCGCAGCCTGTAGCCGGCCGCGGGGGAACCTTTGTATCCCCCCCCGTTCTCAGCAACAGGTCACGGCGCACGCCTGTTCGAAGGAAGTGGGTAAACAGCACCAAGTCGACAGCTCCTTTCCCCCATGCTACGGAATATTGGCTCTCTCTTGGGTACATAAGGGTGGATGGGGCGCGGGAAGCTGGGGCCAGGGTGGGGCAAGGCCCATGGGTGGTTCAGGGCGACCGTCCAACTAGTATTTCAGGAAGCTGGCAGGGCCGGAGGTGGTGTGCCATTGTTCCTCCGCTCATCCGCGGCAAAGCTCTCTGTCCCAGCCCCTCTAAGCAACCTTGTTGCCAACACCCAGTCACCCCCTCTTCTCACAGTACAGAGGAGAAGTTAGACCCAAGCCTCAGGCCTCTGTGCCCTCCTGGCTTCCGCGTCATCGGCTCGGTTCCCAAACACTAGTCCTCTGCCCATGTGGCTGACTGTAGAGCAGAGCTAGGGCCAGGCCTTGTTCACAGCCTTCTCCTAGGCCGACTCAGGTGAGGCTCAAGGAACCGCAGCACGTGTCCTCAACCCTAACTCCCTTCTCCACCAATCTATCCCATCCGAAGGGTGCAAAGGCAAAGCTTGAACTCTCCTCCCTCTCTTTCTAACTCCCAGCCCCGCCACAGAGGGTTTCAGTGATGGCAATTTTAAATGGGAGCTTGGGGAACGAAAAGAATCAACAGAAAGAAGCTCCAGAGTGCAGGGGATGGGGGAGGGTCACGCAACTTCCTGGCATCCCACCGCGAGGCACGGAGGTGGCATTTGGGCTGCGCTCACAAACTCCCTCCCACGCAGCGTTCCCAGGATGGGGCAGCGCAGCCCGCATCGCCCCTGCTGACTGGCACGGAGGTAGTCGCGAAGGCCCGGCCGAGAGGCGCCGGGGCCTGGGAAGCGCGCGGGGTCCAGAGGTGCAGGTGCAGGCGGCGAGAGCAGAGAGGAGGCCCGCCGAACCCGAGGGGCCGGGACCGAGCCAGCCCAGGCTGTGGGAGAATGGGCTGGGGGCGGGGGTAGGGGCTCAAGAATCTTGCCCGCCCAGGACCCGAGAGGGTAATTTTAGCCGATCTCCCATTGTCCAGACGTAAAGATTTCAATCGGCAGGCGCTCAAAAAGCCCAGAGCCACAGCACCACGTCCGTTACAAATAGGTAGTTTTGTTTCTCTTGTTGTCGCTACACGGAGTCAAACAAAGCCCCGTCTAAGTTTCCTTCCACTCTCTTGTTGGAACCTTTGTGGCTAAAATGCACTTGGGTACAAAAGAGGAGAGAGAAGGAAGAAAGTCCCTGATGCCATTTTTTTTTTTAAATAAAGAGCTTAAACCATCAGGGTTACTTATTTTCTTTCTTTCTTTTTTTTTTTTCTGCAACACTCTCACAGCCCCTCCTCCTCTCATCTACCCCAACTCTGCCTAAAGAAAACGTTCAGAAGGGTATCTGCCGGCCACGCTCCGCTCATTGTCCTTACAAACTGCCCTGTTTATTCTTCCCTCTGCCAACCACCGCTTCTTCCCCACCCCCAAGTCTCCAATCCCTACTCTCCCAGGCTTGGCTGTTATTGTCACACTCAGCTAACTATACCCACTTTAGACCCAGAAAAGTTGTGGTGAAGAATTTTTGTAAACTTTAAATACATAATTTCTTCTCCAATCCGCCCTTTCCCTACCCCAGGTTCTCCTTAAATTTTGGTTGCTTTAGTTCTTGGGAACCCGGAAAGGACTTATAGAAACGCGTAAATATTTGGGACTCTTCAAATTAAAGCATTGTTTTCTGCTTAATCGGGGTGTACTATTACGCTCAACACGAATCTCTGGAGACTAGAGCAAAGGTTGAGCTAGGGAAGGCGGCCACCGACTTTTCAGCGCGCCTAGTTTCTGAGATGTGGCTGCTGCGCCCCCTGCTGGTGGACTCGCTTTTCCAAGACTGCTTTTACCTTTAAAAGAAGGTGTGTAAAAATAAAGTTAAAAAAAAAAAACCGAGGAGGATGGAAGATCAAACTAATTACACATAATCTAAACAAAAGAAAAGTTAACATATCATATAAGCCGTGGGACGAAATCATAAGAATCAAATTTAATTTGCTTAACTTAGAAATGTACATAGAACCGCCAGATAAGTGGGAGGTTAAACGAGGGGAAAATAGGTATAAATTATGAGATTCAAAGTATGAATGAATTATGATTGTCCGCGCGCCACGAAGGGCAGGCCGAGCATTCACTTTGTGATTGTGTATGTATCGGTAGGTGCTTAATAGCATTTTTCTGAAAACTTAGAAAAAGCTTATGGATAATTAAGTTTGAAGAAAAAAAAACCTAACGAGTTGATGTGGACAACGGTGGCGAATATTTATTAATATAAATACTGATAATGGATGATGATAAAAGAACATCTCTTTAAATCTTGATATCGTTTTTTTAAGATTAGTAGGAAGCAGATTTTTTTCGTCCCCCATTGGAATATTCTGAACCTCTCAGATGTGTTTGCACCTGAACTCTGTAATAATCTACTTAAAGAGGGTAAGGGGTCTGTCTAGGTCTCTTGTTAATTGCTTTATCATATGAATAAACTATGGGAGTGCATTAAAGTCGTGTTATCATTTGTAGTATTTATTTGCAGCTTTATTTTAATTAAGTCTACTGTACTTATCAGAGGCAATAAACTAATGGTGGTTGGTGTTTATGCATAATAATGTGCGACAAAAATAAGATTAGAGAAGATGGTGGTAGTAAAGCCCATTTTCTCATTAGAATATTTTTAGAATATATTGAAAAAAAATTAGATCACTGGCCACCCGATTTCAATCCAACACCATCATAGTCTCCTGAGTATAATAATAACTATAACAGCCCCAGCCCGTGACAGAGGCAAGCCTCTTTTGGGGTTATAATAGCTGACTACAGTACTAGCAACAATACACTATTGACTAGCAGACAATCAAAAAAAAAAAAAGATTTGGAACAGGGTGCTTCATCCTCTGAGAATGTAAAATGTTGCTACTGGCATAGTTTATGAAAATTGGAAGTGCTTCATCTAATGTAACACTTCTCTTCATGGGCAGCAAAAAGCTATACACTTCTAGACCAGCATTAGTGATTAGCATATGCCTGGAGTAATCAGATTTTATTTTGCTCTGCTATTGGCCCAAGCCAGAAGCCTTAACTGCCAAGTATAACCCAATTTTATTTAAAAAAATCCTTTACATTTTTCTTTCCTCGAGTATTATATCTGAAGCCAACTGACAATGTTGTGGAGGTGCGGACTGTAGACTTATTTTTTTCTTCTTAGTGGCAAATAGAGGTTTAAGTTGCAGTAATTAGCGAGAACTAGCCAAGCATCTTACTATTATGATGCTTGTTAAAAACGCTTCGCTCCTGCATCTGCATTTGAGTGGGTTCCCCTCCTCTCCTAATCTCCTTATGGAAATGAAGGCGAGCGGCAGGGGACCTGCAGAGTCTCGGAGAATGCCCTTGTTAACTGGAATTTCTCAGCATTGCTAATTAGCAGAGTTTGACGACCACCAGTATTGGGGGAAAGCTCTGTTTAACCACTCGCCAACCATTCCGAGGAAGAGCAGACTAATTTTATTTTGTAATTAAAATCTGAAAAGGGCCCTATTTGACAGTTAGGGCTATGAGAGTTTTATCTCCCCGAGAAATAATTACTGCCTTGATAACTCAATTTTCTGAAAAATGTCAACTGTGGGCTCCAAAAGTTTTAATTTCATTACATAAGGAAAAGAAGCAAGAAAAATAGAAGAAAATGTACAGAAAGGCTTTCTAATTCTGGAACTGGTTAAATATATTGGGAACCAGCTTTAACCAAACGAATTGCCCCCCCCCCTTTGTTAAATTCCTCTTTCCTTTAAATGCTAACCTTCTAAGCATCTCTTCTGACCACAATCATAGCAGGGATCCTTCTGCAGCGAGGAAAATTACATTGGAGCCTGTCTTTCAAGAGGCAAATAAATCCAAAAAACTGAAGTACAGAAACTATAGAAAAGTTCATGATTTTAAAAGCCAAAGATGCAGAGAATATTGACAGACTTGGGGAAAGGATGATGAATCTGACGAGGAGGTTCTATTTGTCTATCCCCAAATACTACAGGAAAACAGAGAATTATAGAGTAAGGACATTGAAACATGCTACTTCCGTAAAATGCTTCCTTCTGCCCTCTAAGTCACAAAAAATGCCCGGGTCAATCTACATGGCAGATGGGGATACTGCTAGAACATCCAGAAGGACCAGAGCTTTAAGGTTTAGGAAACACAGATGAAGATAGAGAAATGCATTTAGAAGATTTGTTTTCCAAATAAATAAGTAATTACATAAAATCAATACCTTCCAAAAATAATCAACAAGAAATGTGTTAGAAAAATTAGGATATGGAAAGGTAGGGTAGGAATTAGAAACTGAACCCCATCACTGTGGAGCCTCCTCTCTTGTGCCCTAAGTTCCCTTCACTGAAAAGTCTATAGGGATACCTTAATTTTCATAGTACGACTTTGAGGATAATAGCTATTCTTTCATTGGTGCCTTACCCATCCCATTTCCTTCCTGTGTTCAATGTTATATTTGGTAAGTATGAGTGCACTGACAGTGCCCGTAATCTATTTTTCAAGATGCTACAAAGAACAGCCACAGACTTCTATCCCTTTTTATTTACCATATGGATACAAGGTACACTGCTAATTTAAAATTGCTTAATCATATTTTTTTCTTCTTGTGTCTCTCCAGGACCTTGCCTTTAATTTTGAGAAGTGGTATTATACGTAACAAATGGACAAGGGGCTGTTGAAGCCCAGACCCAATTTTACCAAATAATTTCCCTCAAGAGCTGCAAGGACCCTTGAAACCTGAGGAACGCGGGGTGGTCCACCCTGTGGCCATTGTGCTCGCTTCACTCCATCTCTCACTGATGAAGTAAATACATTTAAAAAAGAGTTTGGCAGTTAGAAACTTAATACATTTCCCTCTTGCTTTGAACTGTATTATTATTATTTTTTTAAATCGTCTTTTCGAATCTCCTGGGCTGTATGTAAAAATCACATGACTGAAGTGTTTTGTATATTTTTACATCTTTTAGATATCCCAGAACAATTATTTTTTTCTGGGTAGAGGATTCATATTTCACTATTTTTTCATTTCCATTTCATAAATTATCAACCCTGAGATTCTGTTTCTACCACTGCTGTTGCTGTCCAGGGGAAATGTAGTTTGCCCATTAGATGATCTAATTGCTTTAAAACAGAAATTCCCCTGTTAAAGACAAACTGAGGGCATGGAGAGCAGCTACTGTTGGTCTTCAATTGCACTTCTGATTCTAAAAATCAGGGGTCGGGGGATCACCAGAGAGTCCAAACACTCCAGAGAGACTTTAGTCCTTTTGCACCTCCAAATCAAGGCTTGGAATTCTATGTATACACTTATTTGACAGTCAAATATTTGGGGCAATTCATCCTACCAAAGGCGTGCATAGGCCTCTTTTGTCCAATGGCCATGATTGTTTCCTGTAATTTAAAGAAAAAGATGTTCCTTTAAAAAACTTCTAGCTGCAATTACTTTATTTAGTTGTGCCATCTAAAAACAAACCTAAGCCTTCCTTGAGGTTTTTCTGACCCATATTAAGTGACAGCAATGCAGGCCGGTGACATGTGACTGGTGCAGCAAAGTCCAAGTAGCTGGAACACTTAGCCGGGAGCTCTGTCTTTCCTCGGTGACCTCACATAACTTTCTGCTTTGTGTCACTCAAAAGCTTCCTTTCCGGAAGCTCAACCCGATGGAATACGAACAACAACAGAAAGTGATAAGCCTCAGAAAGCAAGGGTCTTAGGGACCCCCAAGAGCAAGGATGAAGGAAGGGGAAGGGGGAGATCTGCTTCACTGGACTGGACGCTTTTTTACAGGAAATGGAGGGAAGCCTTCCACCTGTAGCACGACAAGAAGTTAAAGCAAACCTGTGTGGTGAAAGTCACCCACAATCACCACCAGACCTAAAAGAAGCCAAGGCTACTTGTGGAAGGTTCGCCTGTGGCTCATGCTAAACTGCTGTGAATCAGTGTGCTCCTATCCTGGGCCGGCTGGCATCCTTCAGGCCTTCTGTTGACTTCAGGAGGCCGCTTCCAAAAGCTCTTCTAACCTCAAAAGCAATGTCTGAGAAGTCAGCTTTCCCTGAGGCCCACTTCTGCTTCTCCTCAGCATCTCTCCCAGCCCAGGCTCAGAGCTGGGCTTCCAAACCCATCCCCGCGGAATTCTCAGATCGCTGGCCTGATAATCTTTAAAGCCTTCTTCTTAGCTGGGGCTCTGACTTTTATCTCTCCTCCCTCCCTTCTTGGCTTTTTGTTGGCGGCCCCCACTCCTTCTTTCTCTCTCACTCCCCCCCCCTTAATTTGGAGATCACTGACACGCTATGCTGTAATGAGTCCTTCAGAAACTGTTATGATCTATGGTGACAGTCTCTACACCTAATTCACAGATTATTGACAAGCTCTGTGGGCTCAATGGTGTCAAGTTGTACTTGTGGTATCTGCACCCTTCAGCAGCCCACGTAGTTGTTGGGCCCTGGTTCTGGAGCCACAGCTTGACAGTTTATTGAGAGATGATCATCTATCTGTAGCTCTGCTCCTTTCAGCCTGGTCCGGTTCTCTCCCTGGCTCTTTGTCTGGGACTTAAATTCCAGGAACTAAGGGTTTTCTAGCATTTAAAAAACGAACAAGAAGACTAAACTTAATAAACAAAACCTCATCCTCGAACCTGGATCTTATTAATGAGCCTTGCCCCTGCCTCATCTCCAAATAGCCTGCCCAAGTGCAAACCACACACCCTGCTTCTCAGCGTTTTAAGCTTGGGAAGTAGGGAGGGAGAAAAGAAGGAAGGAAGGGCTGAGGACTTGGCCTGGACTCAGTGGACCTAAGCTAAGTTGGCCCACCCGGCTGGCTGGCTCACAGGATCTCGAAAGACTCACTACTTTACAAAGCAGGGCGCCCAGCCAACCCGCCAGGGCTCAAGCCTGGACGCGGCGACTACAGACCCAAACCGCCTGCCACGCCCCTAAAGGGTACAGCGCGGCTGGGGAGATCCGGCGGGATGCCAACCCCAGGAGGCTTTGCCTTCGCAGAGAACTCAGCCCCTGTTTGGCGGCCTTCCTAGTCTCCAAAGGTGGAGGGGCCTCCTCCCCGCTGGCAGTCCTGTGGCGTGGGATTGGGGCTGGGGCTCAGCCACCTGCGGCTGCAGAATCACAATGCAACCGAGCATGGGTGGCGCGCTCAGGCCTGGCTCACCCACTGCCTCACTGCTTCTTGCTCAACCTGGCTGTGCATTCTCCTCCGACCTTGCTTAGTGGCGGACTTGGCGGGCTGCACGCCTGTCCCCGCTGACCTTTGCCTAGGTCTTCTGTCCGCATGTTGGAGAGAAGGCTCGCCCACTGTCAATTTTTCCGCACTCCCCAACGGCGGTTGTCTAACCCTTTTCCAGTCCGCTTCCGAGGCAGGGCCTGTTCTTGGCTTCTCTGCTCTTCTGCTCCGCGAGACAGATGTCCGCAGCGCTGGGACCCAGGACGCCCAAGAAGCGCTCCCCAGGCTCCTCGGTGCGCGTGAGGTCACAAGGCTAGTCCCAGGTTGGGATTTCCCTAACCAGGCCTAGCCTCTTCGTGGAGAAAAGGGCGGAGGAGCTGAAGCAACGGCTCCTGAATGTCCATCATTTCGACAGACTGACTGTCCGGTAGATTTCTCAAAAGCTGGATATGTAACCCCATCTCCTCCGAGATCCGGCCCCGGCATCAGATGAGAGGGCATGTCATCGCGCGGAGCAACTCCTTTAAAAACCATCTCGGATTCGCTAATCTGGAGGAGGAATAAGCACATCCCCTACAGCAGATTTGCAGAGATACGGCATTAAATGTGCAAAATGCTATCCTGTTAGGAAATGTTAAGCTAGGTTCCGATGGCAAGCCCTAACCTTGCGGATCAAAGTTAAAACGGCAAGCCCCCGAAGTAGGAAATGGTCATTTTGTTCATTTGTTGATAGTTTCTTTTTTTTTAATTTTAAACTAAACAAATCAACATTTTCCGCTTTGTTGGGAATTGAGAGGCTGTGTTCTTTTTGTGGTCCGTCTTTCTAAATCAATCAGGAGGCTACAGAAGTTACAGCTCTTTCTTACACCGACAGGTTTGGAAGTATTAAATAAAACAAAACTGTTTCCAGGATAACTTGGATTCCTAACCAATAAAATGTATCACAGACCAACCTCCCCTGAAACTCTACATTGATATCAAAGTCAAAAAGACACCTGTTTGGTAGACAATAGCTGGAATTTAACCGATTGCCAGGAAGGGAAAGTTTGATCAAGAGTGGTTTGAGGGAAGGTAAACACTTGAAGGAGAGACTGGACTTTTAATTACATTCTGGAATTAATAATAATCAAAATATAAATGAGTTATTTCATCCACTAGAGACCCAAGCACTTTATATTTGGAAACCTTGTATCTGAAACGCAGCTGGCGTTTAAGCCAAGCACTCTTCGCTGTAGTGTTATTTTGTGAAAAGCAGACAAGCCGAAGAAGCATTTTTCTTTCTGTTTCTCTGTGGTACCATCGCATAGCCTCTAAAAGAAGACCCCAAACCAAGCCATGATGGGGGAAAACTGGGGTGTAAGGAGGAGTGTCATTTTTTAAAGAAATGGAATTGAAAAGAATATAATCTCTTTGGTTTTTGTTGAATTATAGTTATCCTTTCGGGGCATAAAAACTTGTTTCCGCACCCCCACTTTCTTTTCTGAGGGCAATAAAGAGTTTTCTCTAACCCCAGGGCAAGGGCTGAAGCGGGTTCGGGAGGGCGCTGTGCATATCCCACTGCGTCCAATAGGGGGCGCTGTCACGAGACCGCGGAGTCGCTTCTCTTCTGAGCTGTTCCCGGCCCGACCGCGACAGCCGCTGGCGGGGTCGAGCGTAAAGCTTTCGTCTTTGCGGATAAAAAGAGATTAAAGGCTAAATTCTTTTTTGGGTGTGTGGGGTGTGTGTGTGTATGAAGAGAGGGTATCAGTTTTAACCAACTACGAAAATGTAGAGCTTTGATGTACTTATAAAGAATCTCCTATGGGTTGTAAAATTATAAGATTTCTGAGCCAATACGCAGCTACACTGTGTGTGGAAATTATTTAATTAAAAATATTTTTCCATACGTTCATACGATCCTTTAGAAGTACTTTAAAAGCTGAAGCTTATTCTTTTGGCTGGCCTGTTGACCCTGCCACAAGTTTCTAATACTTTTTTATTTTAGCAGTGTTGAAGGCCCTTCTGCTAATTTGAAGGGGGAAAAAAGAGACCCAAATATTTAAATCCCTCACTAAACAGTTACAGGTCTGTTTCCCTCCATACTTTCTTTAAATGGGGTAGTTATGTGACGGACACATTTTACTCTGGTGGCTTCTCAAAGCCAGGTATAAACGACAAAAAGGAATTCTAATGGGAAAAACTGAGTGTTGGACCGCATAGCCATCATAGTACAAGGAGAAGTCTAAATAAAATTGTAACCCACCATCCCTACCCCAACTTAAAAAAAAAAAAAAACTACCCTTCACCTGTATTTAAATAGCGTGTCTTTAATTACAGCGGCGGGGGTTGCCTGAGGCTGGAATGAAATTAGCAGTCATTACCGTCCTTTAACTCCGCGGTGCTTTGATCAGCACTAGATTAGTTTTCCAGTTCGAACAAAGGCTCTACAGCAAGCAGTGGGCTGTAAATAAGACCGCGCGACCTGCCCTCAACACCTTTTCTCTTGTCAATCATAGCTTTATCATTCAGCCCAAGATTAACCTTTATCTACCAAAATTTTAAATAAAAAAAAGAGGAAAAAGAAAGAGGAGGAGGAGGAGGAAAAGAAGAAGAAGAGGAGGAGGAGGAAGACGAAGAGGAGGAGAAAGAAGGAAAGGGAGGCCCCTGGCCGCTGCATGCCTAGGTGACAGAGGTCCTCAGGAGCCTCCTTGAATTGCCATGATGGGCGGGTGTCAGGATGCACGATCCTCAGACTGGCCTTCCCAACCACACTTCTCAGGCTGAGAAGGCCCCCTCCCCCCGCGCTGCTCATCCCCACAGGGCCTCTCTCCAGGAACCAAACAGCCATCTATCCTCTCCTCAGCTTGGAGGGAATACGCGCGCCAAAAATCACCTGTACTAAGTTTCTGGACTGAAAGATACCTATCTCTTCTACTAAGTGCAGAGCAAAGCAAAACAAAAACAAACCAAATCAACCAACCAAACAAGCAACAAACAACAAAACCCCCCCGCAGCCTCAGCAGCGACAAAACCCCTTCCTGAGCGTGGGATGGCGAAGGCAATGTCGGTCGACTTGTCATTAGAGGGCGCCAGAGAGTAGCCCACCGCCCTAGCCAGTTTTTCTCAGCCCTCCCAGCTCCCGGCCTCGTCAGACTCTGTATACCCTCTCAGGTAATATTTCTTGATGATCCTGCCCCCTTGCGTTTCTAACTCCCTCTATTCCAGTTGCATAAAGAATGAGGGTTCGTCATGTCCCCTGCCTCACTTTTTTTTTTTAGATACAAGCTCTTTCTCACCCCAATTACAGCACCCCCCCCTCCAGTCCCAACGGGGATTGAAATGAGCCCTTCAGCATCTGTACCTTTCATTCCAAGTCACTGCGGTCTGCACAAGGCTCTTAGTAGGAGAGCAATACTAGAATTTAACCGTTTTAAGATGGAAACCCGAAATTTTTCATTATTGGATTTACCTATGGGAACTCACGTATGTTTCTTAGTTTTCACTTAAAAAGAAATACACACCCCCTTTCATTCATACATACACCACCTTGATTACTTTCAGACCTTAAAATTATCTGCTCAAAAGAGAATAAAATGTCACTTCGATTCTGCATTTGTTAAAGAGATCTTAATTAGCATTTAATTCCCAAACTTAACACCTTCAGACTTAAATCGTCCTGTGTTAAATAACTGCCACACAGAGTGGGTATCCATATCTCTTAAAGGTCACACACACACACACACACACACAAAGAGGCAGAATGAGAGGAGAAGAAAGTGAGTGAGTGTGTGTTGGGGGTGGGGAGAGGGAGCTAGCCTTGAATGTCAAAGTTGGGTTGCAAGCTACTTACACGACCATGCCAGATCAGGGTGTTGTCTTGTAGCAGTTTGATTGGCAGGTAAAAAAGCACTGAACGTGAAGGCTCCGGAGCCTCTTGTCAGCCCAAGCTGGATCACTCCTCACCGGACAGAACGAGTTGAAGGAGCTCGTACTTCCCCCTCTCTTCTTCCATCCAAGGCACGGAGAATCCATTTCGGCTTTTCTTCGACCAGTCTCTCCCGTCAGCGTCCTGCCTTACCCGCACCGCCTCACACCAGCCTCCAAGACCTAGCCTAGCTTTGCTTCTGCAATCCCCTGCAACAAGAAAAATCGTTTATGGCTTAAAACCCCAAATGGCTGATTTTTTAAAAGAGAGAGAGAGAGAGAGAGAGAAAGGGAGAGGGAGAGAGAGAGAGAGGAGAGAGAGAGAGAGAGGGTGAGGGGGAGAGAGGGGGAGCGGGAAGAATGCACCCAGAGAACAACAAAAAAGTCAGTTATCCTAACACTGCTCTGTCCCCCACCGTAGAGAAGAATAAAAAAAAAAAACAAGCTTTATGTTTTTCAGTGGGTATTCAAAGATAATTTGATGCCATTGTTTCTGCTACAGATGGTTCTTTTAAATACAATAACACGGCTCTTTGTGCAGGCTACTCACAATAAAATCCAAAGCGTTCCCCTGAATAACCATTTTGTTCTCTCTTGTATGGGGCCAACAAAAGATTCCGTGAGGTAATGGGTTCTGTTTATTGAAGCCATAGAATAGGGGTTTGATAAAGATTTTTTTTTTAAGCAGAAGACCTTGGAAGGTCGGGCTGATCTCTTCATATTTTTTATTAAAATATTTGTCCAATACATTATTCCTTGGTGCAGCTGCAAGCTTCCTCCTCAATTCTTAATCAGCCCAAACATCTGTCTCTTGAAGGCTTTAAAAATCTGCATGCAATTGTATCAGTAGTGCAGTAACCTTATGAAACCCTAAATCTCAGGCTCAGTACAGACTTGAAGGCAATGCAGTTTTAACTGCGAGTGGGTGAAAGGAGGGCTGGGGGAGAAGAGACAGGCAATCCCAGTTCCAGTGACTTAAGGAAATGTGGCTTTCCTCTCCCCAGGCAGGGGGACCATGCTACCAGATGAATCAGACACATGCATATCAACAAGGACTTCTTCCACCCTGAGATATCCCTCCTCCAGTCTGCCGGCATCCTCCATGTGCACAGGAGGGGCAGGGGGCGAGGCATCTCCCCCCTCCAGCTGGCCTTCCTTTCTGCTAATCTAAAAATCCTAGGCTGGGAGCCTAGGTTGAGAGGAAGGAGTTAAAGGTCAGTCTCTGACACCCAGTGAATCCTACTCTTAGCTCTCTTTGATTCATTCCTAGCTACTTGTGACTCTGGAGGGTCTCGGGGATCAGACTTGATGGCCAACCTCCAGCTGCAGTGCCATCTCTTAGGGTGGCTCTTATAGCCCAGCTGCTCCCTCTCGTTCAGTTGCTTCTTCTCACTTAGGAAACTCAACATGACTGAATCCTGAGCAGCGCCCCCACACTGGGACAGGAGACACTGCAGGGAAGTGCTGAGTTTTTGGAAGACCTTTCTATACATGGAGGATGCTTTTCTGGATACATGGAGGATAGACTTTCTGGATACATGGAGGATGTGCTGCTCTTTAGGTCTGCAAGAGTCCGGAGCCACAGTCATCACTCCTAACTTGTGCTGTTAGTGTTATTTGGGGCAAGACAATAGTCTACGAAAATGCCTTTCATTTTAAAAACAAGTTTTCAGTGAATTTTCCACACCCCCCCTTTATTACTCTTTTTCTTCCCAGAAACCTCTCAAATAAAAGACACCTGAACAGATCCTTATTAAACCTGACATTATCTTCTTTCTTTTCCTCTAGGAAGAAATTCTGTTATCAATTTCTAAGTAGACATCTCACAAGGGATTTGGGGAGGACGGTTACATTAATGTTAGAAACAAAACCTTGGAAGCAAAATCATTGTAAGGCTTATTTCTCAATTATTTAATTTCTAGATTATTTGAGACAGAGTCTCACAATGCAGCCTTAGTTGGCCTGGAATTCATTATGTAGACCAGGCTGGCCTCGTTGCCTCTGTCTCCAGACTGTTGGGATTAAAGGGGTGTACCACACCTGGCTTAAATTATTTATTGTATAAATTGTTGAGATAAGCAACCTAATATAAGTCTAAAAAGAATAAAAATTGTGGCAGTACTTTAAAAAGTTAAGCGCCTCTCTCTCTTTCTCTCTCTCTCTCTCTCTCTCTCTCTCTCTCTCTCTCTCTCTCTCTCT
>NW_021604564.1:18883835-18887848 GCF_004785775.1 Grammomys surdaster | reverse complement strand
TCTCTCTCTCTCTCTCTCTCTCTCTCTCTCTCTCTCTCTCTCTCTCTGGTAGTATTTTTGGTACAGGGTTTCTCTGTGGAGTCCTGGCTGTCCTGGAGCAAACTCTGTTGACCAGACTGACCACGAACTCAGGGATCCACCTGTCTCTGTCTCTCCAGTGCTGGGATTAAAGGTGAAGTTAAGCATGTCTTAAGACTGGTTGAAAAAAGTGAGCCCCAACTGGTGCTGTGGCTGCTGGATGGTAAAGCCTTCTCCTAGCAAGCGTGAGGTCTTAGGTTTAATCCCTAGTGCCTGAGCCTGTGTGAGTGTGTGCGCAGGGAGGGAGGGGTATTTATGATTGGCTAGAGAATGTGTGAGTATTTTCTACTTGGGACACTGTGGGAGTGGGTGGGGTACCATTCAGTCAGTAGGAGCACTTCCAATAACTCTGGGGATGGGGAAGGCAAGTGTGATTTGAAGGCTCACGTTGTCATGGCAACTAACTCTGGAAAGACCAGAGTGAACCATTGTACCTCTCACCCTGTGTTTCCACTATTTAGATTCACAAGGATGTGGTCAAAGCTTCCCCTTGTTTTACATGGACTGAAAGAAGATTCAAGCTGATGATCTCTCGCTACTGAGGAATCTGAGACTAGACCTAAGGCTCCGGGTCAGGGTGAGAGATTTTGTGAGGATCTTAGAAGTTGAGTCTGGACCATCCCAGCCCTAAGAAGTTTAAAATTAGCTGTGTCTCCCCTCCCACCTGTAAGCAATCAAGAAGGTGTACACATGCTTGTGTGTGTGTGTGTGTGTGTGTGTGTGTGTGAGAGAGAGAGAGAGAGAGAGAGAGAGAGAATGTATGTTATCCAATGTCTCAAAAAGGTTAATGCAAAGGCTTTGCACTCAACTAGAAAGAAGTCCAACATAGAGCTAGTTAATGATGGTAGGAAATGTTCCAGCAAGTGATGGCTCAAAGGCCTTTGCAGATAAGAAATCTGGAGTCAGTGGAGAGCTACTTAGGAAGAAGGAAGGAAGGGAGGAAGGAAGGAAGGAAGGAAGGAAGGAAGGAAGGAAGGAGGGAAGGAGGGAGGGAGGGAGGGAGGAAGGGAAGGAGAGAGGGAGGGAAAGAAGTGGAAGGTGGATCAGGAAAGAGGGAAAGGTAGAAAAGAAGGGATTGAGGAGAGGAGGTAGGGAGGAAAGAGAGGCTTTCTATAGTAAGGGACAAAGCTGGCTAGTCTTCCAACCCCACCCCTGCCTCCGTTTGGAGCCAAGAGCCACCAGAAAGGATGCTAGAGGCTTGGGAAGCAGCAGCTGCTCTCTGGGTGTTTAGATCAGCTCTTTGGTACCTAGGCTAAGTTCCACGAATCTTCCATTGGGGAGTATGGGTGAGGTTTCTTCAGAATGGGAGTGGCTAGCCTTCAACAGGAATCATTCAGAATGACGAAGGAAAGAGAGAGGGAATGAGGAGAGAAAGATCGAGAACCTTATGGTCCAGGAGCAGCACAGATGGCATCCAGCTTATAGACAGCCAGCCTGTGAAGCTGTCAGCTTCCCTCGGTAGAAGCCCTCAGTCATCCACCCTCTGCACTCAACACCCATCCACGTTCTCTACAGGGAAAGCAGGGTCCAGGGGAATCTCTGTATCCCCTGCAACAGGATATGGTGACGGTGATACTGCTGGCTATTTGTTCTGGACTTGCCTCCACCTGAGGAAGGGCTCCTGGCAAGCCAAGAAGGGAAGGGACTAACCACTTCCGGAGGTCAGCATTGTTAAAATGCCAAGGGCCGGGCACCACCCAAGTGTTCTCTCGGACATAAACCCAGATGACATGCCCTCCTGCTACTGCTCACTCGTAGGTGGCTGGAGGGAGGCTATTGGTGTCCCTGTACGACACCAACTGAGGGAAGATAGGGCTTAGGGTCCAACTGTTCAAAGGCTAAGTGCCCTCCGAGCTGCAAGCCACCACAGAACCAAAGAAGTCTTCTAGGCTGTCTTGCCTCTGCTATGGCTTATCCAATTTCTCCCAGGTTGGAAAGTGGAGCTTGGGGTGGCCAGGCTGGGTTTCTTTAGCATCCCACCTAGCTTATGGTCTAGTACTGTGTGGCCCCTGAGGGCCTGGCCCAGATCGGAAAGAAGAACCCTCTCTACCAAGGTACAAAAGCCATTTGCAGGCTGTAGCTTTCCAGGTTGCTATTTTTCACAATCTTGTGTGGGCCCATGGGCTGCTTCAAAGTGAGTGAGTGAGTGTGTGTGTGTGTGTGTGTGTGTGTGTGTGACTACAGGCTCAGACTTTGAAATGACTTTAGAATATTTCTTCCTCTGAGCACACAGTGTGGCCAGACTGGTTTGGGGACAGGAGCCCTGGGATTCTCCAGGGAGGACTGGATAACAGTCACCAGAGGGAGGACCTGCAATGGAAGGTCTTGCTGGAGAGACTGGCTCCCGCAGAGATTGGGTTAGGTCAGCAAATCTGACTTGGAACCAGGAGTGGGCAGCTGTTAAGCCTGTAGGCTATAAGAAGGCTATTTGCTCAGCAAGGCACACTCTGGCACTCTCTGAAGTTCTGGTGTCGGCAGACAATCTGAATCTAAGAAAGGTGAACTATATAACTACATGGAAGGTTCAGCAAAGACAAGGGCTGTTGGAGGACTGCACTGTGGTCTCCCTCAGGGATACTTTTCATATATGAGCTGGAGCTGAGATTATACAAACAGTCATACGCTTTATCTGTATATTTGAAAATATTCCTTTTAGCCAGGTATAGTGCCTCATGTTTGTTTATAATTTCACCACTCAGGAGAGGGAGAGCAAGGCAGTATAAGTCATTGCCTCTTATTCAAGACCATCCTAGTCTATAGAAAGTTCCAGACAGGAACATCGGTAAGGCCGTATTTCAAAAAACAAACAAAATATGACAAAGGGTCTGTGGCTATAGCTTGTGGTAGAGAGCTTGCCTAGTTCGTGCAAGGGCTTAACCAATTACTAGAATTGTAAATAAAGAAATGAATATAAAACAAAACACGAAAGAATAAAAATAAATTAGTTGGACTCATTCTATACCTCAATATGATTGACAGTCAAACACACCAATCAACAAATATATTGATCTCTGCCTTATTTTCTGCCATTTGTGATGTTCTTTTGTTTCCTTAAGGATTTTTCCTTTATTGCTTCTGTATAGAAGGCGTATATGCTAAACTGTGCATAGTGGTCCATGTCTACAATCTCGGTACTTGGGGAACTGAAGTAATGAGCTTGCCAGATCTGAGGCCAGCCTGGGCTACAGAGGGAGGCCTGTCTCAAAAGAAAAATATGTGTAAAGAATATTAATTAAAACAATTAAATGTTTAAAACATGTGACACATTTTATGAATCCGTTAATAAGTTTCTTAATTTACTTATGTATTAATTCATCTGAGTGTTACTCAAGGCCATGGTGGGTTGGAGGAAAAGTAGGAGTTGCAAGATGTGCTGCCAGAGTGTGTTATTGGTACCAACCATGGGAAGGGAAGCCACTGCTATGCTGTCTAAAGAAAGTGAGATAAAATACTAGTGTTACCTGTTAGACCTCAAGACTCATGCAACTGATGCCACTTCAAAAGGCATGTCTTCTCATTTATTTTAAAACAGAGTCTCGGGGCTGGAGAGATGGCTCAGAGGTTAAGAGAACTGACTGCACTTCCAGAGGTCCTGAGTTCAAATCCCAGCAACCACATGGTGGCTCACAACCATCTGTAATGAGATCTGATGCCCTCTTCTGGTGTGTCTGAAGACAGCTACAGTGTATTCATATATGATAAATAAATAAATCTTAAAACAGAGTCTCATACATCTTTGGCTTGCTCAAAGCCTTACATTTCTGAGCCCCTTCGTGGCTGGAGAGATAGCTCAGGGCTAAGAGTTCAGAGCACCTGGGTTCAATATTCAGCACCCACGTGGCAGGTGGAAATTGAAACTCCAGTTCCCAGGGATCCGATACCTCCTTTTGGCCTCCATGGGTCAGAGGCACATGTGTGGTGCACATACATACACA
>NW_021604564.1:18879626-18883825 GCF_004785775.1 Grammomys surdaster | reverse complement strand
TGGCCTCCATGGGTCAGAGGCACATGTGTGGTGCACATACATACACACAGGCAAGACACTCGTATACAAAATGGAAAGAAGTAAAAATTTAAAAGAATACTAAGGGCAATAAGACTAACTCTGCCTCTCCTGCCTGAGGAGCTGGGGTTCTAGGTGTGCACCCCATCCCTCAGCTGACTGCATTATGCTCTCCTCAAGTTACTAGTTCCATGTACCAAGCTTGAGCTTTCTGAGCCAAAGTGCTTAGAATTTAACCCCACAATCACCATCACAGACCCAGGGCACAGAAGTTTGAAAAGGACCTGAATGGTGTTACCTACTTCCCATTCCTTTCCAGGCACTAGAACAGGCAGTTGACTTGGGGAAACTGGTACTTTGTTGTTGTTGAGATACCATCGAATGCAGTTGTTGACTAGTACTTTGTGGTTGTTGAGATACCATTTCAGACAGTCAAGGCTAGTTTTAAACTTGCTATAAAGTTGAGAATGACCATAAACTTTAATCTTTCTGTCTCTATCTCCTAAGGGCTAGAATTACAGACGTGCACTACCACACTCAGGCAAGCCAGTGTGAAGGATTAAACTCAGGGTGTTGAGCCTGCCAGGTAAGCATTCTACCAATGCACTCACAGCCTCTGCCTCCTTCATGAACGGCAAATACGTCCTTAGAAAGTATTATTGTGGCAAACTCTGACAGAAAAGAAGCGTGTTCTTGTGGGGTTTGTCTAGGAGGGATTAATGACTCAAAGGAACATTCTGGGGAAGGGTTTCTACTGCTTTCTCCCCACAGTGCATCCTAGCACTCCTTCCTCTTTGGAGAATAAACAGCATTCTATTCCCTGAGGATGAACAGGAAAGGAACTAACCTTGAGTTGGGACAGCAGCTACTGTCTCAACTTCTCAAAACAGCATGTGGAGTTGGCATTACTCTAGTCCCCTTTACCCTACAGCATAAAAGGAGATGCTGGGTGAAAGGCCTGTGGCTTCTGAGCTGGGAAACAGACCTGGATTTCTCACCTGATTCTGAAACATCGTCTGGTCTTTAGAGTGCGGTGGACTGAGTCCAAATGGACTCGAGCAACTGTCCTTGATGTTGACCTCTGTGAGCATAGGAGGAAACTGGCTGCACACTTAGGTTCTTACCTTCCTGGTTTTTTTTTTTTTTCCTGCAAGACAGACTTTATCTTTGTCTCCTCCCCGACCCCTGATCACTTTGTTGTATTTTGGATACAAGGTCTCACTATGCGGGCCAAGCTGAGTAGAACTCACGTTGCAGTCCAGGTTGGCCTCAAGTTCTCAATCTTATGGCCTCAGCCTTTGGAATGTGGGGTTAGAGCTCAGATAGTCCAGTAATTCTGCACCTTCTTAGGATTCTTGATATATCAGTGTGTGCATCTTCCTGAGCTCCAGAGTTGGGCCTACAGGTTATGTTTTTTTGTTTGTTTGTTTTTTGTTTTTTTTTTGAGATAGCATCTTAAATATCCCTTCCTGGCCTCAAACTTTTTACTGAGCTGAAGATGTCTTTGAACTTGTGATCTCCCTGCCTCTATTTTTGTAGGGCTGGGGTCACAGGCTGGACTCACCATATCTAGTTTATGGAGTGCTAGGTCTCAGACTTAGGGCTTTCACATGTACTATCAAGTCCTAGGCTTCTCTTAGGCTTCCCTGATCCAGGCCACAGTTCCACGAATGTAGATTATACACTCCGAGAAGCATCAGTCTTAAAGTCTCAGTCTTAGAAGCCAAAGGTCTGGGAGGGAAATACAGAAATAACAGGGCATATGATTGCTAATTAACCTTATTAAGGAATATACACTAGAGAATGTTTATATTTTCTCAGAGAGAGAACAGAGTGTTTTGCTTTTTATGAACTTACCCCTGCACTCCAAAGGTGATAACTTATATCGAAACTGCCCTTCAAGGTTGGTAGCCCTTATTTTAAGTCAGTGAAATTGTTATTTTAATAGGGACTCTGGAGAGTTTAATTTGTATCTCATATAAAACTAAACATATGGTGAACAAGGTATAATAGATTTTTTTTTTACACTCTACTTGCCAGCATGGCAACAGTGGCCAGCTCCTCTCACCGCAGATTTGCCAACGGTGTGTTTACTAGCTTATTTGAATTAAAATAAAGCTTCAAGTCTGCTGACTGCACCGCATTATCTATGAGACCGTAATCCTGTGAGCAAATCCTGTATCTTCTAGAACTGGCTCTTTTGTTTGGGATTACTGAGAGCTTAGTTTATAACAAAGAAGGAGGAGGCATCTTTCTCCTCCTCATAATTAAGTGTAGGGACTAATTCAGAAACAAACCCAGGGAGATGTACTACTTAGAGTTATATTTCTATGCAGAATGGAGAAGAAATGGGGTGGGCCAGACACCTGATTGTTAGCAGAAGGTTTACACTATTAGACAAGTGTACTACAGGATTCCGACCCACTAAAATTAAGAGCAACAGCCAATGAGACACCAATGGCCTCTGCACACAGCAGTGATTCTGCAAGGAGGATCTGAAAGTTTGTCTGCAAAGAGGAAGTGTTTGGTCAGGCTTGACTGGTTGTGCGCTGAGCCCGAGTGTTCTTTATCTTCTTCTTCTGTTACTTGAAGAGACTGCAAAATGAATAGTTGTCCTGAACAGAGTTATTAAATGAGAAATAAGTGGAGCAAAAATACTTCTATTCGTTAGGAAAAAGAATGCAACTTTTCCCTCACTAGAATTGTCAAGTGTTTTGCTTCCGAGGAGCGTTAGATTTAGCAAAATTCCTGATCTTCCCAAGCTTTCACATGTACAGATAACCCAAATGCACGTTTAAAGAAGAGATTTTACAGAGTGATACGTACAGACTGCGTAATAATCCATGTGCAACCTGATGTCTGTTTATGTCTATTTATTAAAAGAGAAGGAAAATAGGTTGACTGATCAACGTCACCAATATTAACTGTTACAGACAGGAATTGGGAGGATATCTGTGAAATCGAAACAGACTCCACTAAAACAGGCCCTCCGACTTTAAAACCATCTAGGCAAAGTGACAGTTCAGAACATCTGCTAGCCTTCTGTTGAGCCTGCACTAGAAGTCATGGGGTGCACAGCTGTAGGCGTTTCAGGCTTTTCTCCCCAACATCTGTCACAGCAGTATAATAATGCAGGTAATTATCAACACCTTACATAAACTGTTTGCTATTTCAGTTTTGAGAAAGAGTAAAATTAGCGTTCCAATGATTGGAAAAAATTGAGATAAATGTAATTATATTTTTATCTAAAAATGAACAAATGATCTGATCTTCAAAACAAAAAACCACACATTTAAATCTTTTCTGCAGCTGATTTGGGTATGTATTATATTAAAAAGCAAATATCATGTATGGTCTTATGTTTGAAAGTAAAGACAGAGCAAGTGAGAGAAGAAAGAAGCAAGCGACCAGTTCTCTGAGCAAATGATTGCGCTATGGTTTGGGATAAAAAGGTAGCGTTTGCTAAAACGACACAATTCTGGCATTAATTGATTGTGTCTTCATAAGAAATTAAAAATTCATTTAAAATATGACTAACAGTCCATGGTGCTGAATTATTAAAACTTGCATCTGCCCATTTTTCTTGCAGCACTAGAATTCTGCATCGACATGGCAAATGAAGCTGAAATTCATACTTTGCCATCCCAGTCACTAAAGTTACACACCTAATGTATACCCAAGATCCCTTCACTCTTTAAGTTCAACCTACCTACAGATTACCTACCAGAGGCAGGGCTGTACTGTTTCACAGCCGATCCCCTCGGTTTGTTAAGTTATTTTTCAGCCTACACCACCCTAAAGTGGATTGTCTTCCAAAGTACCTGTTCTGGTGGAAGATGATCGTCAGTGATGTCTTATCGAAAGATCAGGATTCTCCCTAACAAACAGAGGGGTGGTTTAGTCAAGCGTTATTATTTACACATGCAGTGTCTTGATCACACACTTCTTTTGTTTCTGCTACAAAAGGGATGCTACCTTTGTCAGAGGCTGTATGACTAGTACATTCAGGCAAAGACAAGAGAAAAATTGAAAAAGTGCTATCAATTCTATCCACTGTGGGAGAGAGGGGAAAGAGGGGAGAGGAGAGGGGAGAGAGGGAAGAGGGGAGAGGGGAGAGAGGGCAGAGAGGGGAAAGAGGGGAGAGGAGAGGGGAGAGAGGGCAGAGAGGGGAAAGAGGGGAG
>NW_021604564.1:18876763-18879526 GCF_004785775.1 Grammomys surdaster | reverse complement strand
AGAGAGGGGAAAGAGGGGAGAGGAGAGGGGAGAGGGGCGAGGAGAGAGGAGAGAGGAGAAAGGAGAAAGGAGAAAGGAAGAAGGTATTGATGGCCAAACAGAAGATTTGGGATCAGCTGAAAGTTTAGGTGCTGTACAGGTGATGTTCCCTACAGATAGACATCAGTCCTGAGAATAAGTCTTGGAAAAAGATTTTTTTTTTTTGGCTTCTTCGAGACAGGGTTTCTCTGTGTAGCCCTGGCTGTCCTGGAACTCACTCTGTAGACCAGGCTGGCCTCAAACTCAGAAATCCGCCTGCCTCTGCCTCCCAAGTGCTGGGATCAAAGGCGTGCGCCACCATCGCCCGGCAGAAATATTTTTTTAAATTGTAAGCTTGAAGTTTGGTTTTGAAACCTGTTGAAGTGGGCTTATTTGATACCTTTCAGTGTCCCATTTTGGTATATTTTGAAGTCCAGAAAAAAGAAAGAGAAGAAAGAAAATCAGTTTCAGAATGGCGTGGTGAATGATTTAATGGTGACTTGGACATTTTGAGGGCACTGAATTTCCTACCTGGCTAAAGCAGAAGGAACATGTCAGAAACTGCAAATATCAGGGTGATTGTGCTAGACCAATGGCTCTCAACCTTCCTACTGCTGTGACCCTTTGATACAGTTCCTCACGTTGTGGTGACCTCCAACCATAAAATTATCTCATAGCGAATTCATAACCAGGTTTGCTATTATGAATCATCATATAAATATCTGATATGCAGGATATCTGATGTGTGATTCTTGTGACCCCCCAAAGGGGTCCCACTAGTGACCCACTGTCCTCAACCTCCTGATGTGGGAGCATGTGAGGAAGTGTTCAGTGTGCATTGTGAGCACCAGGCACCCTGTCCGCAAGCATCCTCTTCCTATTTACAGGGCTCCGTTCTCGGTGGAATAGGGTCATTCTTTAGGGATCTGCTTCATAGCTCTTTGGGGTGCCCAGTTTGCAGCTGGCCCACATCCCTTTCCTCCTTTGTGTTATCTTCTGTCTCCACAATGAGCCCATTGCCTTCCTCATCCTTCATGAAAAGTCTGGCTATGGGTCCATCTTTCCAGGGTGTGTCCTAGGCTTGCCCCATTCTTTGGCTTTTTGAAATCTGAAATAAATGGCTCATAAATTGATCTTCCAAAACAAATAGGTGACTGATAATAACATCAAATGCTTACTTCAAAGTTCTGTGTTATAAGCTCTTTGGGAGAAAGGAAACAGATTGTAGCCATGTTTGTGTCTTTTGTATCAGCAGTGATACACACCCATGAACTCCTCAGCTTTTGCAGACACCTGTCTTTCTCTCTAAAGGTAGCTATATGTGATAGAGTTATCTCCTACAATTAAATTTTTTTTCTTTTTTTTGGTTCTACTAGCTCGAGAGCAACAGTGATGGAGGACAATTATAGGCTCTTTGTTGTTGTTGTTGTTTTGTTTCTGAGATAGGGCTTTTCTATGTGTCTCTGGTTAGCTTGTGGACTCACTATGTAGACCAGGATAGCCCTGTACTCACAGAGATAGGCCAGCCTCTGCCTCCCTCATGCTGGAGTTAAAAGTGAATGCAATCACAACTGACTTAAGATTACAGTTTTAGATATTAACTTTCTGTTTACTGATATTTATTATTATTACACTAAAGAGACAATTCTAAAGGGAACACTTCTGTTCCGCCACATGAGGAAATTTTCCATATAAAATTCTCCATAGATGCTTCTGACTTTTGGACCACAAATACTTGCTATGTACCAAGTCAGCACATTCACACACACACGAACAGACACACACACAGACACACTGCACAGAAACATAGACACACACATGCATAGACACACACACACACACTTTTCTTTTCTCTAGATGATACAGGGTTTCTCTACATAGCCCTGGCTATTTTGGAACTTGCTCTTGCTACATGTAGATCAGGCTGGCCTCAAACTCACAGAGATCCACTTGCCTCTGCCTCCTGAGACCTGGGATTAAAGGCATGTGCCGGTACACCTAAGGGGTCTTCTTTTATAGAAGGGAAACTTAGTAGCATAGACTCTTAGAGCCTTAAAGTAGTCCTAAGGGAAAGAGGCCTGAACCCAATCATTTAATAGCAGGCCCCTAGCGTCTATTTGAAAAAACTCCCAGCTTTCAGCGTCTCTATCTTTATCACTAGCATGTCTCAGGACACAGCTTAGAGGTATAGTTCACTGTTCATAAAACAGGTCTTTAATGTTTTCAGCATCATAGCAGTCTGCTTGTTTTCACTGTGTTAAAGCCTCACTTGAGGAACTCTGCAATGTTCTGTCATTCAAGGACCATAGGGAGCGGTTGTGAGTGTAAATGCTTATTAGCTTATTAGCGTTACTATGATAGAGCTAAAAAGACCTGGAGGAATCTTACAATGTGAGGGGTAGCCTTGAACACTTGTTACCAATAAAAAGAAGGATTTGAAGGTTATGACAGGGTACCTTATCAGAAACCTGCCCACAATGTGAGGGGTAGCCTTGAACACTTGTTACCAATAAAAAGAAGGATTTGAAGGTTATGACAGGGTACCTTATCAGAAACCTGCCCAATAGCTGAGTGTAGTGGTACACACCTCTAGTCCCAGTACATGGAAGAGAGATGCAGAAGGATCAGGGGTTCAAGATCTACCTCAGCTACATACCTCATACTGAGTTCAAGGCCAGACTGGGTAGCATGAAACAAGAGATAGATAGATAGATAGATAGATAGATAGATAGATAGATAGATAGA
>NW_021604564.1:18852068-18876753 GCF_004785775.1 Grammomys surdaster | reverse complement strand
AGATAGATAGATAGATAGATAGATAGATAGATAGATAGATAGATAGATAGTTAAATATGTAATAGATGATAGGTAGGTAGGTAGTTGGTAGACAGACAGACAGACAGACAGACAGAGAAACAGATAAGTATGTGATAGATGATAGGTAGATAGATAGTTGATAGACAGAGAAATAGATAAAGAAATAAGATAAGTATGGGATAGATGATAGGTAGATAGATATCTAGACAGATAGATAAATGGGTAGGTAGATAGATACTGACTGTTGTACTTTTTCCTCTTTTATCTTCCTTTTCAACACTATTTTGACCTTCCTAGTTAGTTGTCTTCATGTTATATATGCCGTATAAATAGTGACTCCCTTCCTCACACTTTCCAACAAGACCGACAGACACACATCTTGATACCAAGTTGATAGAGGCCGATTCCTTGTAGTGTAAAATTCAGTCAGTTCTCTCTACTCCCAACATTTAAAGAAAGGGGTTCATGTTGTAATCAGGGCTGGCCTTGAACTCATAATTCTCCAACCTCAGCCTCCAAGAGGGCAGCCACACAGGGCATGTCACCATGCTTGACTTAACACACCACTTGATATTTAAATGGAAGTCGGAGGCCATTAACCAATATGGACTATTATCAGTATTAACATGGAAACAGTATTGCATTCCTTTGAAAGATGAGAGTTAAGCAGACCTGTGCAGTTCTGTTCCACAGAAACCAACTGACACTCATGGGGCCAGGAGCCAGGTAACAGGCTAGACAGAAACACCCAGAAAATGGAGAACCAACTTCTGCTGCGCTTACATCACCTGTCCTCAGCTGTGCTATTGTAAGTGCGATTACTTTTCTTCATTCTTACCTGCAGGCTGGCTAATTCTCTGACTCCATAATAATGCTTGTGCAAAGATAGCACAAGCAGATGTTTTCGGGGGGGTCATGAAAAACATGAAAGGTTGGTGATGCAGGCTGCATCTGCGCTAACTAGCATCACTGCCTGTGGTTCGTCACAGATGCCCTGAGGAGAGGTAGCATCTCCAAACACCACCTTGACTTCTGTGCTCTGCTCTCACTCATTCCACCTCCCCAGTGAGCTGGCCTGACAGCACACCACCCTCATCTTATGTTGCAGGCAAAAAGCCAACAAAAATACAATCACATCGAAAAAGCTTTTAAACAGTGAGCACCTCCTTTTCCCCATGGTTCCTGCTTTGTCATATTCCTAGTCAGCAGCTTTTAAAGTAGTGTTCCCAACTCTTTTCCTGACTCACTCCATGGCTGGAGTTGATGCAGCAAAGGTCTACTCATCAAGAGACTTTTACATTGCGTTTCCTCCACACTTTGTCACCGCCAACTCTTCAGGTATACGGGCTGACTTCCTGTCTGAACTATTGCATATTGCAGGTTTCAAGTCATTTACAATAGCGGCAGTGTAATGAACACAACTATTTAAGATGAACTTTGCAGCTGTATACGTAGGCTTTTGTTTGCCAAGATATCTCATTATGAGCCCAACTTGTGGGACTCATTCAAGATGTATCCAGTTGGGAGTGTAAATATATAGAGAAAGTCTGGAAGGGATATGGTTCAGTGAGAGAACACTTCCCTAAAATCATGAGGCTCTGGGTTCAGTCCCCAGCACTGCAGAAAGTTTCCCAGTAAACCTTGAAGTAGTAACTGTCAAAATGTTGATACCCTGTGTGGAGATTTGAATAGGTTTGGACCTCATAGATTCATGTGTTCAAATGCTTGGCCGTAGGGAGTGGCACTGTTAGGAGGTGTGGTCTTGTTAGAGGAGGCGTGGCTCTGCTGGAGGAAGTGCATCACTATATAGGCAAGCTTTGAGGTCTCCTATGCTCAGGCTTCATCCAGTGTAGAATCACAGTCCCCTTCTGCTCCCTGTGGATCAAGATGGAGAATTCCCAGCTCCTTCTCCAGCACCATGTCTGTCCATATCCTGCCATGCTTTCCGCCCTGATGATAACGGACTGAACCTCTGAACCTGTGAGCCAGCCCCAATTGAGCATTTTCTTTTATAAGAGTTGCCTTGGCCATGGTGTCTGTTCACAGTAGTAAAACCCAAACTAAGGCACCCTGTATACTAAAAGTTGATTGGAAATTTTTTCCTGTTCTTTTCTCAGGACAAAAAAAAAAGTGAAAATAATAGATATTAGATGATTCCTAAAATCTAACTCTAGGTATTAGAAAATCTGACTGTGGAGAGTAAGGATCTAAAGGGTTATGTTTACACTTGGCCTTTTATAAGTGTACTATCTGCTTTTGTGTGTCAACTCGACACAAGCTAGAATCATCAGAGAGAAAAGAGCCTGAGTTGGGGAAACACCTCCATGAGATCCAGGTGTAAGGCATTTTCTCAATTAGTGATCAATGGAGGAGGGCCCAGACCACTGTGGGTGGTGCTATCCCTGGGCTGGTGGTCCTGGGTTCTATAAGACAGCAGGCTGAGCAAGCTAGGGAAGCAAGCCAGTAAGCAACACTCTCCATGACCTCTGCCTCAGCTCCTGCCTTCAGGTTCTGGTCCTGCTTTCGTTCCTGCCCTGAGTTCCTCCAGTGATGGACTATGATCTAGAAGTGTAAGTTGAATAAACCCTTTCCTTTCCAACTTGGTTTTTGATCATGTTTTTGTCACAGCAACAAAAATCCCAAGACAGTGTTTATTGTTTTCTGTGTGCTGAGAGTTGTACAGTAGATACACAAAATATAAAAAGACTGTGTCCTGGAAGAACCTTCCAAGCTAGTGAGAAGAAAGATGAGAAAATAGCAATGAACTAATGCGCTTAGAGAAACAAGGCTTTGTAGGTGTGACTGAGTGAAAATGGCTTGTTTAGTTCAGAGATGAGCAATCGAAGGTAGAGGCTTCACAGGTGTCTCCATGTTTAAGAGCATTGCTGTTCCTGCAGAGGAGCCGCACGGTGGCTCACAGCACTGATTCTATCCATAGCACCGATTCTGGGGCATCCGGTGCTCTTTGTGACTTCTGCAGGAACAAGGATCCCATGTGGTATACATACATGCACCCAGGCAAACACTGACACAAATCCTGGGGGGGGGGAACCCTTAAAAGTAAGGTTTTGAAAAAAAGATGAACTTGGAGGTAGGAGAGTGATCACGTGGGTGGTCAAGATCTGAAGTAGAGAAGCATTTCCAGGCTGGGTAGACGGCTTGGTTGGTAAAGGTTTGCCTTGCAAGCAAAAAGTAAAACCATCCGGGTGTGGTGGCATACCCTTGTGGTCTCAGCAATGGGCCAGCCAGACCTACTTAATGAGTTTCAGTTTGTGTCTCAAAACCCATGGTGGACAGTGTCTGCCTGATCAATCTTTTCTTCACATTGAAGAAGTCAGCAGGTTACTGAGCTATCCCTGAAATTCCATCTTTACCATCAAAGTTTCTCTTTTGTCATATATACATATATGGGATAATGCTTTGGGATTTAGGATCTAAGACAAGTTGGTCATTTGGTTCAGCTTCTGAAGCAACTATTCCTCTTTCTTTCTCTTTCTCTCTCTTTCTCTCTTTCTTTCTTTCTTTCTTTCTTTCTTTCTTTCTTTCTTTCTTTCTTCCTCTCTCTCTTTTTTTTTTTAAGATCAATTATAAAAATACAAGCATTTTTATAGGTCCCTGAGGACAAGCAGAGGGAGTAGTTTCTGGAATGGAGAGGAACTAGGTAAAGGCAGGACCACCTTGAGGAGACTCATGACTCTGGTCAAGGAAACACTTCCCTCTGACCTCCTCCTCCCCTTCTTTTTTAGACTTTGAAGCATTGTTTATTTGGATTTGTGTGGATCAGAAATTCAAGGTCAGCTTTGGCTACATAGAAATTTCAAGGGCAGCCTGGGCTACATGTGATCCTGTCTAGAAAAAGGAAAAAGAGAGGATAGATCTCATATTAAATATGTACACACATAGAGACACACATTTAAATGTATTTTTGAAATGTGTGTGACTATCTTTGAGGATTCTGCTAGGAGCACAAAACATAGGTGACCCAAAGCCAGTTCAAACCTTCTGGGAAGTTTTGCTGATCTGCTATCCAGGGTTTGAATTTCTCCAGAGCACCTTCCTAATACTCTAACCACACAGTGATCTCTGCAAGCGCACCTGTTAGGGTTGGAAGCGAACCCATTAGGGATGGTAGGAAACTGAAGTCTGTGCAGCAGTACCTTGTGTCTGTCTATTGACCCCCTTTTATTTTTCCTTTATTTGTGTTCAGGTAGGGTATTCCTATGCTGACCAAGCTGGCCTGGACCCCCTGGTAGTGCTCTTGTGTCAGCTTCCAAGGTAGCTGGGACTACAACTGTGGCCTACTACATGTTCCTGAACTTTTTAAAAATTATAACTGCATGTTAAAAGGATAAGAACTAGGGTCACAGAGAGATAGCCTTCAAGTAAGAATATGTCTCTATCCCTGGGACCCACATGGTACAAGGAGAGAAATAACCCCCTCTGATTCCAGAGGTGCTATGGAACACACACACACACACACACACACACACACACACGAGCATGCTCATGCTCACATATATGCATAAATGTGTGCAGATGCATTCATGTATGTAACACACTAAATAAATGAACAGAATTTTACATTATAAAAGTTATAAGAAATAAACACAAGTCCTCATTCTTTTGTTTCCATGAGTGAGAAAAGAAGACAAGGAATAAGATTTAAAGTAGAAATACTATGCCTGTGGTTGGTACCACACATTGCAAAGACACATACAGTCCAATGTGACTGCAATATATAATTTTAACTGGATTTTGTTTTCAATGCTGGGGACTAAGCCCAGGGCTTCACAATCCAGGAGCCATGCTCTGTGACTATGCTAAGGGCCCAGTCCTTTTGTTGGATTTCTGAGGAACAAAATAACATTTATATGATATCCACAGGCTGGAAAAATCTTAAACAGAACGTAGGAAAGATGAGTCTTTAATACACCTGTGTCAACATGCCATGAAACATGATGGTAACAATGTTGCTGGCTTTACAATATGTGATAGACCAAGCACACAGAATGCAGAGTGCAGGGACTCAGCTCCTGGAGTCATAAATGCTGCCAGCACCGAGTGACAGGACAATGACTGGAGGTGAAAATGGCCACTACAGCTTTTCTGACTGAGGAGAGCAAAGTGGTTCTCAAATGAAATTAACTCAAAGTAAAAATCAATCCAGCTACATGAAAAATAAGGATTTTTTTCAGTGTAATGCGATAGTGTTAATAAGCATGGGTGAAAATATAATGAAGCCCATTATGTTTAATTAACAAATGTTCATAAAGTCATCAAAAAGAAAATGGTATTTTTAGTGTTTAAAGCCAATAAGGGAAAATGTTCAAATTATATAAAACTCCTAAATTGCTAAAATATAGGGAAAGAGAGAAAGAAAATTTACAAATTTCAATTTACAAAATTCTCAAGAGAGAAGAAAATTTACAAGGGCAAATAGGTAACTTGCAGAAGAGGTCCAAATAAATTGCAAATATATGAAAATTGTCATTCACTATAGAGGCATGAGATGCAAATTAACAAAATATCACCTTCTAAGTATTTGACTGGCAGTGATTAGAAAGGTGAATATTACCAGGTATTGGAGATGGTGTGGTAGAGGAGACAGCTGCATTGTTGTGAATAATCTATAAGCAATCTGGCAATAGTAAGACACATCAAATACAAAAGAAAATCCCATTCAAGTTTCTCAGAGATCCTGCAGAAGTTTGGTAAGAATACATTTATGGATATATTGGCCACTGACAGGAGATAAGATGCGAGATCCATCTGAGGTGCTCATCAGTAGCTGAGTTAATAAGTTGACTATAGAGGATACATGCTATAGAATACTATGCAGGTGAGCAATAATGAATTAAGAAGTGGCAGAGAAGCCTCACACTCAGCCCTGGGAGAAAATGTAGGTGACAAGATAAGAGTGATCTAAATGGAAAATGCACTTTGTTATAAAACAACCATGAACATTTGCAATGTACATTTACATTAAAAAACACATCTCCAGCGTTGTGGGTACATATCCATTGGAAGAACATGGAGGAAAACAGAAGAAAGAAAGAAAAAAGAAAGAGAAGGAGGAGGAGGAAAAGAAGAGGAAGAAAAAGAAGGAGGAAGCAGAAGAGGAGTAGAAAAAGGAGAAGAAGAATAAGAAGAGGAAGAAGAAGAAAGAGGAGGAGGAGGAGGTGGAGAAGAATAAGAAGAGGAAGAAGAGGAGGAAGAAGAAGGAGGAAGAGGAGGAGGAGAAGGAGGAGGAGGAGGAAAAGGAGGATGAGGAGGGGGAGGAGGAGGAGGAGATGCCACGCTAGAGATCTAGTTTCCAGTGTCTCGACCTAGGTGTGCACACTGTACCCTGCAAAGTGTTTTCTGCTGTGCATTTTTTTTTCAGAATCTCCTCTGCTCAGAGTGCTCCCTAAGAGAGACTTGTAGTGTTCTAGAAGTGACATTATGGTTCCATGCCTTCGAACGAGATGAGGTACGTCGGGGGCCTCTGGAGGGTTGGTGATCTGAGACACAGGTTCCATTTCAGCCATCTGCAAATAGCCTCCCTCGGACACCCCTTATCCTCTTAGCATTATACAGTTCAAAGAGGTTTTGTCAGTTGTATAAGAAATCAAGATGGAAAATAATTGAATAGGAAAATAATAGCATTCTTGAACAAAAGAGCGTTATCTTAAAACAGGCTGTTAGTGAGAACCTGGAAGAAAAGTCCTGGGTGTGCATACCTCCTTAGTGCCTGGCTTCACAGAGGACAGTGGGCTTTCCCGTTTACTCTCCCATTCAGTCTCTGGTGAGGTGCTCCAACTTAAGTAGTACTAGACAGGCCAGCTTGACACAAACCACTGTTAGAGAGGTAAGGGGTGCTTTAAAAGCCTTTCCAGATTGCCAGGGATGCTCCATCTGATGCCGCTCAAGGAGCAAGGAATGAGACACTGTCATGAGGTGCCTGGTGACTCTTCCAGGGACTTCTGGAGGTTGGTTATGTTAAACCCTGCAGCATGTCTTGGGTTTTGACTCTTTATTTTTCCCATATCTGGGTTTGTACAGCACAGGTTGTTTGGAAAACATTAGTTCATGGGGCTGTGTATATCACATCCAGGATTTAAATGTTCAATATAAGTTGATGACAGTGGGCTCATTAGAGGAGTATGTGTGTGGGCACTCAGCATGTCAGTAAGTTCCCCAAAATGGTGTGATTTTCATTTGAAAGCTGAAAGTTCATCACGGACACCCTCCCCATTCTATGTGCATGAGTGCATGAGTGCATGTGTGCATGTGTGCATGTATGTATGTATGTATGTATGTATGTATGTATGTATGTGGGAATATGTGCATGTGTACACTCCAAATGAGACAGGGTCTAATTAGGTAGCCCAAAACTGGTTTTGAGATCATGCACTCTTGTCTTGGTCTCCTGAGAGGTGAGATTAAGGCAGGTGTCACTCACCTACCTGGCTGTGGTGTTGTGGTTGTCACACTTGTCACAGAGTCATCTGCCGTGAGAGCTAAATGACCATTCCTGTACCCTCACTTGGCCTTCTTTCCCATGTTCTAGTTGTGAAGAAGAGTCCATTAGCTAGAATAGCTTAATTTCCCCTCCAAAGTGTTCCAAGTAACAGTTTAGGTTCAAGGAGTTATCCAAGGGAAGAAAAAAAGTGTGAAGAGAGCTGGAAACAGAAAAGGTGTTGAGGGTGGGGTGGGTTTCTTTTCCAGGCTAGGATAACTGCACAGTAGCTTTAGAAACTCCCATAGTAAAACTTAAGGAATTAAATACCCTAGAGTGTTAGAGTAGGAAAGAGCTTTCCAGCAATGATGTCATAAGATATGCAAAAATTATATTTAAAGATTTTTATATATGTAAAAATATATTTAAAAATATATGAAAAACATATTTTTAAAAGGATACTTCTTAGGTTGGTATGGCACACCTTTGATCCTAGCACTTAGGAGGCAGAGGCAGGAGGATCTCTTGAGTTCAAGGATAGCCTGGTCTACAGAGTGGGTTCTAGGACAGCCAGGGCTACACAGAGAAACCCTGCTTGAAAAATAAAACAAGACCAACAAAAAAGCAATTTTTCAAAGAGTCAAGGACAAATATCTATGACATATCAAAGAAAGGATGAAACTCCTTAGTACTCCGAGAACCAGAAGCCATAGAAGAAATACAGAGGCAAGAAATACATTGGTGAAATACAGAAGCATGTATGAACGGCTCCTTATTGTATCACAAGATGTTCAACGCTGCTCTTCCTAAGCAGGAATCAGAGCCACAGCCCAGTGTAGCTGCCCACTTAGAACACAGGCTAATCCCATCACTTTGGTTCATGCTGGCAACATTCAGGAAGAATGGGAATCCTGCCAACTGTTACAGGAGTGTAAACTTGTATACGTCATGCCCAGGGCAATTTAGAAACAGCTTTCAAATTCTGCTTTTCGAGAGTTTTCTTGCAAACGGACTTGTGTATGAATATAAGTGAAACTGCATGGAAACAAACGGATGATATTTTACATTTGTTTTATCATCAAAAACTCAGAAACTATTAGCTGTCTCTTGCATGTGCCGACATATTTGTGGTGTGTACATGGGGAAAGAGTCTATGGTGACAGGGACTCTCACAGGTGTGAGCAGGAGGAAGACTTTCAATACAGATCTCCACACGTTCTAGGATGTTTTGAGTCCATTATATTTTCCCCTCTTGTGCTAAGGATGGGAACTAGGGTCTTGTGCACAATTGGCAAGTGCTCTACCAGCAAGCTGCACCTCCGGTTGGAATAATGAAGCACGGATGAGAGCTTGTGTTTATGAACACAAAAGCAAGGAGAGGCAGGGGTGTAGCTCAGTGGGTGAGTCTTTGCGTGCTCAAGACCCTAGCAACACCATACCACACTCACACATGCATGCACACGCACATACATGCATGCATGCACACACACACAACACACTTCTTAAGGAAGAGCTACTCCATGTGGATGGACGTTTGTCTGTATGAGATCTTTATGGTTAAGAATTAAACCCATTATTTTTGACCAACCATGAGTACACATTCCTTTTTTTTTTTTTTGGTTTTTCGAGACAGGGTTTCTCTGTGTAGCCCGAGCTGTCCTGGAACTCACTCTGTAGACCAGACTGGCCTCGAACTCAGAAATCCGCCTGCCTCTGCCTCCCAAGTGCTGGGATCAAAGGCGTGCGCCACCACTGCCCACACATTCCTATTATACCAAATAAACAATACACTGGAAATTTTAACTAAAACCTTTGTTGCTCATGAAAACAGAAGCTGAGCTGAAGGACTTTAACTCTGAGATCTTCCTGCTGATTCACTGATGCCTGAATGCAAATGTTTCCTCATACCACTGCAATGTCAGGAAATGCCCCACAAAAGCTTAGAATCCAGCAAGTCAAAATGTATATTTAGCATGATATAATATGAAATATACTTAATGCTGACGACCAATAATGGAGTAAGATGCCGTGTTATTTTCTTAATTACTCTCTCCTGAGTTGTCATGTTTAACACAAATTATCATACTCTCCTTTTATTGTATGCAGTAATTGTCATTAATCTCCCTTAAAAAAAAAACTATTGGCAACAGAGGTTCACAGTTCCTCGCACAGTGTCAAATATCTGACAGACAGTGAGAAAACAGGGTGACATGTGATTTGGTTTGCAGGAGGAAACATTTCACAGCTTTGCCTACAAGTTTGCAGGCATGCACATATGGTAACAAACAATTCATTACCGACTTTTAGAAAGCTTTTATTGGTGAAAAAAATGCGTATGTTAGTAAAATGCGTGTTTATAAATGATGTAATTGTGGTCATTTTTTAATATACTTTTGATCTTTTTGCATCATTAAATTAGCCCTAAGTAAAAAAATTACTATCCTATGGACTCCCAATTTTAATAACTAATAAACACTCTTAAATTTCTCCCATACAATAAGATCAAACACTCTTAAATTTCTTAATAATTTCTTAAATAAGATCAAACACTCTTAAATTTCTCCCATACAATAAGATCTAACTACTGGTATTCCATCCATTCATTCATCCATCCATCCATCCATCCATCCATCCATCCATCCACTCACTGATCTATCTATCTATCTATCTATCTATCTATCTATCTATCTCTGTGTATGTGTACTTCAGAGTACATTCTATGGTATACCTGTGGAGGTCAGGGGACAACTTTTGGGAGTCAGTTTTCTCTTCCCATTTTGTGGGGTCCTGGGATTAAACTCTGGCGGTCAGAGTTTAATTTCAGATTAAACTTTATGTCTAGGGCAGTGGAGGTAAGCTTTTATGTCTAGGAAACTCAGAGGTCCTCTCAGAGAGCCCAAAAAAATCCACTTCTGCCTCTGTTAAATTTCACAGACGTTTCTGAGAATGGCTTGAGTCAAGCATGGAGGGCTTGGAAGTTCTGGAATATTTGTGGAATGAGAATCTTGTGCAGAGATGGTCACCCACTCAGGGCTAGCGGGAGCAGGAATGTAGCCTGGGAAGAACCCTTGTCAAAGGCCTTTTCATTATCAACAATACTTGCCTGCCTGCCAGAGAATGTCTCAGCGGCTCATGAAGCCATCCCCTGGAGTTCATTTGGGGAGCACAGTCAAGCAGTGCAGTAGAGAGGTCCCGGGTCTCACTGTGCAAAGGCTAGCCATTGACATCAGGTTTTACAGTTCTCACCTCCAATGAGCAGCCTTAGAACTGCAGGAAGGTCCTGCAAGTTGCTCTCTGAGAAGAACGGGATAGATTCATTGATTTCTAAAATACTGGGTTCAGCAGTTAAGAACACTTGAAGCACTTGTTGCTATTACAGAGGACCCAGGTTCGGTTCCCAGCACTCCATGGTGACTCACAATCATCCTTAGGCCCACTTCTCTGATGCCCACAGTCACCAGCCATGCACATGGTGCACAGACATGCATGCAGGCAAATCACTCATACACATAAAATAAGATACATCAAAAATCGTATTTTTATCAAAGTTTCTCCTAGAAGTAGTGGTAAGTTTTTGTTGTTGTTTCGTTTTGTTCTTTTGAGACAGGATCTCTCTACTTAGCCCTGGCCATTCTTGAACTTACTATGTAGACAAGCTGGCTTTGAACTCACAGAGATCTACCCATCTCTGCCTAGTGCTAGATTAAGGGTGTGGGCTACCTTTCTCTCCCCAGCAAGATTTTCCTTTCCTTCTTTTCTGGTCCTGAGAATCAAAGCCAGGGCTTCGTCCATGCCAGGCAAGCGCTCTCTCAGCTGAGCCTCTCCACAGCCTCGAGCGACTCCTTTAATCCAGGATGATCTTATTTGCTACTGATTGCTCCACCATTCATGATGCCAGTGGTGACATTCAGAATAATTTGTTTGAGATTTCATATTCCAACTTCCTGTCACTATGATTTGCATGATAATGGGGCTGCAGAATTTATAATTTCTGGGCCTGGAGAGATGGCTCAATGGTTAGCAGCATCTATTCCCAGCAGCCTCATGGCAACTCACAAGTGCCTGTGACCCCAGTTCCTGGGGATTAGTGACCCCTTCTGACCTCTACAGGATCCTGTGTGCAAGTGTTACACAAAAACTCACACAAGCAACATATACATAAAGTTATGCATAATTTAAAAAGAATATACAATATCAGAAAAATCTTAATTCTGTACAGACTATAGATGTTGCAAGGCATGGTGGGCCTGTAACCCCAGTCTTGGCTAGGCTAAGGAAGGAGGGTCTTGACTTCTAGGCTATACTGGGTTAACACATCCAGAGCCTGTGTTAACAGGCTGAGAACAAACATTCGAACACACTGTCCTAAAGCTTTCCTAAACTTTCCTTTTCCAGAAAGAACTTCAACTGCATTTATATATTCTTGGACCTCAAATCACTATCAGATCCTTAAAATGAGCAAAAATAACATTGAGATGTGATTCCCAGGATAATCTTGATAATCTGTTTCTCTAAAGACTACTTTTTAATTTGGGTACACTGGTACACACTTAATGCTAGCATATGCAGGTGAATCTCTGGAAGTTTGAGGTTAGCCTGGTTGATATTGTGGTCTACATAAAAAGATCCTGAATCAAAAAATAAAAGACTATGGTTCAAGCCTTTTTTGACACACTGAACTTTGTTATATTGGGGGCATCTTTATTTTTAAAACATAATCAATTAATTTTTGTGTGTATGGTATGTGTGTATGTGTGTGTGAATGCGTTCATCCATGTTCATGCATGTGGGGGCTGGAGGAGTACACTGGTTGTCTCCTTTTGTCCCTTCCTGTCTTATTTTCTGAGACAGGGTCCCCAGTGAATCTCAAGCTCCAAAATGCCACGTTGGCTGGCCAGTGAGCTCCTGGGATCTGCCTGTCTCCAGGCCCTGGCTCTGTGGTCACTGGCACTCATAGACATGCTGGACTTTTATGTTGGACACTTGGGAGTTGAACTCAAGTCCTCTGCCTTTCATAGAAAGCTCCATTACACAGAAAGGTGTGGTTCCAGATGGGAGGGGAGGTGGGGAGGAACTCAGATGAATCGGGGGGAGAGAAAACTCTAATCAGAATATATTGTATGAAAAAAACAACCGTATTTTCAATAGAAGAAAAACAGAAAAACAAACCAAAAAAACTCAAAGCATCTAACTGTGTAACCCAAGCTCGGCTAGAACTCACAATGTTCCCACCGCAGGCTTCTGAGTGCTGAGTGTGGGTTACCAGGTGTGTACCATGTGCCCTGTCAGATTAGCCTGTAACGAGAAGTGTGACCAGAGCTAGCTTCCCCTTCTCTGTAGTTCACACGACTTGATTCCCCCCTGTGTGAAGATACTATTCTAAGGACATAAAGACTTGCCTGGGTATCTTGGTGAGTTATTTTTGGATGTGCCCGTGATTCCAGTCAGAGTATTTGGCACGCACTGTGGAGTGCCATGTGGGACACCCCAGCTGTGCGTCAATGCGTGAGGTACAGCACTCACGAGTGATCTGCTTGGGATGTGCTTTGTCTCTCAGAGTGTGTGGTCTTGAGAACAGTGAGGCAGGCTGGGAGTCTTTATGGATAAAGTCAGTGATGCGCAGTTGCTTCAAATTGTAGCTGTCTCTCTGACAGTGGAAGGAAACGGTGGCTGTAAGCAGTTGGGACGGTCACCTGTCATCCTCACACTGGGAAGCTGGAGGCAGGTGATCAGGAGTTCAAGGCTGACCTGCACTTTATGAGAGAGACACAACTAAAAAAAAAAATAAAAACATAAAAAAATGAGTAAAAAGGGAGATGAAAAAAGGAAGCGCCATGTTGAGGCCAGCTCTCTTTTCTATGTGTTGTTAGAGGTCTAAAACACATTGAAAACCTCTCTGTGATTCAGCCCAGGTTTTTCAAGTCTGTTGTTCCTCTACAGGCCTAGTGAGGGGAAAACTTGTGTGTACCTGCTAAGTGTACTTACTACACAGCAACTATTTATAAAAATTCTGGAAGAAAGCTAGAAATGTACTTTATTTATCAACCCTGAGCATGGAGAATCGTCGGGCTAGACAACTCCTTCCCTGCCCTCTGTTTTCCTTCTTGGGTACTCAGGACTAAATGAAGGCACTCTGCCTCCAGCCCTTTTTACACTTTTTGAGACAGACTGTCACTACGTTGCCCATGTTGGCCTTCAACTCGTGATCGTCCCTCTGCCCTGGCATCCGAAGTAGCTGGAATTCCGAGTCTACTGCGGGGTCAGCTCACGTTCTTGAAGGTGTTTTTGTGACTGACTGGCTCTTCATCCAAGAATGCTTCAAACTCCTCAGGAAGTAGACCTTCAGCACATCTTCCTATGAGTTGCCAGACGTCTGTTGGTGACGTCAGTCGTTCCAGCCTCTCCCTAGTCTCCTCTTTCATCTTCAGCCTGGACTCTTGTCTCGGCAGAACATCTTGCATCTTGAGCATGACGTCTCTCATGAGCAAAGGAGGCTCTTGAGACTAAAGTTGCTCTCAGCAGCTTGCCTTCTCCGTTCTCTACTCCCAACACTTTGAACCCCCTCCCCTTTATCTCTTCTCACCAAAGTGCACTGTATAGTTTGGAGAGATGCACAATTGCATGTCTACACTCAAAGCGGAACAAGTATGCTAATGAGGTGCTACAAGGACTTGGGCGGTCATTTTCCCACAAGTGTTAAGCCACATCTACAAACTTTCTAAAAATAAAGTGCAGCTTATAGGCAGGCATCTCTCATTTAATCCGACCACTAATTACTCTTGAATCTTGCTTAAGGCTCTCCTGTGTTTTTGCCTTCTAGGCTGAGGAAGGCTGTGGTGGGAGAGAAAAATGAACTGAAGTGCAGGCAGTCCACACTGGGTCTACACATCCACATCCCACCGAAACAGAATTTACTCATGTGTGGAGAGAATAAGCAGTGTATGCCCCAGGGCTTTTTCGTGTAATACTAAATCATATCCAGCTGGTCCGCTGTTTCCAATGTTTACTGTTTTACGGACCTGGAAAGAAGCTATTGAGTGCCACATGGATCATGCTAAAAAGGCTTTTATTTATTATTAATTTTTTTGGTCATTAATAGCTGAAGTGTCAGAACCATCCAGGAGGTCAGAGATGATGTCTGCTTTAGTGAATAAAAAAAAATAAAAAAGTAAAAAATAAAAATAAAAAAGTAATAGTAATAGTAAATAAAAAAGAAAAAGAAAAGAAAAGGATCTCAGTTCTGTCTTGATTCTTGATAGGTCTCGCCTAAATGCGTAAGAGAATCATTCTTCTCTAATAGCCATCTAATATGCATATTCTAATTGATCAGATACAGAATGGTGACCCAATGATGCGGCTCCAGCTGTGTGAAGGGTCAAAAACGGAACTGCTCCTCACATCTGTCTTGTTAAGACAGAGCCTTACTATGTAGCTTTGGCTATCCTGGAATTTGTTATGTAGAGCTGATACAGCTTGTGTCAAACTCACAGAGATCAGCCGACCTCTGCCTTCCCAGTGCTAAGATTAAAGGTGTGGGCCACCATGCCCAGCTTCTGTCTTACTTTTCAAGATGGAGTCTCTCTGTGTAGCGTAGGTGGACCTTGGTCTTGTAGCAATCCTCACGCCTCTCTCCTGCACGCCAGCATTGCCTTTCACCTTATATATTACATATATAATCAAAGAGTTCCATCATTGATTTGACTTTTTTTTAAATGAAATTTGTTACTTTGGTTCCAAAATATTTATAGAAAGATTCCGCAGCTTTTGGATCCTAATTGTATTTTTTGAGCTTTCAAGCACATTAGTCATTTTGATCTAACTCAGTCTATTTTCTGTCACTCAAAATCCAAATCATAATCAGAGTTTTCTCTCTCACCTCTCACCTCTCACCTCTCACCTCTCACCTCTCACCTCTCACCTCTCACCTCTCACCCCTCACCTTTCTCTCTCTCTCTCTCCCTCCCCGCCACACACACACACACACACACACACACACACACACACACCCCTTGCATCTCTTCTCATGGGGATGTTAAATTATCTTGTGTGTAGTGTTCTAGAGAAGTGTTGTGTGTGTTGGGCTACAGAGAGAGAGAGAAAGCAGAAGCATTAACTGGAAAGGTATGGGCTTTTGAAATGTCCGTGACACACTTCCTCTAACAAGGCCACACCTCCTAATCCTTCCTAAACAGTTCCAGCATGCTCTAGACCAAGCATTCAAATATGAGAGCCCATGGAGCACATTCCAATTCCCACCCCCATAAGTGTCACATTTTTTTTTTGTCATTGTAGTACAATGTTGTAACTGTGTTAGTAAAGCAAATCACAAAGTCCAATTCTTAAGAAGTAAGATAACAGTTTTGTGTTGGGCTGCATCTGTAGCTCTCCTAGGCCACAGGAAGCCCATGGATGGTGGGTCAGAGATGCCTGCTGGGCCTTCCTTTTTCCTATGACTGTATACTCTGAGACATCAATTCACCATACTTCACTTAAATGACTTCTTATTAAAGGGCATTTCCATTATCTCTAACACTTTACAATTATGATAATTTGATGAGTAATTTTGAGTGTTTGCTACCCCATGCATGTGAGAGTATATTATTACCTCACTCACAGATTCAGAGTGAAATGGGTGACCTTGATAGATGTTTCCCTAATTGCACAAGAATAGGTTTCAGATATTTTTTCTTTAAAATGTCCCTGGAAAACTACTTTATCAACTAAGTATTTATAATCTGTAGGTTATTAGAAAACCAAGTCTTACCGTCTAGAATAGACAACCATCTCAGCAATGATATAATGAACATTAATATCATACTAGTTAAATACCAGAGTTATCAGCCTGTCATTTGGGAACTCCCTGGGGTTCATATATGAGAATCACAGCCAGGTACACCCAGAACTTTAATTCCTCTTGGTTTTAATAACTACTAGTATTTATAGCTTAAAAAATACTTTCACAAATTTTAATTATGTGTATATTTGTGTTGGGGGGATCTGTACACACTAGTATGCTGCCCATGGAGGCCAGAAGAGGGTAATGGATCCCTAGCAGCTGTGAGCTGCCTGACATAGGTACTGGGGACAGATCCCAGGTCCTTTTAACAAGCAATATAAGATCTTAACCACTAAGCTCAGCTATCTTTCAAGCCTTAAATTTATATCTTAAAAGTTATAAAATACCTCTCTAACACTTCCCTTTTCCACACCTGTAGTGTATTGAAAGACCAAGCTGAAATCCCATGACTTTTTTTTTCTTGTTTTACTATTTTCAAGCTGTATAACATTCCAGAAATACAGAATATTGAAATCAGACAGAGAGCAGAGGAGGGAAGAAAAGAGAAACTTAACCTGTCACAGCTTTTCTCCCTTGTCCTGATGTTCTGTGAATGTTCTAGAGATCAACTTCCCTGACCGCCATTTTGTGAGTTGTTTCCTGACTCCTTGTAGGGTTTTAGTCTGAAGAGATGAGATAACTGTCATTCTGAAAACAAAGCTACTATGGTCTGTGAGTTGATCCTGAAGAGCTGAGTATAGAGCTGCAGAATTATTCTTTACTTGAAAGTTGAAATTAGTTAGACTTAAAATTAGTTTTCTCTGTTCAGGGGACATGGTCATTGGTCAGCATGGCCATCAAAGGGATGTTTCCTTTCACATCAAAACATCTCCTAATTATTTCTTTGTCTTTGTGGAAGATTATAATAGTTTGTGGAAATCAGACACTTGAGGATAAAGGGTATATAGCTGGGAGGGAAAGGTGAAGAAAGGAGAGTAGACAGAGCAGAGAGGGGCTCTGGGGGAAAGCCAGGAAGAGTAGGATCATGTGTCTCATTAGCATCAGTGAGTCCCAGGCATCCTTAGCCTAGTACATCAGTGTTAGGGAACTAAACTTAGCAGCTTACTTGTAGGGGCTGCTGGTCATGGGGCAGCTGTGGTGATTGCATTGAGTTCAGGGTTAGGTACTTTCTTAATTCTTCCTAGTAGAGTACTCAGAGAACATGATTTCCTATGTCCCAGAGTCTAATCCTTAGCTGCAAATCAGAAACAGCACTACAGAACCTCAAGGACCTATGCAAAACCTAACAGAACAACCTTAACAACAACCAAAACAAAAACAAACCAAACAAGGTTTTGGACAGAGTGACTCTAGCTTTGGCTGGGCTCAAACTTTTCATGATCATCTTGGACTCCTGATTCTCTTGCTTCCACATGCTAGGATTACAGGCATGTGGTGCCATGCTTATGTGGTACTGGGGGTTGAACCAGGGGCTTCATGAATGCTAGGCAAACCCTAGTTACCAGTCCCACCACAACCATAGCCTTTACTGTTAACTTCTATCACTAAATTCTAGTGCTGTTTTCTAAGAAGAACAGAGAGAAAGCTTTAGAGATCTGTGATTGTTGGTAAGGCAGCGCTACAAGTAATTTCTTATTAGATCAGTAAGACTGTGTGTTTTCGTGGAACTTTAGGCAGGTATGCCTAAACCATTTACCATGGCTCTTCTGGGGATACTGAGCCAGCCAAGTAATGAGCTGGTGCTGAGAAGAGGACCTGAGGTTAGACCTTGTCCTCATGAACACCAGCTATGGAAGTGTGATTGCTGGATGTCCTTGCCTTTTTGGCAAGGTCTTCACTGTGGTTTCTGTTGTGACTTTCAGAGTCTCTTTCTATGACACCATCACACTCTCACTTTAGCAAAGTCTGTGGATGGAAAGTGAGCCTGGGGCTGGGGACAGGGGTCTGAATTCTATTCCTGTCTATTCTGTCTTAGCTGAGGGCACTTAGACAAATTATTTTGTGTCACCAACTTTGTCTTCTGGAGGGTGACAGTGATCATGTGTGGTCTTTGTAAGGTAATTGCTGTTAGGCCCTTTGCCATACAATAACTTCTTCAGGATGCCTCTGTTCTGTTTTGGACACAGTAGAAAGAGGCCTTGAAGGCTTCATTTTTATTTCATGGATTCGCAATGAAGATTTAAAATACTCACTTATACTTTGACAAGATTTCATCTGTGTATAAAATATTCTGGTCACATCCTCCCTCTGCCCTCCACCCTCTCTCCCTTCCTATAGTTGAGGCTTTGGTTAAGTCTGGATGTCCTAGGAAGGAGGCAGATGTCTGTACCCTTTGACTGGCTTCAGTGTGCCCCAATTTCCCTACAATACTCCTGTCCCCAACCCTGACTCTGAGATATGGTCACATGCATGTTTGTGCCTATGAGTTCCTGTGTGTAGGTCAGAGGTCAGTATCCTGTGTCTTCCTCAATTGCTTCCCCTCTTCCTTTGAGATAGGGTCTCTCACTAAACCTGGAACTAGCTGTTTAGACTAGGCTCATGACCTGGGGACTTGCCAGTGCTGGGGTTATGGGAGTGTACTGCCATGCCGAGGACCGGAACTCTCCTACTCATTCTTGCACGGTGAGCACTTGTACCCACTGTGCCATCTCTGCAGCCAGATAGTTTTCTTTTTAAAGGGAGGCATTTCAAGGATAACAAGGCTTACTTTTCAATTTTTGAAAATCCCATGTATTCTATGTAACAATCTTTGGGATTCCAATAAGCCTGAAGACACATTGAAGTACTGTACACTGTTGTGATGCTACTAAATGTCATAACTTTGTATATAGTGTTTCACAATGCAAAAAGAAAACAATAGAAATATATATTGTTCTTCCTTTAAGAAAAAGATGGATTAGGTTCATGGTACCAAGCAAATAGCTTAGTCAATGCTTCATAACTGAAAACAGTCAAGCAAAATAAGCAGCTGGGGAGTTTAGATTATGAGGAATCTCTTTGAAAACCCATTTGCTACAAAGATGTTTATTGCAGAATGATTTGTAACTGACAAACTGAAAGCAATCTAAATGGCTAATGTCAGGCACATGAGTGGCAACAATAATAAAGATTTATTAAACATCTTCTATGGGCCAGGCGTGTGTGTGTTTTCCAGGTGGTGGCTCATTTAATCCTCGAACTACAGCTATGGTGTGGGCAAGCCTACACTATTACACTTGCAGGCAGGAGATAGGCACAGAGCTGTGGGTGAATTGTCCACACTTCCACAGCTGGAGAGAGGCAGGGCAGGGTCTCCTCTTAGTCCAGTGGTGTTGGGGCTCAAATCTGTGGTATCTGTGTAATATTGACAACCTTCAAGTGGTGCCTAACATACCTTTGCTGACACAGCATGACGGTGATGTAATGGGACACAGACTTCAGGACTAGGGCCACAGAAACAGTATCCTCTGGAGGCTGAAAAAGTTTGTGGCAAAAGACCCTGAAACAAAATGATGATAGTCTCCTCTGTTGCAGCGCCTGATGCCATGCTAGCGGCAGGCAAGATGAGGCAGAAGGATTGCCTCAAGTTAGAGACAAACCAGACCTGCATAGAATCAGACCAGCCAGGACTTCATAGAAAGACCATGTCTCAAAACAGACAAACAAAAACAGTAAACTTACATTTAAAAGTTAAATTATCATTATGCATACACGTAAGAATGAGGTGTCTGTGTGCATGCATCATGCCATGTGTGTGGAGGTTAGAGGACAGCTTGTGGGAGTCTGTTCTCTCCTTCTACCATATAGGTAGGTCCCTAGGATTGAACTCAAGTCAACAGGCTTGGTGAATGATGCCTTTATTCACTGAGCCATCTAGCCAGTTTGACCTGTGATGGTTTTTGTCTTGAATATGTATTTGATATCTGTGCTAACTAGCTTTTATGTCAACTAGACACAAGACAGAGTCATCTGGGAAGAAGGAAAGATTTTAAATTTAAATTAATTAATTAATTTTGGAACAGGGTCTCTCTATGTAGCCCTGGCTGTCCAGGAACTTACTATGTAGAGCAGGCTGGCTGCCTCTGAGAGCTGCCTGCCTCTGCCTCCTCAGTGCTGGGATTTAAGGTATGTGCCACTACCGCTGAGATGAAGGAATCTTAACTGAGAAAATACCTCTACAGTATTGGCCTGCAGGCAAGTCTGTTAAAGCATTTTCTGAATTGATTGAGGTGGGAGGACCCAGCTCACTGTGGGCAAGGACACCCCTTGTGGTCTTGGGTAGCTTGCTGCTTATGCCTGGGGAGGGAACCTAGGGCCTTGGGGATATAGAGAAGTACTCTATTTCTGAGCTGCACCCCAGGCCCTGGGAGCCTCTTGTTCCTGTCAGAAACTTCTCTCTATCCCAAACTCACCTCCTCTTGCCCCTCTGGCCTGGATCTTCTATGCCCTCTTCTTGCTTTTGAGCTGTATGTGGCTTTCGATCTTTGTGCCTCTACTTCCACTGAGTTATGACACCTGCTACCATAAATTGCTCAGCCAGCACCTCCTGAGGAAACTCCCCATGTGTGTTAGCCTTGGATTGGCTCTCACCACACAGAAAACCTTCTTCTGTAGGATGCACAGAACTTCTCATTATGGCCAAGAGCTATTGATGGCTCAGCTACCACATTCCAGGCACGTGATGACATTTGTCATTTTTACTGACTTAGGGAAGTTGCCTTTAGATGATACTCATGCCTACATGGGGCAGAAGCCCTCAACACAAGGGGCTGAATAATTGGTGCAAGGTCTCAGTACTGGCGAATGGCAGTTGGGACCACAGTACAGGTCAAATTCCATCATTAAAGTTCTCTTAGGACGTCTGGGTTGCTGTTGTGCTTAGAAGGTGACCTCTTGTCTTGGCAACTCAGGGTGACAGTGATGAGCATAGCTAATGTGCTGTATAGAGCAGTGGCCCTTCAGAGGCTGTGGGAGATGGAGTTCTTCTGTCTGTCTCCTAATGAGCAACCACGTGCCTTTCCCCCTCCTGACACTGCCATGCTCATTAGATGTTCTGATATGCAACTTCTGATTTGGAGCAGCAGGTTGAATTCTGTTAACCATAGATGTTAATGCATCACGTTTCAGCTGGTTCAGGCAGCCCAGAGGGCAGGCCTAGGGACTTCTCTTCTGTGTTTTGGGAGCCTGTGAATGCTTCTGGGTATCTTGGCTATTTGGGGACTTCATTTGAGTCATGCTCTGCATAGCTGACACGGATTAATAAACAAGACAAGGATTTTGAAGTCCCTTTCAATGCTCCGAGGACAGATAGCTTAGCAGGTGTCATCTCTAAACACACCACACCAGACATGGACGAGTACAGAAGAAGAGAATTTGTTCAGCCATCTTCAGCACCACTCTCTCTGCAACCGTTAGCTGTTAAGGAATTAGAAGCAGAGTATCTGGGGTGTAGTTCAAAGGCGAATGACTTATCCAGAATGTTTGAAGCTCTGGATTCCTATTCCCATTTCCAAAACCCAGAATAAAACAAAAACAAAGAGCCAGCCAAAGGTTGGAAGTGAGAGATGGAACAGCAATCACAGCTTTCGAGTGGACTTGCAGCAACTGGAGAGTCAGACACTTCCAACATCAAGGTCCTGCTGTTCTAGAGGAGCCATGGAGAGTTTTCCTTTCCTTGTTATTTCTGAAAACCTGTTGGGCTATGGGAGGCTTTTCTTTTTTCCCCTCTACAGAGATAAGATGGTAAAAAGACTGCTATTTCCCAAGTATTTTCCATTTAAAAGAGATCGTCAGATATCCTATCCCTTGCAGATTTAGCGGACCTTTTAGGGACTCCGAGATAGGTTTAGCAGAATCAGGGCTTTTCTGCAGCATTTGGACTACTTTATCATTTCAACAAGATGTCATGCTGATTTGGTTATTCACTCAGAAAGATCAGGCTAGAATGATGGAGGGGGGGAGAGGGAAAGGAAGGAGGATGGGAGGAAGAGGAAGGAGGAGAAAGAGGGGAGGAAGAGGAGAAGGGGAGGGGAGAGGAGGGGAGGAGAAGGGAGAGGAGGAGAGGAGAGCAGAGGGGAGGGGAGGAAAAGAGAGGAAAGGGGAGAGTGCTTCTAACCTTGCCAAATGCAAAAAGAAATTTGGGTTTGAGTCAATATGAATAGAAAGAGAAGAAATGAGGCCTCTACATGACACTATTATTATATTGTTCAAATAAAAACATACTTTGAGGGGTTGCAAGATGGCTCAGTGAGTAAAGGAATATGCTGCCAAGTTTGCCAGACCTGAGTTTGATCTCTGTAATCCGCACAGTGGAAGGAGAGACACTGGCTCCCCACCCGCCCCCCACATACAAATACAATGTAATAACAAAGTAAAAATCTCACTCTTTACCTAGTTCAGATTCAAATTATCTCAAAATCAGTCAGACGATGTACAGTTGTGCAGATGCACTCTGGGTCTTTGAAGGGCCCTCTGCTTTGTACAGAACATTGACTGTCAAGGACAGCACAGAAGGCTTGGGTTTCATTCTTCACCCAACATGGTGATGTAAAGTAGGTGCTACAAGAATGGACAGTGACTAGAAATTAGTGGCCATGACCTTAAGAAGCCACACATGTCCCAATAGAATCAGTTCCTGCTGCACGGTTGAGATACACAGATTAACTGGGTGGAGCTATTGTGGGAGGAGCCAATGGCATCTCCCAGATCATAGGACAGACAGTTCCACTAAGCATTGCCTTCTGGAACATGTGACGTTTTTTTGTTTGTTTTGTTGTATAGATGTGAAAGTTAGCTTTGGAGACCCAAAGCAACCCTCACAAGGCTGCTAGGCTGGATTTGAACTCTAGCCTCTTTATCCTTGAAGAGGACACTCTCACCATGATACTCTTGTCTCTTCGGAAGGGACTGTCTAAAACCACTGGCTTAAGAACTTCCTCATTCTCTTCTGTGTACAGGGACAGCATTGCTCTACTCTGCTCTGCTAAGAAAGGCTCCCTGACTTCTATGAGTGCCAAGATCTCTGGGTTGTTTTGTTTGTTTGTTTGTTTGTTTGTTTTATGTATGTGAGTACATTGTTGCTCTCTTCAGACACACCAGAAGACTCTTACAGTTGGTTGTGAGCCACCAAGTGGTTGCTGGGAATTGAACTCGGGACCTCTAGAAGAGCAGTCAGTGCTCTTATCGGCTGAGCCATCTCTCCAGTCCCAAGACCTCTGTTTTAAAAGTAGGGACCAGAGGACACTCTGGAGGAAATAAATGTTTGGTTTCAAGGCAAGTTCTGTTCTCTGTTTAAAAACGCTTGGGAGGAGACTCAAATTGCATTTTGTTCAGCCAATGGGCATTAACTTGGCATCTATACTGTATGCAGTATACACTGTATACAGCTGGCACCCAGGTCATGTGTGTCATGAACCCAGATTCATGGACCCTTGAATTTTCCAGAGGGTTGTATAGCAAGCTCATTATAACTTTCCAATCCTTATCCCTAGAGAGTGAAACTTAGCAGGCTGGGATTTCCCAGTTCTAAGTGTTCACATAGGCAGCTAAGCTGAGCGAGGGAGGTGTGCACTTGGGGAAGCTTTGTTCTAGGGCAAGAGTGAAAAAAAACTTGAAATCTGTGACCTGGGTCTTGAGGTCAGCAGGCTCCAAAGGGAAGAATCTAATTTTGATTCTTAGCAATGAAGACTTTGAGAGATAGCATTATTTGAATGTGAACGTGATGAAGCTGAAGATTCTGTAGCAGACTGTTAATCTAAGGGAATCTATGCACGTGTGTAAGGGCACAAGAGGCCTAGATATGCAAAGTGCAGGCATGTAGGTGGATGCCTTGCTATGTATGATCTACATCTCACACTGTACTATAAAATGGTCATCATTGGTTTTGGCTCAACTGTTGCCTGAGAGCACTTGATGAGTGCTTTGGTCATGCAAGCTTCTATTCTCTCATTCCTCACAACAAATGTGTGTGCACATGTACATGTGCATATGCACACATATATACTCACTAGTGCACAAATGTATACATATACTCATGCACACACACACTCACACACAAATGTACACATATACTCATGCACACACACACTCATGCACAAGTGTACACATACACTCATGCACACACTCATGCACACATGTACACACAGGAATTCTTCTGCTCTTTACCACCTTTTCCCACAAAACTTTTATTCCAGTTACACCAGCATCTGCCTTTGAACTTTGCTGATATTTTCTCTCTTTCTTTTTTGACACAGGGTTTCACCTAGGCTGGCCTCAAACTCCTCATTCCCTTGTCTCTGCTACCTGAATTCTGGTGTTACAGGTGTGCAAACCACGCCTGCTTTATGTGTTGCAGAGGATAAAACCTAAGGCTTTGTGCACTCTATCAATTGAGCTAAACCCCTTCTTCTTCTTCTTCTTCTTCTTCTTCTTCTTCTTCTTCTTCTTCTTCT
>NW_021604564.1:18796547-18852058 GCF_004785775.1 Grammomys surdaster | reverse complement strand
CTCCTTCTCCTTCTCCTTCTCCTTCTCCTTCTCCTTCTCCTTCTCCTCCTCCTCCTCCTCCTCCTCCTCCTCCTCCTCCTCCTCCTCCTCCTTCTTTTTAAGAAAAGAAACAAAAAGCAATGTAGAGAAAAGAAACAGCAACGGTGTGAGCATGGTTGATAGGCTTGTGGCCTGTTGGGGGCTGGGCTCCATGGTGACTTTGTCTGCAGAGCTATACCCCCCAAAGTGACAACTGCATATTCCATCCATTGAACTGGCAGGCTCAGCCCACCAGCCCAGGGGGTTCCCCCAGGGTGGCATTGCTGAAAAGAACGGGCTTCTAAGGATATTCTTTGGAAAATGCAGACAATAGGGTTACAGTAGCTTGCTCTGTTCATTCTTTCTGTCAAGAAACCTGTAATTTATATGAACAAACTGAGACTCCAAATGCTTGAAAGCAGAACCTGAGATGCTGGGTAATTAGGCCCTGGAAAGAGATTAGCCTTATTCTGTGTTTTCATTTTAACTGATTATTTATTTATTTAGTCTTGTTACATAGCTCTGGCTGGCTTGTTACTCATTACAATTCTCCTGTCTCAGCCTCCTGAACAAAGTGTTGGGATTGCACAGGAGTACCACCACATGGACAAAAGACCATTCATGAAATCTTAGCCAGTTTACTGAGTTTCCATCACCAAAAGGCAGCTGCCTTCCCAGGTTCTAACTCGTAACATCTTCCAATGCCTGACATATGACCACTGTTGAGGCATAGCAAGCCTCAGCAAACTACCTTTCTATTGCTGTGATAAGATACCATAACAAGACACTTTATTAAAGAAAGTGCTTTATGTGGGGCTTGCAGAGAGTGAGACTCCATGACCATCATGGTGAGCAGCTTGGCAGCGGGCACACAGGTGTGGCACTAGAGCAGTAGCTGGGAACTTGTATCTTGATCCACAAGCACAAGACACAGAGAGCTGACTGGGAATGGCCGAGCATTTGAAACCTCAAAGCCAGTGACACACCTCCTCCAGCAAGGCCACACCTCCTAATCCTTCCCAAAGAGTTCCACCAACTAAGGATCTATGAGCCCATTCTCATTCAAATCCTAGGTTTGTTATGATAAAAAAATTATTGTTTTAAATTCCAACATTATTTTAATCTATATTTAGTTTATTCTCAAACATTCACATATATATTATATTCATATGTGCATATATGTATGATTATATATAATATGTATTTCACATGCAGGGAGGAAGCAGGGGTAAATCATTATATATACAATGTATATATTATATATCAGATAAGGATCTGGAGATAAAGAACACTGTGTGGGTAGATAGGGCATGTACTCCACCCTGCTTCCTCCCTGCCTGTGATCTAGGTGCATGTGCTTCAGAGTAGAAGGAGAGGTCAGAGGATAACTTATGTAAGAAACTTAATAAGGATTAACACTAGGGCTGAGGACACAGCTCAATGGTAGAGCGCTTAGTTAGTACCTATGCAGCCCTGGGTTCAGCTTCTAGTACCTCATAGACACACACAGGTTAAATCCAGCATTATCCAACATAATAGCCACACAGTATTTTAGTCTGTAGAAGTCTCTTTAATTATTTTCTTTGTTTCAAGGTCTACTTCCCTCCTTGATATGTGCAAACGGCTGTGTTGGATGGTGTTTCACACACAATGACAGACAATATGAGTGATTCTTTCTGTGGCATAATCTCTCAAAGGTAGGTATCTCTAGGGTCCAGGTAGATGAATTTTCATGTTACAGATGGACTCTTTTCTACGAGAGGCTATTTAACTTCTCCACAGTGACTTTTTAAAAAAAATTTCTGTTACACTATGACTTGCCAGTTCTTAACTTTATGTTATTTTTTTTTCATAAAGTTAAAGCTACTAGTAATTTTCTTTGTGATTTCTTGAGGTGTTTCACGCTAAGATTAAATAAAATTCTCATTTCTTTTTAGTATTCTTTTAAGAAGTCACATTTAAGTTGTTAATACATTAGATGTGTATTTGTTGGATGGTACATAAAGACTAATAAGCACTGACATGATTTTTCCTGCTGGCCATGTGGCCTCACACATGTGTGTATTGAAACTTTCTGAAACCTGCTGTCTCCCACACCTGACCCCAGTCAGCGTTATGTTTTGGAGAGATCATTTTTAATAGAGCAAAGGGGTTGACTTGTACCTTCCTGTTTCCGTATTACCTTTGTGAAATGACTCCTGCAGAGTTCAATCAATTGTCTGTTGCTGCTGAGTTTCCAGCGTTTTCATGACACAAGCACCACTGTGACCTCTGCCTATCCGGCCCTGGTGTGTGCTCTAGTTTCTCAGGAGACATGGAGTGGAACTGTCAGGTCAGTGGGCTGAGCATGGCTTGCAGTTTACAAGACATTGCAAAAATGTCTTCTTGCTTGACTTACCAGTCTTATTTATTTTTAAAGTTAAGTTTCATTGATAAATAAAAAACATAAAGACTATATGTCAGTGGGCAACACAATGTTTCAACACAGTGTACAACGTTTAAACTCGATTTAAACTTGTGCCTCTCCTTAAACATTTATTATTATTGATATTGTTATTAATTGGGCCTTTTAGACCCAAGGTCTCATGTAGCCCAGGTTGGCTCCAAATTCACTACGTAGCTGAGAATGGCCTTGAATCAGTCTGCTTCCACTTCTGGGATTATGAGTATATACCACTATGTTTAGACTTTATTATTTTCTTTTTGTTTCCAGAAACTATTTCTATACAGTCTTTGCTAGAATAGAACTTGTTGTGTAAACCAGTTGGCTTTGAACAGTAATTCTCCTGTCTCTATTCTTTGTTTCTATTCCTGTCTCTATTTAAAACTTTTAAAACTCTTTTTGTCTCATTGTGTGAACTGTACCACACCTTACTGTTGCCTGCAACCACCCTGCTGGATAGAGGCATCCAGGTCTTCTTGCTCTGTCTAGTTTTACACCCACAAGTGCTGTGTTCATGAGAGCATTCTGTTTATGTAAGTTCCCAGAGTGGAGGTCTTGTGAGATGACTCAGAGGTTAAGAGCCCAAGCTGTTCTTGCAAGGGACTGGGGTTCAGTTCCCAGCACCGACGTGGAAGCTCGTAATCTTCTAGGGGATCTATTGCCCTCTTCTGGCCTCTGTGAGCACTGTCTGCACAGGGCACACAGATATACATGCAAGCAAAACACCCACACACAGAATATAAAATAAATAAATCTCAATTATATAAAAATTTTCAGAGTTTTCTTAGGCAGCTCTATGCTAGCCTGCTTCTTTGGTTAACTGTTAGGTGTAATTTAGGAAATTCACAATCTGAACTGGAATGACCTATATCAGAGAAATAGTTTTCTTTAGTCTGCTTTAAAGTTTTTGAACAGATTGTTTTGTGTAAAACTGTTACACCTCCTTTTTTTTTTTAAAGGTGCTAGAGTTTTAGCTGTTGGAGGGAACTCTGTTTAAAGACAGAGCAATTATGACAGACTAGCTCAATATCCACAAGAATCAGACATCAACAACCCATGCAGACTAGGCTACCGTAAGTCCCAGTATTCCGTTCCTGGGTGGGAAGTCAGCATGTGAGAGATACGCATGGACATCTGCTGTTCCTGCTCCACTCACAATAGCTAAGATAAAAAATCACACGAGAAGGTGAAGAAAATGATGTCTATGTGCATACGCATACACTATATGTTATAAAACATAATGTCTTACTCTGCCATAAAGAGTGAAATTACTCTGTCTCCAGGAAAATGGATGATGGAACAGGAGCTCATCCTGGTGAGAAGACTTAGCTGGAGAAAGAAAGAGACCACTGAGTAGTGGATGGAGGGGAGTCAAGAGCAGGCAGGCTTTAATTAACTATGATCCACGATGAACACATAGTGAAAGGCACCGACAGAGAGATAGCACGATCACTAAAATCCTTCCTAAAGTGAAAAATCACTAAACCATGTATGTATGGGATGTGGTGTGTGTGTGTGATGTATGTGCATGCATGACATATATGTGTGCATGCATAGAATGTGTATGCTGCATGTGCATGCATGGAATGTGTGTGCTGTATGTGTATGTATAGAATGTGTGTGCTGTATGTGCATGCATGGAATGTGCATGCATGGTATGCGTGTGTGCTGTATATGCATGCATGGAATGTGTGAGTGCTATGTGTTTATGTGTGATATGTGTATAGTGAGTATGTGTGGTATGTGTATGTGGTGTGTATGTATATATATGGTATATATATGGCATGTGCATGTGTGTAGGTATAGTATACATCTGGTGTGTATGTGATATGTATACGTGTATGTGTGTGTGTAGTATATTTATGGCATATATGTGATGTGTGTGTATGTACATATATGGTGTGTTGTGGTGGCATATGTGTATGTATAAGTGTAGTGTATATGTGGTGTGTTTGTGTGTATGGTGTGTATGTTTGGCACATCTGTGTGTGTATGTGTATTATGCATATGTGTTTCTGTGTGTAGTCCAAGTGGTAGGCAGTGTCAAGAGGAACAGCCACCTCAGAGATACTTGACTCCTTACTGATCCCCTAGGATGGCTTCAGATGCGTTGTAAAGACAGAATCAGAACTCCCAGCAGCCTCCACATCACTATGATGTAAAGCAAGACATGCTGAACACCAAGGGTAACTGTGAGCCTCTGGTCCTCGCTACACTTTCTGAGTGCTGGGACTAGAGGTGTCCAAGGCCCTTCTTGGCTTTCGAGTGCTGGAGATCAAATTCAGGGATCCACACATTCGAGGTAAACATTCTGCTAATTTAACTACACCCTCAACCCAATTGTCTTTGCTTTCTGAAGCAGAATCTTGCTGGGTAGCCCAGGCTGGCCTCACACAAGTCTCTTGAGTACTAGAATTTTAGGCACATGCCACCACACTGAGCTTGGTAAAGAATACCTTTTAAAAGATGTTATATAGTCAGGTGTGGCACACACCTTTAATTCCAGCATCCAGAAAGCAAAGGCAGGCAGATCTCTGAGATTCCCAACTACCCTGGCCTATATATTCCAGGCTACCCTGGTCTCTATAGTGAGACCCGGTCTCCAAAGCCAGACAGCCAGTCAGCCAGCAAGCAGACAAACAAAAATCCAGTTGAATAAAACAACTCTTCAAAGCTTCTCTCTCTCTTCTCTCTCTTTCTACTTCCCACCTTGAATTCAAATTGGGGAGTGTTCACCTCATTTCACAAGTCACTCAGGTGTTAGGGGTCTATGACGTACACTCACGCATGTTGCAGTATTGTGGACTCAATGCTAGTTCTGTCAAATCTATCAAAGCCAAGAGTCAACATGAAGCATTTCTACTTTGGAACGGCATCTCACAGCAGCTTCTACAGAGCAGAGAGCGGGGCTGCTGGGACAGATGAACACACAGTACTCCCCAGCAGACCCAAGGGCCCCTGCATTGATTTATCTGTGAGCAAGACAGTCAGGAAGGCTGTCTCTTAAGGCACAGGACACTCAAGGTCACAAATGGTGTTTGAGGCCTCTAGTCCACAACTCTCTTTTTGTTGCTTTCCTTATGTGCTCTTTAAGGTCATTTAAAAACCACTTCTCTAACATATGTCAATGGAATAAAACAGCTTTAAAAATGTCCTGATTTGTTGATTAACTTCGCTTCTAAAATTATATTATAGCAGTGTTGTTTTTTTAATGTTTTAACTGTTTCCAAATGCAATTATCTTGAAATAACCATGAATAGAATATTGGATATAACAGAAAAGACAGGCTTTCGTAATGTATTAAAGTACCTAATTTAGTAAGTTGAATAGCGGGAACCCGTAGAATCCATTTTTGAGTCTGTAATTATAAGTTAAGTCACTATTAAGATGACATGCATATATAGTTCCAGTTTAAAATAATTAAAGTTTCACCCCATCCCAATGTTTCAGCTCATAACTGGAGACATTTGTGAACATATGAGCTCATACAGACACAGAAATACTTCATGGTATTTACCCACCATACTTGACAAATGGGGTCTGTCTAAATTGTTCTGTCCCAACACTACCTACCTTCACCAACGGGCATGCATTTTAACCAGGGTAGCTAACTGTGAAATGGCCAGCTAACATTTGAAAGTCAGAAGTGATCGTAAACTGCACAACCCTTAATCATAACTCAGCCTTGGGGTGTTGTATGTCTCCAGGGCAGGTGCCCTTCCTGTTTTATTTACTTATAGTACCATTAATACCAAAGATATACAACCTTTTCTGCCTATATGCCACCCTCTCTTCAGGTCTTTAGTAATGCTTGCTTATCTATTTCAGTCAAATGTATTTCTTATTTAAAAAAAAAAAACCAGTAAGAGACCTGACAACACAGTGTTATCGAATGTTTTCAGCCGAGACCCACATGTCATTCGGCATTCAGACGTGCGCACGCTTGATTGATGGATGGGTTTGCGACACATAAAACTAGGATCAACAGCTTTGCCCCTTTCCCCCATCAGAGAGCAGAGGAAAGCATAACTCTGCAACAATAGCAGGATTAGAGATGCATTAGCCAGCCATCGACCAGAACCATCCGTCCCCATCAATACCCCAAACGTAATAACCTGAAGCTATGATAAGGAAACAAAAGCGGGGAGAAAGGAGACAGGAGAAAACAAATCAATAGAAGAAGGTGTCGTCTGAAAGCCACACTGACCACACGAAGACACCCCCCCCCCCCCCCCCCCCCCCCCCCCCGCATTCCAGGGGCTCATGCTACTGAGTGTAGAGACGCCTTACCCAGAGTTCACATGGGGAAGGAAATGGACGCCAGTTTGGGATGCGAATTTTGGTCTCAACACGTGGTATTTATGTAGTGTGACTGTGTCCCTAAAATTGCTTTTAAAGAAAGAACACCTTTTACCTCAGTGGTTCAGACCCTGGGTGATCAGAGAGCTCTCAGAGACACAGCGGACAGAGTGTTAATGTCCAAACACTCGTGTAAAATATTCCCTTAAATATGGATTTGCTCGACAAATCCCGATTGACTAGTTCTGTGATACACACACACAAAGCATAAGTTTATCTCATAACGGAAAAATACCAATAGCCTTTGACAAAAACTAACACAAATCCTAGAAGTCTTACTTTTCTACGTAGGTTTTACTCCTTTCAAAATCTTTTTTGCACCAAAATTTTTCTTTCCTTTCAAATTGTAGAATACTTTGATGATAATTTGGTCATCTCCCTCACAAACAATGGAGTGTTAAGCTTATTTATTCAGCGCTTTTGTTCTGGTTCTTTGGAGAGCTTTTGATTTTTGTATTACCTGTCCTATTTGTTCTAATTTACAATTTATTCTAATTGGCCATTGAATGGGCCAGTGTGGCTTTCTCCTGGTGAGGAGGACATTAGTGGTATTTGTTCTTCTCTGAAGAAGAGGTGAGACAGGAGGAGAACTCGTCTCTGATTGTGGAGCCCTGCTCTTGGGAAAGAGGCTTCATCACTGGGCTTCAGCCGCACGCTTAGAAGAAGAACATCATGATAATTCATCATTATCATCATTGCCATCATTATTAATGTTGTCAATACTCTTTATTGACATGATCTAGTGCTTCATTTCCTGGTGTAAGTTTGCAAAGTGTTGGGGAAAAAAAGTCGTTTAGCTCTATCTGCTTGTTTAGTTCTGGGAAGATGAGAAATGTTTCTCTTTATTGGAGTAAATATAGAAAGAACTTTGAGGAATCGCACATCCAAACAACGTGTCGACAAGTCTTAGCACAGGATGTAAGCTCCCAAGGGTGTGGACGGGAGACACAAGAGAGTTTAAAGAGTCTCTAGTCTGGATCTGGCTGCACAGGCCAGTGGTTCCAGCTATTTAGGAGAATCACAAGTTCAAGGCTTGCTTAGGCTGCAGGGTGAGACCAAGGCCAGCTTGGGCAACCCAGTGAGACCTTATCTTAAGATAAAGACAAGTAAAATGAAAAATAGTAAAATCTGGGGATGTAATTTAGTGGTATAGCACTTGCCTAATTAATTGCCTTGTATGGCAAAGAAAACAGAATTTAGAGTTTCCAGATTAAAACAATTTAGTGGTTTTTAAAAAAATGTGTATAAGTGTTTTGGCTACATGCTCATCTGTGCACCACATGCACATGCTCACAGAGCCTAGAAGAGAGGGTTGGGTCTCCTGGAACTGGAATTACAAGTGGTTATGAGCCAGTATGTGGGTCCTGGGAATTGAGCCTGGGTCCGCTGGAAGAGCAGACAGTGCTCTTAACACTCCCTGCCCCTAGCCCTCTCTCCAGCTCTTGGCTTCTTGTTTTTGTATTTTGTTTTGAGATAGAATCTTGCTAGGTAGCCCAGGTCATTCTTAAACTTCAGAGACTCGGGCCTCAGACTCCTGGTTGCTGCAGCCAGTGATGGCTATTCTTATGTTTGTAAAATCTTATCTTGGGAATCCAAAGACAACTGTTTGTAGTTATATAAGTTATTGCAGATGCACAGACAGAGTTGGGCTTGCATTATTGAAGGTTGGGGGCATATTAATCAGGAAATAGAATTACTGTAAAGACACACACACAGAACAATCACATTTCAATTATGATTCTTTGGACTTAAAATGCTTACAATTTTCAAAGCACAAACTTAATATTTTAGGTAGCATTTCATACACACCAGCGAAGTTGGTAATGTTTGGAAGTCTTTGTGCAAGTTGAGAAGCTTTAAGGTGCAAGTCCCTAAGGGCACCTGATTTATTTGCCCCTAAATTAGACCTATTTTATAGTGGGTATAATCTAGTGGGTATTTGTGTGTGTGTGTGTGTGTGTATGGTGTGGTATGGATGTGTTCCAGTGTGTGTGAGGTGTGAATGTGTGTATGGGTATATGGTCTGAATGTGTATGTGGTGTGGATGTGTGTGTGTGTGAATGTGTGTGTAGTGTGTATGTGTGTGAATGTGTATGTGGTGTGGATGTGTGTATGGTGTGAATGAGTACATGGTGTGGATGTGTGTAAGTGTGTGTGTGGTATCGATGAGTGTGTTGAGGATGTATATGTAGTGTGGATTGTGTGAATATGTGTGTGTAGGGGGAACAAAAGCATGTACTTGCATTTTAAAATTTATTATTATTATTATTATTATTATTATTATTAAGAGTCTCTTACTTAACCTGGACCTTTCCAATTTGGTTAGACTGGCAAGCCAGTGCGCTCCGAGCATCCACCTGAGTCCCTGCACCCAGCCCTGGGAATAATGACATACACACAGCCGTACACCAAGCTTTTCATGTAGGTACTGGGGTAGAACTCAGGTCTTCGTGTCTGTATTGCGAGTGTTTCACTGGCTGACAAATCTCTCAGCCCTCTAGTGGTTATTTCTTTCAGATTTGAAAACATTTTAGGGCAGTCTTAGCAAGTGATCTAGTGACCTAGGCCTTCCTGTGTTGAAGCCAAATGAACCCAACATCTAACTCTGACTTCTCCAGTAGATTCACTCCACCCTTCATCCCTATTAGCTCTCTCTCGGCAGTGCACTCGCCAGGCTTGAGCAGATCCTGGCCCTGAGTCTGGGCACCTCTATGTCCACAGGAAGAATGTTCAGAATTCAGAGGTCTGTCAATGCAGTATTAAAGGATATTGCTAAGCTCCAACTGACATCACTCTAAATGGGACTATGACCCCTGATACATTTGCAAAATCTAGGTCATGCATGGCCTGATTGATAGCCTTTCTCTAGGGCACAGTTATCATTTTAGTGGTCCACGAAAGCTATTTCAACTGCTCTTACTTACGCTCATGGCCCAGTGCAGAGCCCCTGACTTATTCTGTCCAAGGTAGCATGAGTAAAAACTCTGCCTTCTCTATACTGTTTGTGCACTAGAGGAGAAGGAAGCCATTTCTTCCAATGACTGGGTATATGCAGCTCTTTGGACAGTGTTTGAAGATTGTTCTATGCTGTATGTGAACCTGGTCTTTTGACACTGAGACACAATGACCACTTTATTATCTACAAAGTTCACAGGAGAATAGTGCAATTGAATTATGAAAAGAAAAATGAGATGAGAAGAAAAATAGCAAAAAGTTTTCACATCCTAAGTAAATTTCCAATCTTTGTTGGGCTGTACTCACAGCCATTCATGGCTCCAGGTGGCCTTTAGGCCAAGGAGTGGACAAGTCTGCATGGCACTGATGCTCTTTGTGCGTATTCTAGAGCAGAGGAAGACCCTGGAGACAATACTTGTGTTCTCCAGAGCTAACTGTGCACAGCTTGATACAGACCTTGGAAGGCACCTGGGAATATTAATTACACAGAAGGAGACATATTATGTTTCATGAGGACAACTATGCATGCATCCTAGAAACAATTTAAGAAGCTCCATGATGGCCAGTGTTTGATACACTCTCATTCAGTATTCAAGTACAATATTAAGTGTAACCATCTCCCTGTCTCTCTGACTCAGCTGCACAACAAACTGTGGGCTGATTATCAGGGTCATCCTTGGAAAAATGACGTGAGATGCTTAATTGTAACTATGCAGTTATCATCTGAATGCAAAGATAAGACATTAAGGTTTAAATGTGAACGAACCGTTAAGACAGGAACACAAAATATATAACAGCTATGTCTAAAATTTTCTTTTTTTCTTCTTCTATGTCAAGATCAAAGGTAAGGGTCTGAGGCAGAACTGTACATTCTGCTTGTTGCCTGATGCTTCCTTTGTGGATAGAGTTTTGTTGATAACAAACCATGACAATTGGCATATTGCTACATATGATTTTTCTTTCTCCCTTCCCTCTTCTTTCCATTTTTACCTCCCCCTTTTTTCCTGTTTAAGACATTTTTACTTTATTTTATGTGATTGAGTCTCTCTCTCTCTCTCTTTCTGTGTGTGTGTGCATGTGAGCACATCATGGGCATGCCTGGTACCTATGGAGGCCAGAGAGGATGTTGGATCCCCTGCAATTGAATTACAGATGGCTGGAAGCCATGAAGTGGATAATGAGAACTGAACCTGGATCCTCTGCAAGAGCAGCAAGTGCTCTTAATCACTGAGCCATCTTTCTTGCTCCTTACTAAGACAGGGACTTAGTGTCTTGCTAAGTAAGTAGCTCTGGTTGGTCCAGAACTCCCTATGTAAGTCAGGCTGGCCTCAAACTCACAGCAATCCTCCTGCCTCTGCTTCCCAAGTACTGAGATGTTGCAGGTGTAATCATTATGTCTGTGCTTGTCTATGTTTTATATGGCTGCTTTTTTACTTCAAGGTCACACAGCTCAGTGGTTAGGACAATATCATATGGTATGAACTGTGCCCTCCCCATCTGAAATCCATATATTCAAGACCTAGGCCCCTAATATCCCAGAATGAGACTGTAGATAACAAGACTGTGGAATGCGCATTTGTTTAAGATAAGATCACACTCACACTCCAGTATGGAGGCTTTTGAGTCACTCAGACCAGCCTCCTTATCAAGGGTGAATTTGGATACAGACCGGCATTAGAGGGTGGACAAAGGCAGAGATTGGGGTGACACAGACTAAGAAACCCAAAGCTCACCAGGAAACTGTTGAGAAGCTGGGAGACAGGCATGGAAACTGCCTCGTGTTTTCATCACACAACACTGGTATGCCAGACTCTGGTTGTAGAACCCAGGGGCAGTGATTCCTGCTGTAGCCACTCTCCCCAGCAAACGGATACACACCTCTCAACTAGCTGCACCAGCTCCGTGCACCTCCCCAGGAGCAGGGCCTGCCCTGAGCACCTCCCAACTTGCTGCACCTGTGGTGTGCCCTACTCGGCTACTGGAAACTTTGGTGAGTCCTAGTGTAAGGCTCTGGCTTGTGAACTTGGTGGAATTAAAAGTAAGAAATAGAGGTTGAGGGTGGGCTCAGAGGTACATGTGAGGTCCAATTCTTAGTGTGAACTTGGGCTTGAATGCCAGCGCACACACACACACACACACACACACACACACACACGTGTAAGAATTAATCACAAGAAATATGGTGGTTTGGTGTGGTGGATCTTTGGTAATGAGATCTCTTAGAGCTGGCTGTGGTTTGGTTGGTAGACTGTTTACTTAGCATGCACAGAACTCTGGTTCCACTCTGTATTAACAGGGAGTACATGCCCAAGTGTACTTACGACATATAAGTAGGAGGATCAGAAGCTCATCTTGGTTGTGTAGTGAGTTTGAGGCCAGTCTGGGTACATGAAGTCTTTTCTCAACCAAACCAAACCAAACCAAACCAAACCAAACCAAACCAAACCAAACCAAACCAAAATAAACCAAATCAAACCAAACCAAACCCAAAACAAAACCAAAACCAAAATCTAAAGAGAAATGATGCCTGCTGCCTTTGCTGCGGGTGTATGTTAAAATACACTCACAGACTTGACAGCTCTGTGCAGTCTGAGTTTCTGTGTAGAAGGCCCCGAGAGAACAGTGAGGAAATGGACCAGAGACTTAAACATTAATTCTCTCTGAAGCTGTGAAATCAAAAGGTTAATCATGTCATTTTTCCAAATTAACAATTTTCAAATCTGTACAACATCCAACTTGCCTGTTTGGTAGGGTTCAGTTTGGACCTGGGAGAAGACACCCTGATGCTAGAAGCTCCTGGACACTCAAATTTCTTAAGAAAAACTTCAATGGCTTGTGTATCAATGGAGCATCCTGGTCCTGTCTCCGTTGAGATATATAATTAAGTCGGAATTAAAGCCCTGGCTACATGGGAATGTTCAAGCCAGGCAGGAGGCTGGTTGCTTCTTTCTCCTTCAGTTTAGTAGGTAGATGGGGGATATTTTACCTCCCTTAGAAATATTTCAATGCTTTACAAACAATGATAAGAAAGGAGAACTTATTTTTTGTTCTAAGGAGAAAATCCTCAGAGCTTGAGAATTAAAAGCATTTCATGTAATTCAAGGTAATCTATGCTGTTCCCTGCGAAGCAGCATTTACTTCTAAATCTTTTTTTTATAATTTAAAATATTATTGCTTGATAAATTCATACATGTATGCAATGTATTATGATCATATCAACCTCCCCCCATGAACCATCTCCAACTTCTCCTAGGAGGAGTTTAAATATTTTTTTGACTTATGACAACATAATAGAAGAGGTTAGGTAAATGGAAAGACTCCTATGGTGTTTTCTCAACCTCAAGAGAGTCATGGTAGCATTTAGGGACAAGGTAGGCTTAAAACCTTTGCTTCTTAATGTAGGGTCTTAAGCCTCCAGTGTCAACACTGTCCAGTGGCCTGTCAGACATGCAGGATCTGGCTGGGGAGGTTTGCAAGCATGAGGACCCAAGTTTGAGTCCCAAAACTTACCCCACAAGTGCTTGTAATCCCAGCACTGGGGAGGCAGAGACAGGGGGATCTCTGGGACTTAGTGGTCAGCCAGCCTAGCTTATTTGGTGAGTCAGTTATTTGGTGTCTCAAACACAAGGTGTACACACACACAAACACACACACACACATATTGCGGGGGGGGGTGGAGAAAGGGAGAAGAGGGGAGTGGAGAATCTCTAGTTATACTCCACACCTAACGGACCTGATTGTTATCTCTTCAGGGAGACTAAGCACTGGCCTGTTTGGTTACTGTTCTGTGGTTGGCATGTGGACTGGAGAGACAGCTGACAGCACTCTGTGTCTGTCAGTCATCTTACTATTGCAGGCTCAGTTCTTTCTCTTCTCTGCCCGCTTTCCCTCATTCTTGACATCCTTGCTGGAGGATGGAACTCTTGCTAGGTACCAAACACTTTTCTGATTGTGTGGTAAAGACCACATTGTTGAAACTTTAAAAAAAGATTTCAAGATAGCAATATTAACCTCCCCCTTTGAGTCATGAGGAAACTGAGGTACATCAGAGTAACTCACCCCAAATCAGCCTGTACAGGATCAGGTCTGGCTCTAGAGTACCCCCGACTTCTCCACCTTCTTGTCCTTTATTCCTGTGTATGTTGGGCAATTTCATGTTAAAGCATATGCTGCAGTCAGAGAGGCATGCTGAGCCACCGTCTTTTGTACTGCACAATCTACCAGGTTTAACCCCCAATGTAGTCTAGTGACAAAGGCAGAGGCTGGGCTGAAACTGGAGAGTCAGCCGCTCACTGCTCCAAGGGAATGCATTCCGACAGATTGGAAGTCTGAACTCATATGCATGTCTGTTTTGGCTACTGTCTTAACAAGGGCCCTGTAAAATGCTGAGCCCGAAATACCTTGATTTGTCTGGGTGCATTTGGATGGCCTGAGGGCACTGCATGGAATGGCACTCAGCTCTTTTCGTGGGATGGTTGCTTGGGCCCAGTTCCCACCGTATGCCACACTTGTGAGGCTAAAGAGGTTGGAGTCTTCATTTGGACAGAGTGGAGGCAGGATCTGTGGTCTGATTGGCTTTCTCCATCCAAGTTTTTGCTACCCTCAGTAAAATAATCTTACATCTACGTAGATGGATACCTAGAAACTCTCTCTCTCTTCCTCTCTCTCTCTCTCTCTCTCTCTCTCCCCCCTCCCTCTCTCTCCCTCTCCCTCTCTCCCTCTCTCTCTCTCTCTCTCCTCCCCCCCCCCCCCGTACCCCTTCTCCTCCACCTCCCCCCTTCTCACTTCTTCTCTTCCTCCTCTGTCAATGAAGAGAATGACAAACATAGACAGGCAAGGATGCATGTTTGGGAAAGAGTCAATGAAAATGCATTGAACCCTATGTGACCTTGAGGTGAGCTTCTGTTTATGTGGGAGGTAAGAGAAGGGGCATAGCTTAAAGCAGGAAAGATCAGGTCATCCTTTCTCTGAAGAGGATGAACTTCCTGCCTGTTTCCTGAGACCTATTGTTCTTCAGTCTACCTCAGATGTGAGGAGTCAGCACAGAACAACATAGCATCTAGATGGTGAAGGTCTAACACCAGTTCTGTTGCTCCTTGGCAAGAGTTTGTAAGAGGTGCTTTAACTTGACAGGACACTGGGGTTCAGGATAAAGCTGAGGGACCAGTGAGACTCAGATGAGTAAGTCATAGCTCACTGCTTATGTCCCTGAGAGTCTCGGAGTATGCTGGCTGCTTCCCCTCACTGTGAGCTGCTGTGCTGAGACTTGGGAGTCTCTTTTCAGAGGAACTTACAATTGGTGGCTCATCCCTCTTGTATGTGTGTATGTGAGTCTTTCTCACTCATGCATGCATGTGATGTGTGTGCATGATGGCACGTGTGTGTGTGTGTGTGTGTGTGTGTGTGCACCCATATATAGGTAGAGGCTAGAAACAACTTTGGGTACCGTTGCTCAGGATCCCGGATCCCCGTACCCTATACACACCTTGATGCATGTTTTTGAGTCAGGGTCTCTCATTGCTCTGGAACTTACCAACTAGGCTAGGGTGTCTGGTGAGAGAGACCCACAGTGAGTGCCTACGTGGTCTCTCTAATGCTAGGATGCACTACCACAACCGTCCTTTAAACATATTGTGTGTGTGTGTGTGAGTGTGTGCTTATGTGCACTACAGCCTACAGCACGCGTGTGGATGCCAAAGCACAGTTGGAGTCAGTTTTCTCCTCCCTTCCATCATGTAAATTTTGGGGACTGTCCTCAGGTGGTCAGGCCTGGGGGAAAACACTTTTATTGGTTGTATATCTCCCAGGACCGATACCAAGCCTTTTTACATGGTTCACAGTATCAAATTTAGGTCCTCAAACATGCACCCAAAAAAGAAAAAAAAAAGGACTACTTTTCTAACAAAGTCATCTCTTAGCCCCTCTCTTCTCTCTTCAATGCACAACCTTGAAATCCTTCCTATCAAGACTCCTTGAGGACCAGAGCCTCCTTGCTCAGCTCCTACGGTTTAATGCTGAAGTCACATCTCAATGTCAAGGGACTTTTCTATGTAAGTCCTGCACTTAGAAATGCTGGCTAGGAGCTAGAGAGACAGCAGAAGGCAGAGAGCAACACCATCAGGCGTGGTGACTGGGAATGCGTGGGTCTCAGGGGAAACTCTAGGTTATTCCATAACCATTGTATAAAGTCATTATAGTGAGCTCAGTGCATCAGAAAAGTGAGAAGTTACACAGGTCTTCGGTAGCTATGGCAGATAAAATGTTTTCTGTCACACTATTACAGTTTCTTCTTCTTGGGCCCTTACTTTCAAACTCGGGGTGGGGGAACTTGGGGTTAAAGGTAATTATTGGAGGGGGGCCGAGTATTTCACAGGCTCTTTCTAGGACTTGTTTCTAACAGGACTCTTCAGATCTTGCTTTTCCTACCAAAGGTGACCTTGGAAGATATGCTACAGATAGAAAAGCAACAGAATAAAGGAAGGCCATCCAGCCCTCACAACAAAATCTAATTCAACATTTTGGATTAGCTGGGTGAGAGAATTGGGTCTTAGAGCCAAAACAATGTTTTAACACACTCTTCTATGGTCTCTTCTGATTGATATTGGGATAGGGGTTGAATTCAAAACAAAGAGAGAGGGGCTGGAGAGATGGTTCAGAGGTTGAGAGCACTGACTGCTCTTCCAGAGGTCCTGAGTTCAATTCCTAGCCACCATGTGGTGGCTCATAACCATCTGTAATGAGATCTGATGCCCTCTTCTGGTGTGTCTGAGGAGAGTAGCAGTGCACTCACATTAAATAAATAAATAAATAAATAAATAAATAAATAAATACCAAAGAAAGAAAAGAAAATATAAAAGAGAACCCTGATTGTGATCCCCCGATGAATCTCCGCATAGTGATCCTAATGATCACACACAGGAGGGCTAGACTTCACTTGGTGTTGGTTTGGTGTGCGGATTGCATGACCAGTAAGTCAAAAGCCACATCCCAGCTCAGTGCTCAGAGCCACAGGCTTGGTGGCCGTGGTTAGTCCAGAACAGGTTTTAGAGCACAGGAATGACACTGATCCTTACTGCCCAGTGCTCCCGGAGGCCCTCCTGAAATCCCTGCCAGTCAGCTGCGTGTGTTGCTGTGTGTCTTTAACTCCAATACTCAGGAGGCAGAGGCAGGCAGATCTCTGTGAGTTGGAGGCCACCCTAATTAACATAGTGAGACATTAAAAAACCCGCCTCACACCCGATGCCCGTGTTACTTGGAATTTTAAGTTGTGATAAATTGCTCTCTTGTAGACAAAGATTTCAAAACTCAAACTGTACACTCAGTATTAGTGACTATTTCCTACTGGAAGTCTGTTACGGACCAGGCTTAGGGGTAAGATCCAGCATCATAGCTTTAACTCATATGTTAAAGTAAGTCTCTGGTTTGCTTGTTTATTGTGTTCACCTGTGCATGCACGTGGGGTATTGTTCTCCATCTTAGGTTTTTGAGGCAGGGTCTCTCACTGAGTCAGCTGGAGCTTATTGGCTTGGCTAGAATGACTGGTCATGAGGTCCTAGGCACAGTCCTTTTGCCTGTCCCCAGCACTGGGTGTATGGATGCTTGCTACCATGCCGTGTTTCTTAAAACTGTGGGTGCTGAGGGTCCACACTCAGGTCCTCATGTTTCCACAGCATCCAATTGACCCCTGAGCCATCTTCCCAACCTCATGATGCCTACTCGAATTATTTTTTTTTTTGTTTGTTTGGTTGGTTTTTGCAGACAGGGTTTCTCTGTGTAGCCCTGACTGTCCTGGAACTCACTCTGTAGACCAGGCTAGTATCGAACTCTCGAACTCAGAAATCCGCCTGCCTCTGCCTCCCAAGTGCTGGGATTAAAGGCGTGCGCCACCACCGCCCGGCGCTCGAATTATTTTTAATGATTTATTTCACATGCCATGAGTCAATACTTTCACAATTTATATATTTGTAAGAAAGTAAAGAATGTTTTTAAGTTACTGGTTGTAAGGTTTAATGGCTCTGCTATCAGAGACACCAAAATGTGGGGAAATGCCTTTTAACAGATGTAACCTGGCTTGACAATGATATTGCAGACAAGGGGGTTCCATGAAGTAGGTTAGCAGTTATGCAGAGTTGATGCAAAGTTGGCATGGAGTAGTTTAGTTGAAGGCCACAGTGTTTGCCGTGAGACACAGCGTGTCTCAGTGTGCATTTTTTTTTTAATTTCTTTTTTTTTTTTGAACATGAAATGCTTTTTTATAGCATGTTTTACAAGGGGAGGGGGTAAGAGGGTCCAGGTGGTGGAAAAGTACAAAATCTTCTTGGCCTGTGCCTTGAAACATGTCATGGTCTATATGGTACACTGCCTTGAATTATGATCTACCTGCAGTTCTTCAGAAGATATGGTACACTGCTTGAGTTATGGTCTCCCTGCTATTCTTAAGAAGACATGGTACTCTGCTTTGAGTCTATCTGCAGTTGCTAAGCAGGATCTTGCAGCTGCCAAGCTTCAGAGGACATTGTGCAGGTGGGGAAAGGTAGGGGGTAAGGGTAAGGGCGAGGGTCCTGGCTTCTGGCATCTCCCCCTTCTCTGTTTAGTTAGAGAAGGCTTCTTATGTTCAATCCCAACTATGTGAGTTTTGAATTTGGATGTCTAATTATGGGGGGTCTTAGACAAGTTCACAACCCCAAAACACTGATGTGAGACGAGTCACATCGATGGTCGAAGGCTTTAGGCTGTCGACGATGGGCAACGTCAAGGGACTCCGATGTGGGTGAAAGGAGGGTGAGAGCCCTGTCTTAGGCCATGCAGGCTGCACCCACTCCCAGCACCACGCACTCCTTTTCGGCTGCATTGGGTGGGCCCCTGGGAAGTGGACCTACAATAATCCCGTCATTGGGCTAACTCACAGCCATCCTAGTCTCTTGTAAATGTTCAAGTTACCAACCATTTGTCAGTTTGGGGTGTAATATTGTCATAAAGGAAGGCTCCCCAATGTTAGCGGCCATATCAAGGGTGGCCTTGGTTTAGGAAAAAGCCAATTTTTGTTGTGGTGATCAAGAGGCCAAGCTCTCTAGCGAGAGAAATGAGGGCAAAGCCAGGCATACCAGGAACCCTTCTGGAGGGCGTGGAAGTCTAGGGGTCGACCGTAGGGGGAGGCAGGGGAGCTGACAGCTGTGTCAGTCTCCTGCGGAGTCACTTCTGGATCCTCTGCAATTTTCAGCTGATGGTAATGAACTTCAACTGCCTTCTTGATGGCAGCATCAACCTGGTTCCGTGGACGACAGGTCACGGGCGATGATCTCTGTCTTGCTCAATCTTGATGTCGTGCGCACATCCTCTCAATGAGGGTCCGTCCGGATGGGTCCGTGCCTCGAGCCCCACGTCTGGGTGCCACTTGGCCCGACCGGCGGGTCCTGGTTATTCGTGGGGGCGAGGAGGACTGGAACCTGCTATTCTTCAGAAGATATGGTACACTGCTTGAGTTATGGTCTCCCTGCTATTCTTCAGATGATATGGTACACTGCTTTGAGTCTATCTGCAGTTGCCAAGCAGGATCTTGCAGTTGCCCAGCTTCAGGGGACCTTGTGCAGGTGGGAAAAGGTAGGGGGTGAGGGTAAGGGCGAGGCTCCTGGCTTCTGGTCCATCTGGGTTAGAACTTCTAATAGCAGGCATCACGGGTGATTCAATTTTACCTGGGATGCTGCGTGAGTTCAAGCTCCTGGGAGTCCCTGTTTTTCTTGGTTTTCTGCGGTTGGGTACGGAGCTGCTGCCTGCGACCTGCTCTAGGCTCGGTCCCAAACCGGAAGTCCTCAGTGTGCATTTATATCACATAATGTGGAGCTAACTGTCTCCTTGAGGCTGGGAACTCAAATCCCCAAGAGTTGTTCAGGATCTGATCATCCTGTGAGACGGTTTACACTAGCTGCCGTGCCAAGAGTCTCTGCTCTGTTCTCTGCTGTGGGCTGCTTCCTCACCGTGCCTTCCAGTGTCTGTTTGCCTCTCTGTCCTGGAGTCAATTCTTATTTTAGCTTATAATGAGAAAGAACATTTTTCCTCTTGCATAAAGTAAGACCTTTGTTTCCAAGACATTGCTTGGCTGGCTACTTCTTTTGCGAACAGCAGACAGTTTCTTCTAGTTTGAATAGCTCAAGATGTTTCAAGGCAACAGCATAAGTGAGACATGAGAGTGAGCACACCAGACCCCACAAAGCATAAGGGAGGCACAAAATAATTTCATAAAAATACTTCTAGCAGTTAAGACCCACAGTTTAGAGAAACATAAGGTGTATACATACTTGAGCCAGAGTCCCAAGGCTTTTCCCTCAGCACGGGCGGCAACAGCACCTCTCAGCATAGGGACCCTCTCTCACAGGGCAGTGCTTGCCCAGAAGCCACCTCCTTCCTGTTCTGAGCTCTGGGAGCCATTGTTCCGAGAGCCTCTCTAGAGACTCAGCACAAATGTTACTGGCTGGCTGGAATAATGGGCCAATATAGGCAGTTAATTTTCTTTCCATATACACCCTTATTAAAACAGGATTTGCCCTATTTTTCTGTTTGTGTATAGTATATATAAGTGTGTGTGTGTGTGTGTGTGTATGTGTGTGTGTCTGTGTGTATGTGTGTGTGTATGTGTGTATGTGTGTATGCATGGTGTTGTCTACTTTATTTATCATGGTTATTTAATATATACTCTTTCTGGCCTGGAACTTGCCAGGTATGTGATTGGTTGAAGACCTAGGAATCTATTTGCTTCCACTTCCCCAGTGCCGGGTTTCAAAGGAACACCACATAGATACGGGGATCAGACTGAGAACTTCATGCTTGCAAGGCAGGCCGGTCATCAGCCATGGCAGTCTCCAGGGCAGACAGAGACTGTTGCAACGACTAAGGTAGGCAGGGCTTGAGGAATGACACCTGAGGCGTTTTGCTGGCCTCCACAGTTGTCTGCCTACAATAGGCACATACATTGAACACACATGTGCACTTCCACACAAGCATGCACACATACACATTTCTTTAAAAAGCATATCTTCCTAGAAGTTAAAATAAAACCATTTCATTCAAAATTTTTACATATAAAAATAATTGCATAGACAGCAAACACACTTAGATTAAATATAAATTTAAAACATTTTGTTATATATTATTAAACTATGAAGGTTTGACTTGTAAGGAGGGATATTTAGGGCAATTGGAGTCATTCTTATCTCCTGATAATGTTGTGATGTTAACACGTGAAGCTGCAGGAATAATACACTATCATTTCTATAGTGTTGTGTTTATATTTTTCGCTAGTAAAACAGTTTCAGCTGAGTTCACTCCTGTAATCCCAGCACCCAAAAGACTGAGGCAGGAGGATCAACCACATGCTATAGGTCAGACTGTACTAACCTGGGCTATAAACTGAAATTTTGCCTCACCCTCTCCCAATCCAAAGAAATAAAAACAAAATAAAACAACTGACCCAAATATAACTTCTGAGTTATCACTGCTAAGAGAGATTGAACTAAAGAGAGCCAGACAAAGTCAAAACGAGGTGTAATCACAAGCCAATGCTTTAAGAAATATTTTGTTCTTATTTTGTATGTATGAATGTTCTGCCTTCATGTATGTATGTGAATCATGTATGCAACTAGTACTCACAGAGGCCAGAAATGGGTGTTGGATTCCCTGCAACTAGAGTTACAGATGGTTGTGAGCTGCCATGCTGGTGCTTAGAACAGTAAGTGCTCTTAACTGCTAACAGTCTCTCCAGCCCTGAAACTGATGCTTTTGTTACTTTTTAATAAAGTATTACTACTTCTTTATTATCATTGTATATTAATTCCAGCTAGGTGGACAAATGGACTTTACTTTCAACAGGGATACTGTGATAAGCCTCAACTGTGACAAACACATGAGGAACAAGGAAACTGTTCCAATGCACACACAGATTGGAGGTCTGGATTCAGTCCAGTTGTTCACACAGCTGGAATGAATGTCTGGGCTGTGCTGGGATTCAATAGACATTTTAGGTCCATTCAGTTCCACTGGTATGAACCCTTCCTATGTGTTGGGCACCATGGGAGGCTTTTAAACATCTTTTTTTAAATATGAAATTCCTGCTTAGTAGCTGTGTATATTATAGGCACTCGCTTTGAAGATGAGACACTGCTTAGATAAGTTAGGTATTACTACACAGCAGTTATAGAGCTAAGGGATCTACTCAGGCTTAGAGATGTCATGGGTTTCCTTTTCACTGCTACCAGAATGCTACCCGGACACCATCTGCATAGAATGGTGACCCTGACTGGAGTTGAGACAGTTAAATGAAAAATTAGAGCCTCAGGTGTAACAAAAAAGAGATCACATGGCTTATACCCAGACACCTGTAAGTTCTCTGGAGTGAGAAGATACTGAGAGCATGAAACAAGTTCCCTCTGGGCCCCGGGGGCAGAGTGTTTCTGTAGGCATAACAGAAGGTTGAGGAAACAGCAGGGATCCAGGGAGGAGTCACAAGCCTGGATGGACTTCAGGCTACAGGCATGAAGAAGGAGTAGGAGGGCAGGTAGGGATGATGATCGTGGCTGCCTCATTGAGAGGTTTAGGTCAAAGGCAGAGTCTGTATGTGATTCTCCATGTTAAGGGTCACTGGAAAGTTCTGGGGAGAGAAAGCTTTCGGAGAATCATGAGGATGTAGCATGGAATATCCAGTTGGTTTGTCACAGGCCAGTTGGCTTCTGCTGAGAGTCCACACAGGAGCCACTATCCTCAGTTAAGATGCAGAGTGCTAAGGACTTGCCCAAGGTTCTGGGAACAAACTTAAGAGCAAGTGCTTTGAATGGTAGGACTTCAGGTCTGTATAGTAGACTTATGTTATTCAGGTAAGGTATTGACAGCCCTGAGTCCAGTCCCTGAGGTGGTTCAGAAGACCTGCACCTCTCCTCACCAGGATGAGGGTGCAAAGACATTTCAGAATAGCAGCACATTGTACAAGGCCACATTATCTTCATTCTAATGACCTATAAAGAAACCACCTAAAAAGCCATTAGGACATTAGGCCATTTCCTCTCATCAAGGTTGGGACTTCATTCAGAAAAGGAGGCCAATGACCTATTAGTCTCCCAGGCAGGCAAATATTGTGTGGCCACGGGTGCATCATTTAACTGTGAATTTTAGCTTAACAGTGTAACATTTGGCCTGTAGGAACCAAATAAGGTAACAGCTGTGAAAGGGTCTTGTATATGAAAACCACCTATTTCAGGAGTGGGGAAAGAGGATAGATGGAAGAGGAAAAGGAGAAGGAGGAGAAGGAGGAGAAGGAAGAGGAGGAGGAAGAAGAGGAAGGGAAAGGCAGAGGAAGGTGAGAGGGAGAAAGGTGGTATCTCAAGAAGGCCCTAATAACATTCACAAATTAACAGAACTTGTTGAAAGTGAACGAATGAGTCAAACCCATCCCCTCATGTACTAGAGTCAGGAAGCTCATTTCTGGTTTACAGGGCATCTGAAAACTGCCTGCAGCCAACAAGGAGATAGGCAGAGTAACCAGGGCCTGTGTGGTCCTGGCCCAAAGCAACACATCTGAGATTTGTAAAGACACACACACACACACACACACACACACACACACACGTGCACGCTTTAAAACTCATATAGTAATTTAAAAAATGAAAAACAGTTGATTTGATGAAAAATTAGTATAGATTTCTAATCTTGGAGGAGGGTTGGGGACGTCTCCATAATGAGCAAATAATGGGACATGTGCTACCGATTTAGGCCACTTACTGAAGAAAATCAAGATACAATGATGGATTTTAAAGCAAGAGTTTCTTTAATCAACCAAGGGCTGAGATGCGGGGAGCTAAGGGGTGGTAGCGGAGGGGAACACTAACTACATGCTCAGAGGATTAAGGGGTGACTTGGGCTCCTGTTCTGTTTGCCTGGTATGCACTGAAGTTCTGGGAGTACTAAGGACATAAACCATGGTGACAATCCTGCATCAGTCACTCATTCAGCAGAGAGAGTCACAAGTTATTTAAGAAAGTTTAAATCGGAGTAGAATAGCTGTAACAGGAGAGGGTAGAGCTTGGGAAGCATTCACTTCGCACTGAGAAAAGCTTTGGGATTAAGGAGTCTGTAGATTCTTAAACTTTGCCTTTTAAAGAATCAAGGGCCTGGGCTAACCAATCCCACTGAGATTGTTTTCTTCCAAAACTTTGATTGTAATTGTTATGATGCAAAAACAACTGATCCCATTTTAATAGACTCAGGGCAGATACAAAAAGAAACTGTAGAAACAACGGGTTGTGTTTTTCCCCCCCTCAGTGTCATTTAACCATGATAAACGTTGTTTATATAAAGCAAAAAAAGAGGGGAAAAAATCCTCACGGATTTCCATTGGTTTTCATTCCAACAATTAGTAAATTTATTGAAACATTAGTGTCAACTGACTTTGGTTGATTTTTTTTTGGCTCCTTGCTGGCACAAATGTGTGGAGAGAATATTGGATGAGCAGGGAATTAATCAGTCCTTATACTGTGCCTCATAACACTGGAGATCTTAGTGAAGTCCCTGGGCAGGGCAGAGCAAGCACTAGGGAGACATTAGAGAGAGAGCACCTAGGCAGGCCAGAGCAAGCACTAGGGAGACATTAGAGAGCACCTAGGCAGGCCAGAGCAAGCACTGGCACCATGTGGCCTAAGCAGCTACTTCGCCAACATGAATAGTGAAACTTTCATTTTGTCAATCATTTAGAAAAATCTAGAAAAAGCTGCCTTTCTGTATGTTATACAGCTTTGGTATATGCCTTCAAAATCAAGTAGAACGTATTGAGAAGGACTCTATTGTTTGAATCTGCTAATCAGTTATTCTAGTTCAAGAATTAAAGTGTAATAGCAAAGAAATAAAATATAAATTAAAAAAATATTTTATGTAAATAAAAAATCGTATCAAATTTATTTTTATTTCTGCAACTGCCCAAGGCCGAGCAATACTCTTTGGGAACATTTTAAGAGAAATCAGTAAGTATTAGGCATATTAAAATGTATAGATGGGAGAAATCTTTCAACTATGTTAATATACAGAATGGGCCGAAAAGCTCCCCTGCCCCAACATTATTTTAAGTTACCTCACACATCTGATACATATATGGAGTTTTTGGAGAGCTGTCACGAACAGGAGAGCGTAAGCACCGAAGTGGCTGAACTTGTGAGGGACATGTGCCTGTAATTGGCCTTTCTCGTTTCTGTCTTGTTAACAAGTATATAAATAAGAGAAGGCTTCAGTAATTGGCTCAGGGTTACTAATGAATTAATTAACTTCAGTCTATTTTACCTAACCTTTAATAATAAAAGTCTTTTTTTCCTTTTTCCTTCCTTTCTTTCTTTTTCTTTTTCTTTCTTTTTTTTTTTTTTTTCGTTTTGCAATAGGTCTGACGGACTGAGGAAAAAAAAAAAAACCAGACGTGCGGCCGAGCTCTTGAAAATTAATGAGAAACGAGGAAAGGATCGATGTACACTCTGCTTGCGGGGAACTGACACAAAAAAGACACAATAAGCTTGGGACAAACACAGTCAGTTTAAAAAATAGGTTAGAAAAAGTGGGCAAATTCAATTATAGAAGTAATTAGAAGCTCCAGGGCAGGCTGCCTTTGGGACTGTGCCAGCAAACATGAATTAATATGAGTGAATAGAGAGCCCGTGTAGTAATTAAGAAGCAATCACCTATAGCAATGAGCACCTGAAAACAGGCCGAAAACCATTAATTCAGTGATCAAAAATATTTTTAGATGATTAATATGGCAAATTTATTTTTTAAAAGACTAATTTCTGGAAAGATATCAAGACAATGGCATACCGTTTGTTCTTCTGGCATTTATATAGCTAATTAAATTTTATAATTTGCAACAACAGTCATTATTATCTGAAAACAGTGAAGGCAATATTTCACCTCTCTCTCTCTCTCTCTCTCTCTCTCTCTCTCTCTCTCTCTCTTGCTGTCATTCTAAAATCAATAATGTAAACTCGGCTCCCACTGGCCTCCTGCAAGTGGCTAAGTCTTGATTACTACATTATTTCAATGTGTATTTTTTCTCAATATGGCTGTGTTTCATGTTAAAATGTTTGAATTAACAGGTATATCCTCAAAAGGTTTTACATGCCCCTATACCTAGGCAGGAATTTCACACACTGTTTAATTTCAACACTATCAAATAAAAGCATTTAATATACTATTTTGTGCATCAGAGACGTTCTTACTTGGTCAACAGAGGTCTGTCACTTCAGTGCACACCGTTCCTCCCCTAAGAACACAAAGGCACACAGGGGCTCGGTGGAGAGTCCTTTAGAACACACAGAGGCTAATGGCTTCTGAAATAGGTGATTATCAGAGTCCCGGAGAGCAAGATGAGGGTCTGGCTGGTAGTAAATAACCTCTCAATATGAATTATTCTATCTCCACCGCTTTAAGAAAACGCACGTTTTATTGTAGATCAGAAAAGTCTGGAAAATGCTGTCTTTTTGGAGATAATAGGGGCTACTAAGGCTGATCAGTTGAGCAGCAGGTGCAGTGGGACACCTGCTAAGGGATGGGGTGCAAAGGGAACCCCTGACCTACAGCCTCATAGTCATTTCTGCCCATGTGAGTTCCCTCTGCAAAACAAAATGAGTCTGTCAGGCTTTAGGGATGGCAGTCGCTCAGGAAACGGTTGGTATCACCTTTGCAAACTGCAAGGAGGTAGCTGATGAATAGATCAGAGGTTCTCAGCCGATGGGCGGCGACCTTCTGGGAGTCGTCTGAGACCATCAGAAACCACAGATATTTACATTATGATTCAAAACAGCAGCAAAACTACAGTTAGGAAGTAACAACAAAATAATATTATGATGTGGGTGTGTGTCACCACAACATGAGGAACTGTATTAAAGGGTCGTAGCGTTAGGAAGGTTATGTATAAACCACTGGCATAGACAAAACACAGAAAATGAAAGGCATTCAAGCTACTGACTGAAGCTGATTTCACTGTTGCCGTTGCAGCTCTCTTTTCTAAAGACAAGTTGGGTGTTCGGGGAGAGAAAACGGGCTCATATCCGTGAGTTTGAGGCTAGGCAGCCAGGCCCAGGTAGAACAGCAGCGAGCAGACACAAGGGCTCCCCAGAGGCGGCGTGGTTGGGAGCTAGTGAAATGAGCAGAGCTTAGGGAGGACCCTCTTACCGTTAATGAGGAGAGAGTGAGCATGGGGCTGCCAACAGTGCTTCCACTGGTTGGAAAGCGCACCCAGGCTCTTTGCAAGAGTGCAGAGAAGGCAGGACCCTAATAGGAAGAACCGATGGAGGAGGAGATACGGAGAAGCAGACAACGGTTAGAGTTCGCGGCAGACACCTGTAACCTAAGCACTCTGGAGGTTAGCCAGAGGATGGGAAGTTCAAGGCCAGCCGTGGCTACAAAAATGGGAATTTGAAGAAAGCCTGAACTACAGGAGACCCTGTCATAAAATAAAGTGCAGCAATACAAAGTCAAAAAACAAAACAAAAGAAAAACAGAAAAGTCAATAACTTTTTGTTATTCAAAAGTAAAAGTTCTTCTTTCCTTTTCTTCCTGTTTTCACTCACAAAACATTTTCTGGATTCCTTTTACCAAGTTAAGAAGTAGGGGTGGAGGGTGGGGGAAGAAGGTGGTGTTGGTGTTGGGGGAGGTGTCTAGAAATATACCAGACACAGCATAGGGGCCCGCTTCTCTTTCTCTTAACAACAACAACAGCAGCAGCAGCAACAACAAAGTCTCTTTTAGCCCAGGCTGGCCTTGAATTCACTTTGTAGATGAGGATGACTGTAAATTCCTGATCCTCCTGCCTCAGCCTCTGGGAGTGCTGGGATTACTGGTGTGCACTATCTTGCCTCAGCTGTTTGTTTTTCTTCTCTTCTTTTGACAACAGGGTCTCATTGTATAGTCTAGTCTGGCCTCCAAATCACCGTCTTTCCGCCTCAGCCTCCCCAGCACCAGGTTTACAGGTACACAGTTATACAATCCACTTTAAGACTGCTACTCCAGAAGCAGGGTAGAGCCAAGTAAGACATCAAAGGTGTTGAAAGTTGAAAGAAGAGCAGCAAGCCCTGCTGGCCTTGCACTGGGGGCCACAAGGAGCATGGCAGAATTCATGCCTCAGTAATCTCAGGCAGAGAGGGAGAAAGGGAGAGTTCACCTGAAGGGAACTTTCTCTTGTTTTACCATATAAATCTGGGCCCCTCTTAAAATCAGTTACTTCAGGAAACAGCAAGTTTACAAGACAACCATTGGGGTGTGTGTGTGTGTGTGTGTAAATGGTGATTGTGTGTGTGTGTGTGTAAATGGTGATTGTGTGTGTGAAAATGGTGACTGGGTATACATATGAGGGAGGAAGCCGGGGCGCGGTTTGCAAAAGACCCTCAAGAGTTGTAAAAGGAAGGCTGGGGGCAATGAAAGGGGACGTTGGAGGTCTGTGGGAGTGGGGAGTGTGAGGGGAAGCTGGGAAGGGAACTTGAGTAGACAGCTGAAGTTAAGTGTGAGTGGACAGCTGGGACGTTAAGTGGGAGTTTGAGGGACCCCGGGGAAGAGGACAGCTTGAGGTAGGGGAGCATAAGGGGAAAGACTGGGGCTCTTTGGAATTTCTAATACATCTTTTCCGAATCATAAGCTTCTTCTTTCTTCAGTTAGTGTTCTCTCTTCCCTGTCTGCCCACTCCCACCCCTTGATTCTCTAAGATAATGTCTCCCTATGTAGCCCTGAATGGCCTAGTATTTGCTATGTAGGCTGGGCTAGCTGTGTACTCACAGAGATTCACCTGCCTCTACCTCCCAAAGGCTGGGATTAAAGGTGATGCACCAACATGCCCTGCCAGTGCTTGCTCTCAAACACACTTCTGGTTTTAACCAGCTTTTGTATGTAGGCTTTAGGTTTTGTCTGGTTGGAGAAGTGGCATGTCCTGATAGGTTTTATTTTTGTGTGTGTGTGCCTGTGCATGCCTATGCAACAGATGTGCGTGTGTGTCATGCTGTGCATGTAGAAATCGGAGGGTAGCTTGTGGGAGTCAGTTCTCTCTTCCTACCACATAGATCCAGGAGATCAAACGTAGATCAGCAGGCTTGGTGGTAGGTAGTTCCTTTTGAATCAGGTACTATTAAGTATATACTAATTACAAATGTTCTGCCAGCCACCCTTTACTCTTTTCTCATTTCTAGCTTGGGAATCACTTGAAAGACTCCCTGAAGAGTAGATGTCCTGAGGAGAAGATACCCTGTGATGAATATGCCCCCAGGAGAAGATCACATTTCAACAGTTCTGTCTGCAACAGGTGTGATTAGTGGGAACATTGTGGGCTGGTCTATTTAGTGTTTAAGGGTTTTTTCAAAGGAAGGCTAAAGAACAACAGCCCAGTTAAACCACCACACAGGTTTATCCATGAGCAGAGAAGAATATGACTAGCTTAGGTCAGAAGCTTCCTACATACAAGCCCAGCCTTGTTTACTGGATATACAGAATGAAACGCTTTATGTCTTCCAGGAGCAGAGAAGTTGCCATCATGTCTGAACAGTAATTCAATGGGTTCCTTTGTGAGTGTTCTGCTGGGGACGGGGGATACAGTGATGACTAAACATGAGAGTCCTCCCTCAAGAAGCAGATGAGATAGAGAAGTAAATCAATTATTATCAATACAGCTGGGATAAGATTTAGTGGTGATAAGCCAAAGTCCTGAGAACCCAGTGGAGGTGGTATAGTGGGGTGAGGGAATGTCAGAAACAGGGATTTTAGGAACGGGAATTTAATTAACTGAGGATGGGAACAAGGGAGTTAATGCAAACACTGAAGGTTGAGTCAGGGAAGATGTTTCCTGACTCTGTAAGGTTGGCTTGGTACACAGAGGGTATACAGACATGTGTCAGCCACCCCTGCAGACCTGCAGAGAAGCCCTTGATGTCTGCAGTTCCTTGACTCATTTTTTTCTAATACCCTTTCTTCTTCAAGGCTTCTGGACAGAACAAAAGAAGTCCAGTTGCTGGCTACTTCCAAACTGGAAACTGTTGGATGAGTGAGGCCTGCATCCACTGAGCACCTGGGGGGGGGCATGAAATGTGCACAGAGAAGGATCATATCACAGCCTGTGAGTCTCATGAGGATGTCAATGTGTATGAAATGATTTCTCTCTCCGTGCCAAGGTTTTTCCACACTTGAGGTTATAGTTTGATACAGGCTACTTGTTGTGGAAACTGCAAGGTGTTTCCCACATTAGCAATGCCAAAAGGGGGCACGGAAGTTCTCAGCAGCATATTCTGCATGGGGGCCAGCACCCCACACAATTTAATAAGCACTTTTGGTAGAGCCTCCTTTTCCATGAGTCCCCTGCCTGTCCTTATGATGTCAGTTTTAAATGTTCCCCCCACCCCGAGACATTTTGCCTAATCTTTTCTATCAGATCACCTCCCTCCCCCAGGGTTTCCTTAGAACTTGGTACTTTTCCAAAATTGAACTGTATAATTGACAGATCCTCTCTGCTCCTGTCAGTGATGTATCAGCCTCCTGAGGGCAGAAGCTAGATTTCTAATTGGAAAGCCCATAGTGTCTAGTGCCATTCTGGCACACAGTAGGTGTTTAATAAATGCTCCATAAATGATTGACTTACATCTTAATTTGATGGTGATTGAAACTCAAATGCAACTAACTGAAAGGAACCTAAGCAGAATCAGACTTGTCATTGCTAGAAGTCTCTCAAAACTCACACTGGCTTTTAGAAGAATTCAAATGAGGAGACTCTGATGTCTTCTCTCAAGGCCCTTCTCAGCCTCCTCTCATGCCAGGCAGCTCAAAACAGATCCAGCCTTTTCCCATTCAGGTACTTTCAGCTCTGTTATCTTGTCAGGGCTGCCTTCATCACTAAGGTGCCAAGTGCTGAGGATGTGGGGTGAAGCTTGAAAGAACTGGGGCTGCCTGTGGGAGAGAGGAAGAGCTGCCCCATACACAGCTGCCTGGAGAAGTGTGTCTAGGAGCCACTGTCCATGATCCATTTCCCAGCTTAAAGGATCCGTCCCTGTTATAATGAATAGCACCTTGGAAAACACAGCTCAATAAAAAAGCTATCAAGACCCACCTTACCTCTCTTAGGCATGGAGGACATGAAGGCGGGGCAGAGCCAAGAGGAGTAAGGCTGTTGTGAGCAAGAGAAGAAGAGGAGGAGGAGGAGAAGGAGGAGGAGGAAGAAGAAGAGGAAGAGGAAGAGGAGGAGGACAAGGAGGAAGAAGAGGAGGAGGACAAGAAGGAGAAGGAGAAAGGAGTAGCAAACAGGTGAGAAAGGGTGAAAGAAAGATCTGGAAGAATGCCTGGATGACAGACACAGGCAATGGCTGGTGCATGCACAAATGATTGACTGTTTTCTTGGGGTTGGCCTAGAGTTGGCCCCATCTCAGGCTGCTCTTAGGTAGCCAGAAATTTCTCCTTGAGAAGTCTACAACAAATGAGGCAGATGGCTGGAACCATTTTGGGTCAAAGCCAGATCTCAATTATGCTACTATATTCCAGGGCTTCATGGGTCCACTTTGCCTCTCTTTTCTATCCTACTCATTCAGGCTTATTTCCATTTTGAGAAATGTTCTAAGAAGGAGTCGTACCCTACTTTCAAAGTTTCACTGACGATTAAGCTTAAAGACACATATATAGCTGGGAGCTCTTATCTATTCTAACTTTTTTTTATTTCTTTTTTAAATCAAAGAAGCTCCAAAAGTCTCCAATCGGTCACAAGAGCGAGTGTCGATGCCTCAGAAGATGACAAACGGCGTGCTGGTGTCCGCGTAGTAAGGCTCGTCCCTGTGTCTGTGAGTATAATGCCCGCTACGAACATGGATGCAGAACACTATTAGCATGCTAATTGGATTCTCCACCTAAAGAATGGGAGATTCTTTTGACATAGACAGCTGTCCATGAATAGCTAGGGTGACCCCCTGGTCAATTTTCCATCTGTCTTAGGGTAAGAACTCCAGAACAAGGCCACGCTGGCCCTGAGATTTCACATAGGTTTTTCATCCAGTTTCATGGTGGCTCATCTGTAAAATGGGGGTGCACCCAGAGAATCCTCTCTTCCACGGTTGGAGTGAGGGTCAGATGAGCACCATGTCAGCAGAGACTCATTTAAAACTCTTTTTTCCTTTTTTTTTCTCCTTATCTGAAATACATTTAAGGCTCTCACCTACATGTGCATATGCTTGAGAGGTTTATGCTGTAATCTGACTACCCACATGGATGGAGAGAGAGGTGGACAGTGGTCTTGCTGGGTAAATTCTGAGATGTATGGGACTAAATATCTTATGAGTGTGTATGCGTGTGGACATATGTGTGGAGACCAGAGGCTGATGCCAAATGTCTTCCTAGGGGTCATCACCTTATTGTTAACTTGAAAAGTTATTATTGCCTTTGTGTGTGTGTACGATATGTATGTGGGGACACAGGCCGTGTGCTGTGTCTGTGGAGGTCAGAGGACAAATGTGAAGGAGCCAGTTCTCTCTGTCCACTGTGAGGACTCCAGGGTTTGAACTAGGATCTTTGAATTTGGCAGTGAATACTTTTACTGAACCACCTGGTCAGCCCCCTCCTCTATATATGTCTATGTACTATACTTCATATGTATGTATATATATACACATATACACTACATATTCTCTCTATACAAACCCTGTCTATATACACACGTATGTATGTATATATAGTATATACACTATACATTCATATTTATATGTATATATACGCATTATACTATATATTCTCTCTATATAAACACACACTCTCTCTCTCTCTGGGTCTGACTCTGGCTGACCTGGAACTCTCTATGTATACCAGGCTGGCCTCAAACTCATCGATACCTGCTTGCTTCTGTCACTCAAGTACTGGGATTAAAGGCACATACCACCACACTCAGCCCTCTTACTTTATTTTTAAAGACAGGGTCTCACTGGACACAGAACTCACTGGTTAGGCTAGGCTAGGCTGGCTAGCTCTTGCGTCCCAGGAATCCTTCTGTCTCTGCTTTCCTAGTGCTGGGATTACAGATGCACACAAGTTTTTTACACAGATGATGAGGATTGAACTCAGGTCTTCATGTTTGTATACTTTACAGATCGAGCCATCTTCCTCAACTGTTTATAATTTTTTTTTAAATCTTTAATGAGAATTCTGAAGCCATGGAGAGGCTGCTGCTTTCTTTTGCCTTTTGCTTATTTACTGTTCATGGACCAGGGCACAGAAGCAAGGAGTGGAGACTGTCTGGGAAAGTCAGGTTGACAAACTACAGTGCAGACATGACTCGTGGTTACAACCGTGCTTTCTTCCTTTGCCCTGCCTCCCTTCTTTGGACCTGTGGCTCTGTCTACCTTAGGTATGCTTGACAGTCACCAATGGAGTTCAGAATATATTGATGAATGGATTTTATCTTCAGACTTCCTGATGTAACGAGTTTGGCTGTACTCTGAATTTTGGACTTTAAAAACCATCTGTGAGAAAATGACTGCATTTTGAACACTAAAAATTTTTAGAAAATAGCTATGTTTTCAATATAAAGTCCGAAGTAACGTACACCAATTAATAAAACGACAAAACTTGGCATGATTGTACAAAGATGTTCATCTGGTAACAACCCTGTGGTTTCACATGATTCTTCAGCATCTGCTTTAAATTGTGCACAGTACCAGCACTGTGGCTCCCTGGAGACTCAGGCTGGAAGGACAGCTTCAACCGAGAAAGCACTGTGGAGAGCCAGAGATGGCTCAATGCACCCCAGCTCACATCTCAGGAGAGCTCCCGGAAGTCAGGAATCACTGTGATTTGTTATCCTGGAAGCTTGGCGGTCAATTTCACTTTCTTTTTTATCATTGTCTTTTTAAGCTTATGTCCACTGCTGCGGGCCTCATGACAGTAGCCCGTAACACTTCATGATGTTACCATCTTCTCTCTCATGCCCTCCCTCACTGGTTCTTCTAAGTTTCTACTTCCTTCTTGCTAAGTGTGTTTCACTTTAAAAAAATGTTATTATTTCTATTATTATTTCTATTATTATTATTATTATTATTGAAATAGGTTCTCAGTGTGTATCTCTGGCTGTCCTGGAACTCACTATGTAGATCAGGCTGGTCTCCAGCTCACAGAGATTGGGCTGCCTCTGTCTCCCAAGCGCTGGGATTAAAAGCATGCATCACCATGCCTGACTTTGATTTACTTTTATTTTATATGTATGAGTGGTTTGTTTGCATATATGTGTGTATGTGTGTGCACTGTGTGCCCTTAGAGGTCTCATCCCCTGGAACTGGAAGAGTTACAGATGGCTGTAAGATACTATGCAGGTGCTGGGAATCAAACTTTTGCAAGAACATCAGTTTTCCTAACCACTGGGCCTTCTTTCAGTCCCAAAGTGCGTGTGCGTGTGTGTGTGTGTGTCTGTATCTGTGTGTATGTGTCTGTTTGTGTGTCTATGTGTCTTTGTGTGCTCATTGAATTTCATGAGGATGGTGTTGACTAACACTGAGCTTGCAGGAAACATGAACTAATCTGATGTTCTCTGTGTTCAGGTGACTGCTAAGGTTCAGTCACAGCAAATTTAAGGTCCATCTTGAAATCATGATGCTTTTGCTCATTTACCCCCAGTATGTTGTCATGCTGGGAGAATGTGTTGGAATTAAGTCACCCTGGGGAACTTCCACCTGCCATAGGTGTCCCCAAGGAATAAACTTTGAAGTCATATAAAAGTTAAGGAAGTTTCTCTTACAAGATAGTATACCATCAGTGCATACTAATGGGGGGCCCCAGGGAGCCTCAAAAAGGGCCTCGCATGTTCTGTTATTGTGGCACTTCGGTGTGGGAGTTGAAAGGGCCTTATGTTCTTTAACTGGCGAAAGGAGCCAGGGAATCACCTGTTATGCTGTATCTGAACTCAAAATGGAAAAAAAGAGTCCTAAACAATTTCATCAATCTTCCACCACCAAAAATCAGTTTACAAACATGCCACATGAACATACAAACATTTTGAGATTACAAGGGCCAAACCGTGCTGGGTGGCTAGACAGACAGGCTGGCTTCTCCAGATGCTCAGGATCCTTGTGGTGTAAGCTGTCATCATCACGTTAGCGTTTGTGTGAAGTCACAGGTGTCATTCTACACCTTCATTTGCTACCTGAGCTTGTCAGCTACATGCAAAGAGGGGCTACTAGTAGGGTAGTTCAACCTTAACATTAACCCCTCCTCCCCAAATTCCTGAGCAGACTAGGCTTGAATTCAAGGCTTGGAGAAGAGAATAGAGTTGGAAGATTATAGCCAGCCTTCAGCCAATGGCTGTTGGCAGGTGGTTGCCATGGTGACGACAGTGTTGGAAGTTTCCTGACAAATGTTTTCAGAGTCGGTCTGTGAAAGAGGGAACAGGCTACTTCCAAGAAACAAAACAAAAAGGCTGCAATTTTGAATCTAATTTGTCAGATTTTGTTTTTAAGAAATTTTAAATTTTGAATGTAAAATAAAAAATGAGAGATTTATAAAAGCCTAGTATTTTTTCCATGTTAAAAATCACTTGTAATGTGGTCTGTATTCCTGATTCCAATATTCTTTTAATTTCAATATTCTGATTAACTAGTGGGAGGTAGATGCTTAGTGTTTTAAGTTAATTGAATCAAGATCTTATTTTGTTATTTTGTAGTATAATGGATCTAGCTTGGTAAATGCATGTAAGGTATAGGTGTGTGCTATCTATATGTATGTCTGTATACGTGTATATATGAATAAATTCCTCATTGTCATAGTGAGGGAAATAAAAAGTCATAGTGTGACTCATGTCTGTTACCATTTGTGATTTAATGCTGTTGGCAGTGATGGATTTCAGAAAATCAACAGATGCTGACCCCAGTGTGACTCACTTACCAAAAGAAAACCTGGGACTATAGAGATGGCTCAGTGGGTAAACCACTTACCACACAAGCATGGGGACCTGAGTTCAAATCTCCAACATCCACAAAGATGCCAGGCATGCCATCGTTCCCTGTAATACTAGTTCTAAGTAAGCAGAGACAGGAGGATTCCGGGGGTTCACTGGCTAGCCAGTCTTGTCTAATCAATGAAGTCCAGGCTCAACTAGAAAACTTGTCTCAAAAAGTAAGGTGTAAAGTTATAGAACAAGATGCCCAATGCCAACCTTTGCCCTCCACAGGTGGATATACCTACATATCACAAAACACACACAATTTTAAAAAAGGAAGATATAATCAGGGATGCTTATGGGGAGCTTGCAAACCTTTCAGAGCAGCAACTGTTTTGACTCCTACCCATCCTTTCCTCTGTGCCTTCTGTCTGCTGCCCTCCAGCCTTTCATGTGAGAGTTGTTAAGCTTCCCTTCTGGGGGAGGAGGGGACGCTCCTGGCCTTTGCTCTTGGACCTGTTGCCTTCACTGAGCTCTTACGCCACTAGACCCAGTTTCAGATTCTGGTCAAGTTTCCCATCCTCCAGGCTCCTCTTCCCTGAACTGGCTCCAGTGTCCCAGAGCTGCAGCAGAGGTTAGTGGTGGAAGAAGCTGCTCTTGTGGACAGTGACGAGACGGCAGATAACTCCAGCTGTCATTACAGGATCATCCAGAGAAGGGGATGGTCAAGTAGGGCTTACAGTCCACTTGAGTTTTTCTGATTGTAAAACCAGCCATTTTTCAATTTAAATAATTTAAGGATCCCAGTGTCCCTATAGTCTCAGGCTCATTTAGCCTCTTATTAGCTACTAGTTTCTCTAGTTCAAGAGGTGGAAAGGAAGATACTGTTAATTCACAACAGTGAGTATCGCAAACAAAAAAAGCAAAAATTAAAAAGACAAAACAAAGCGAAAACCCAACCCATGCAAAGGCAAAGACAAGGCACAATAGGAATCTATACAAATAACCATAATTGATTTTAAAAGTTAATTAAAAGAGTCAAAGGAAGCCGGCACTTCGAGGCCCAGCGTGTATCAATAGGTAGATGACACAGGAGGATAGATTAGAAAATTGATCTAAGCTAACTAGATGGAACAGAGAGAGCTCTTGGTTTTACCCCAAAGTCTTTCCTGGGCCTTTCCCTCATATTTCCTAACAATGTTCCAGGGGTAGAAACCCTGAAGTGAACATGAGGAAGCAAGCAAACAAAATCAATTTGCAACATCCAAAAGGGGTAGGATAGTTCAGAGACTCCACTTTGACTACTCATGACAGTGAAGACAGATGCTACAGTGGACACGGAGACTCTGTGACAGTAAAGGCAGATGCTGCAGTGGACACAGGGATCCCGTGATGGCAAAGGCAGACACTATAGTGGACATAGGGGTCCCGTGATGGCAAAGGCAGACGCTACAGTGGACACAGGGACTCTGTGACAGCAAAGACAGATGCTACAGTGGACACAGGGACTCTGTGACAGCAAAGGCAGACGCTACAGTGGACATAGGGATCCCGTGATGGCAAAGGCAGATGCTACAGTGGACACAGGGACTCTGTGACAGCAAAGGCAGACGCTACAGTGGACACAGGGATCTGTGATGGCAAAGGCAGATGCTCCAGTGGACACAGGGATCTGTGACAGCAAAGGCAGACGCTACAGTGGACACAGGGATCTGTGACAGTTAAGGCAGACGCTACAGTGGACACAGGGATCTGTGACGGCTAAGGCAGACGCTACAGTGGACACAGGAATCTGTGACGGCTAAGGCAGACACTACAGTGAATGTAAGGACTCCATGACAGTTAAGGCAGACACTACAGAGGACACAGGGACTCTGTGACAGCAAAGACAGTCACTATAGTGGACACAGGGACTTTGTGACAGCAGAAGCAGACACTATAATAGACACAGGGACTCTGTGACAGCTAAGGCAAATGCTACAGTGAACACAGGGACTCCGTGACAGCAAAGGCAGACACTACAGTGGACACAAGGACTCACTTCCTCTCACTTATGAGTACTTGCCCGTTTTGACTTTTGAAATCTCCACAGCTTTTCATGCCTCGAAGCAAAAGCATGACCACAGGAGTAAATATTCTGCCTCTGGGTGAGTCTCCAGAGAGCAATCCAACAAGAAGGCAGAATTCTGCCATTTCCAGAAGCTTCTCTGGGTACTACCACATTTTCTGTTCTCATGTTCTAGAGACATGATGATGGTCCAAAGGCCATAAGTTAACTGTGTTCATGGTCCGATTGCATCGTGTGCCACTCATGTGACATCCCTCTGCCGCCCCAGTGAAGGCTACAGCTCAAAAGAGATCATTGGATGACCAGTCAGAGAAAACACTTTCGGTTTAAGATAGGGCCCATGGTACCAGTAAGAACTGAATCTGATCACCAAACACTCTGAGCTATGACAGACAAGTAAGGTATGCAGGCTTCTGACTGAAGAAGGTCTTGTGCCAGCCCCTGAAAGGACTCTTTGTGTCTGAAGGACAACACAGCTAAGGAGTCTGGAAGGGATGAGGTCAGAAGAGGCCTGTGCCTGCGTGCTTCCTCTTCTTCCCCTTCACATCTCCCTTCCAAACAACATATGCACACATTCCTGCATTACCACGGAAGAACCTCAGAGGTATCTCCCGGTGCATAAGTGGTCCTTAGGAGGTCCACCAGGCTGTACCTTCTGCACTGGTGGGTACCCTCAGCCCACCTGCCCTTTTCTCTCAGTTTGGAATCAGGAAAAAAAATCCAACAAAACAAACAAAAAACCCAACAAGAACAACAAACACAGCCAGATGAAGCTACAAATGTGAAAGATTCCCAGACCTGTTTGAGCTGCTCCCCGACTTTGTATCCACAGGGCCACTCCCTAGCTCCGCCAGCACTGTAGGTGATGGGCCCCGCTTGCCTGCCTAACTGATTCCTGGACTCCCAGCACCTGAGCTCTGTGCTTAACTGTTTGTTGAGGGAGTGAATAAATGGGATTTCCTTTCTATAAGATGAAGATAAAGGATGGGGAAGCACGCACACAGTTGACATAAATAACATAAAAATTACTTGGTAGGGCTTTTTGTTTGGGCTGTTCCTTCTCTGCAAAGGTTCAATTCAAGAACTCCCCAAAATGTGTTCAATAAAATATTAGGCTTGAAGAATAAAGGCAGCAAATTTGCACAAAAGCTGAGTCTGCATACGTTAAATGAAACTTCTGAATAACATAGTTTGGGGTTAAATATATATTTCATATATATTTCATATATATATATGCTTATGTATATAATATAATTCAGAGTATTCACTCCTGAACACACACACACACACACACACACACACACACACACACACATTTTCTCTAGTGCTTTTCATCTTTCACTATGCATTGCCTAGATAAAGACAGCATGTTCTATATCCCTAAATATATCATGTTATCCTGTCATGTGGCAAATCTTATGGGAATTGTATTTTATCAAATGCATTTTTGGAAAATTTGTAACTCAATTTTCCTTAACTTATTCTATGTTTCTTACATTTGAATTTAAGTCCTAATTAAAATTTTCCACTTTGGAAAGAAAAAAAATCCCTCCCAGTTAAGACCAATGAGCCATGCACTTTAAAACGCCTATGTTGGTCACCTTTATATTCCGTGCATTTTAAAAACCACACTCACATCTTAAAAGTTACCTCCAAAATATTGCTTTCTTAGGAAAAAACGATGGATCAATACTTTAATAATACAAGTTTGCACCCAGAACTAACAGTACTGATGAAGTTGGATTTGGTCCAAGCACATGTCTTGATTCTGAGCACAGGACAGTGTGTGCTTTTAGTAACAGAATGTCTACACGATGACCCGTGATGTGGAGGAAGTTCACCATAGTCCAAGACTGAGAAACAAAGTTGACTATGTCACTGTCTCCATGGACAATCCTGGCTATGCTGTGCATTCCTATGTATAAGGTGGCCTGAGTAATTCTTCATCCTGTACCTCCCATGCACATTCTTAGCAGTCAACGGCACAGGTTCTCTGAGCTTAAGGACCAAAGAGTTACCAGTCTCCTGTTCTCTACAGCCTTAGTGTCCCCAAAAACTTAGTTTGAAATCACAATACTTAATAGCCTTTAAGGTTCATCTCAAACTGTACTCTTAGGAAAGCAGAAAAGAGTCTGGGGGTCCGGAAGACAAAAGGGGAGAACAGGTGTTGAGGTGGGGAGAGGACATGGGGCTGAAGGAGACTAATGGGACCATACTCTGTTGGAACATGGTACTGTGGTACCTAATACATTATGTGCTGATTTAAAAAAATAAAAACATAAAAAAGTTTTGCTCTTGCCTCTTGGAATAAGATTGAAATGACAAAGAATGTGTCTGGACTGAAGCTTATGGGCCCCTGCAATTTTACACAGATCCACAGAGCCTTCAGGTTTTCAAGCACAGAACTGTGGTATACTGCATGTGGCCAGCACCTTTGTAATTTCAACATATAGCTTAGATTTATAAAAAAAAATTAAGGAAAATATTGCCAGAATGTGCTTAGAGAATTCATGGGCACAGCTGAACATGTTAAGCTAACAGCAAGTTCAAATTGAATGTAAATACCATCCTAGAGAAGTTGCCTATTTATATTGTTTTCTGAGACCCTCTTAGTTTTTAATGAGCAAGGTTTAGCTAAAAACAAAAAGTGTTAATTACATAAATATGCTTATTCTCAAAGCATAACACTGTGTTATGATTAATAAACAATGGAGAAATGAATACAGAAGAATTTCAGCAGAAACGTTGTTGCACAAACAGCCTTGGAAATCACTACGTGTTTATTGGGGAAAGGCTTTACTCCTGACAGAGCTACAAAAGCAACATTAACCTTCTTGAAATGCAATAGCAAAGTCAGAGATGTAAGGCTCTCCAGCAGGCACAGTAAAGTCAGAGACACAAGGATCGCTAGCAGGCATGGTGCAAGCCATTTTCTGAAGAAGCTAAACAGAATAAAACAAGTACTTAACACTACAGCAAGACCTGGGTTAATCTTCCTTTAGAGAATTCAGGACACACGTGTGTTTTAAGGAATTGCTGTGCAGATTGTTCTAAAGACAAGAGTCTTGGAAATGAAGAACCGTGTCTTTTCTGCTTGTCTTAGTTTGGACCCTGCTGGTTCTGCAATTTTGTACCCAGCATCTTCCAATTTGTTCTTACATAGACACATATCTATCTTTTGGAGGTAGGCATTAGCCACATTGAGAGGTTACCAAACTCTTTCATTTTATTTGATAAAAGATTAGGTCATTGTGATTCTGAATCAAAGAGCATGCTTGCTTATGCACAAACATATATATGTATGTATATGTATATATCACCCTAAAACATCCACAATTTATCCCAAACCAGCACTGCCAACAAGCTCAAGTCTCTAGAATATAAGTTTAAAACGTGCTGAAATAAAGACTGTGCAACCACACTTGCAGCTGAAATATTTTTCATGAGATTAATTTTGTTGCTGTTATTTTACCATAAGGTCTGTTATTTATCTATTCTTATTCTATTTTAAGAGATTCACACTTGAGAATGTGTCATTGTTTTAACAATCCCAAAATAGTTAATTAAGATTGGTTATGTAGGGTTTTTTTTTCTTATTTTAGTTTGAGACGTATTAAAAAAATAAAGGTCAAAAGTCAAAAGGGATGATAGCTGATGGTTTTGATAATGCTAATTATATATTACCAAGAAAAAGATAGAGAGGGAAGCGTGACTACAAAAGAAAGATAAACATCCCAATGCTGGATTTAAAAAAATAATGAAAAAACCCCCTTAAAACGTCTTTGTACTTCACTGTCATAACTCAAAGCCATAATGAAGCCTGAATTAAAAATGTCAGCTTCTGCGAGTGTTGATAACTTGGTTCTTTGTTGGGCAAGTCAAAATGTGTCTGTTTGATAGGTAAAAATGACAGTCTAAAAATGGGAGAAGTGGGTTCTAAAAAAAGAAACAGACACACATATGCACAGACACATGTTCCTGCGCGCGTGCACGCGTGTGTGTGTGCACACACACAGACACACACACACACACACACACACACACGACTCTTTAAAAAAGGCCCATAATGTACTTGAAGAAAGACCTGTAGGGCAGGAGGTATTATCTTTAGGAAGTCACCAGGCAGCACTAAAAAGCAATGTCCATGTCCAATCAAAACGATTTCTGGGGCTGCTGGGGCTCCTGAATCTCTGTCTTCACACTAGACTGGAAACCCTTTGTACTAATTACCAGACTGTACCAGATTTTCTGGTTCAGTTCAATCCTATAATTGACTGACAGTGATGGGCAAGCAAGGGGGGGAATTTAGGCTCGCTGCTGCAAGCAGAGGGTCAGAAATGGCTACAGACAGCTCATCACAGCCTGGCCCCAAAATGGGGCTGAGTAGCCACCGTCAGCATGCACTTTTAATTCCCATGTTAAGAAAAAGAAGAAAATGCAGCAGTCTGTAGCTGCCTGAATCTTACGGAGACTCTTCCCATGCAACTGGTCTACTGAAAATGAACGGAGAGCAGTAATTTTAGCTGTCATTGATTTATTTTGCTTCTGGCTAGTATGTATCTGTCTGACTCCGAAATTCAAGTAGGGTGTCCGGCAGATATTAAATAGACTTTGATCCTGTTTGCAGAAACTCAGAGAAACAATGTTGCTATTTCATCTTAGAGCTCAAAAAAATCAGCGAAGACTGAGGCATGCGGAGTTTGTGGAAACGTGATGTATCGAGCACTCCAAAGCACTTTACATCAACTTTCTTACACCCTTACTTGCCTGCAATTCACTGATCCAGACTTTGTGGAACCCCAGCAGCTAATGAAATTTGTCTATAAAATCAGAGTTTAAAACTGTACAAGAATAATTGTCATGAACTTAAGAGTTAATACATTAAAAACAAAACAAAACAAAAAGCCCTCACAGACCACCTCAGTGAGCACTATTTCTGAGACAGTTATGGTCCATACCACTGGGATTCACCCTGAGCTCTTAGGCACTCACTTTACTTTTAAATGAAAGAGCAATTCGAGCCTTTGCACCGGGGGAGACATTAAAAGCACAGGTGTCAGGACCAGGGTCAAAACAGGAACCGGGGCCTTTCGGGAGGCAAAGGAGAATTATGTGCTATCATGTTGAGGTCAATTGACTTGAAACTTAATCATAGGTTAAGCCCCTTTTCTTTCCAGGCAAAAGGGGAAGCAGCACCTGTGCCAGCAGCCACTCACCCTGCACTTGACACAGCAACCACTTCAATGTTTTAGTTACAAGTCAATTACTTACTGGAATAGAAAGAGTATTTCACTCATTCCATGGATGGCCACTTTTCTGGAGAAATCTGTCAGGTTTGCTAGAGGAAGAAGAAGGAAGAGAAAGAGGAAGAAGAACAGAGGGAGAGAGGTGAAAGTTAAAAATGCGTGGCTCTCCACAAAGTTTCTGAGTTAGGCCAGCCCACCCGGGCAGAGAAGTTTCACAATCCCTTACCTTCTCAGTACTGCACAAAGCTCTTGGGGGTGAAGCCTGTCCCAGCTGACAAGTCCTGGGACCTTCCCCATCAAAGGATCAAGGTTGGGTGCAAGGGTGTGGCCGTGCACCTGAGGACGAGAGCCAGCTAAGTGTGGACAGAGAGAGCCAGCAGGAGAGTGTCCCCTGCCACAGTCAGCCCTGAGCAGGGACTTGGAACACACTGGCTGTGGACTTTTGTTCAAAGCTGTCTTTTTTTTCTTTCCCTTTATTTCTTCTTTCTTTCTTTTTTTCTTTTTTCTTCTTCTTTTTTTTTTTTTAGTGAAGCTAGATTAGTTCATACAAAACTCAACAATGCAGCACTGAAACCCATTGTTGATATTCAACATTTTTCACATAGCGGAACAGAATAGACAATACGGTATCTAAGAAACCATGGGCTGGATCGCACACTGATGATGCTGTGTCCTTCTGGGGGCCTGTAATCCTTTTTTATTACCTACCACAGTAAAAAACCAAAAAAGCAAAACACCAAAACAAAACAAAACAAACCCAAGAAACCAAACAAAACAAAACAAAAAACCAACCAACCAAAATCCCCAACAAGATGTGTTTGGGACTCTCTCAGAATAAATCTATAACGTTGCTATTCTTAGAAATAGGAGAAATTGACAGGATATCACATTCCCAGCACTAAGTTCTAAGATATCATTCCCTTTCAAGCAAGTTAATGATTTTTTTAAAACTACTGTTATCCTAACTTTTATGTGAACACCCATAGGTTTTAACAACAAAATTATTTGCAGATGTTTGTTTAAACCTAATGTTAAAATTAACTTGATTTTTTCCCATGCTTTATGAAAAATACCTGGAAAGTGTGTTGTTTCAAGGTCCCCAGGACCAGAGCTAAGATGGCACAGACCATTGTTATGAACTTGTAGCTCTTATTAATGAGTTATTATTTATTCCTCTATTAAGAGAACACTAATTTTCAGGGTCCGAGGGAGGCATTACCTCTTACCTAGGTCAGTGAACAATTTTTTACTTTTAACCTCATGTTTTAATTTTATTTTTCAGCTTGAAAACGCATAATGGTAAAGCCGTTCTTTACTGGGCAGTGATGCCCATTAACCTTTCTGGTGATCTGGCCCAATCCCTTTAAAAAATGCAATCCAGTTCCCACGCTTTTCTCAAGCCTCCCAATGGTCTAGGTAGCCACAGAAGTGATTGTTCCAACTGGGTTCTTTTCATCACTTCTGCAATTGACCAATTGACAACTGATTGATGGTTATCTTTTCACTTCAACAATGAAGGAAATTACCATCACTATAGCTATGTACAGTAAATGCCTCCGGAGTAAATTACATGATTCTAAAATTCTCCTTAGCTCACTTGGTAAAAACATCAACACAAAAAACTTTCTTTTTGTGCCTGCTTTGCAGCATCCCAGATTTGGCCTTTCCTGTCAGCTGCAGAAAGAGAACTTGACAGCTTCTTTAAAAGGGGAGCATAAAGGAGCTGGAATAAAGGATGTCCTGGGCCTGTCTCAAGCCAGTGGCCGTTCTTAGCGTTTGAAAAAAAAAAAAAAGTAAGCATGGGTGTACAGATAAGCCCTATAATAAGACTCCTGTGACCAACCATTCCCTGGGCCTGGATGTTCTCTCTGAACTATTCCTTAACACAGGTTCTGAACACAGAACAGCCAATTTATCCCGAGTAGGTACGAGTTCTCATCTACAGTTTTTCAACCTTCTTGAGAGTTCCAAGACCCCCGTTCCCAGGCTCAGCAGGCAAGCTCCAGCAGATGCTGTAGTGAAAAGGACACATTCCCCCAGAGAATATGCTGAAAGACAAGAGCTCAAAAATCTGCCCCAAATCTAAGCTCACTGTAAACATGGATTACAGTCTCACACAAAAGGCCCAGATCTTGTCAAGGATGGTCAATCAAACATTTTTTTTTACACTTAGGCAAGTAAAGTCCTCTCTCCCAACTGGAGAAGCGAATATACTGCTATAGAAGATTGGTATATTCCCCCATCTTACCACTCCCCTTTGATTACATCTTTAAAGTGGAGCAAAATAAAAATCAAACCCCGAGAAAACCACACACACATGTAGGCAAGACACAGGTCTAATTAGGCATCCAAATGCTTTAGAATGTCGCACTTAAAGACTTGAGGAACTAGACACTTCTCTTTTATGATAACAGGGTCTCAAGTAGCCCAGGCTGCCCTTGAACTCTAGGCCAAGGATGGCCTTGAACTTCTGATTTTCCTACTTAAAAGTTTCCTGGGTTGTTGGGATTGTAGGTGTGTGCTTTGTTACATTTTATGGCTTAGCAGAGATCCAACTCAGGGCTTTGGAAGTGTGTTCTCACTGGGCTGTATCCTCGCCATTCGTAAGAACTTTATAGCCTACAGGATCTTGGCACTGTTGAACATGGTTACATGTATAGTACTCATGCATTTCAGGTGGCACCCATGAAATATCATAATTATGTTTTACAGATGCTCCCTAAAGACAGCTATGTTAAGGAGCTCGTTTACAAAGTGTTCCTGGATATGTCTCTACCCAAGAGGCATTGCTGCTGAAATGGCCACCTCCTGCTCTGTTTGATCAGGGTTGAAGACCTCGCTGTAAAGCCTTTCCTCACTGCATTAACTCTAATCTCCCCTTTTCCCCCGAGTCCTCTTCAAAATACAGAGTACAGCCTCTCTTACCAGGGTTTCCTCACTTCTCACAGTCCAGTGTGAATTCTTACAATTATTCCTGCTATTTATTATTACTTATTATTTATTTATTATTACCATTACTATTTTTACTATTACTGTAGTTCTTACTACTATTACATGTCTAGTATAAACCGTGCATTCTATTTTCACCTGTGTGTAAACATGTATATGGGTGTTTATGTATGTACTGGATGGTTTTGTGTCAACTTGACACAAAACACAGAGAAAGGAGCCTCAGCTGAGGAAATGCCTCCATGAGATCCAGCTGTAAGACATTTTCTCAATTAGTGATCAAGGTGGGAGGGCCCATTGTGGGTGGTGCCATCCCCAGGCTGGTAGTCCTGGGTTCTAGAAGAAAGCAGGCTGAACAAGCCAGGGAAAGCAAGCCAGTAAGTAACATCTCTCCATGGCCTCTGCATCAGCTCCTGCCTCCAGATCCCTGCCCTGTATGCGTTCCAGTCCTGACTTCCTTTGCTGACAAACAGCAATGTGGAAAGTGTAAGCTGAATAAACCCTTTCCTCCCCAACTTGCTCCTTGGTCATGATGTTTAGTGCAGGACTAGAAACCCTGACTAAGACAGTGTGCATGTACATATATAGGTAGGATGGATGAACACATGTGTTCTGGGGTGTACCCATGAGTGGGAAGTCAGAGGAAGACATCAAGTGTCCTGCTGTCTACCTCGTTCATTGTGACAGGGTCACTCACTGAGCCTAGGCCTAAGTTGGTAGTAGGCAATTCCTTCTGCCACCATCCCCTACAATAGGGCTTACCGTGCTGTGGATACAACTCTAGGCCCAACTTCTTGCCTAGGGTGCTGGGGATTCAAACTCATGTTCATTTAGGAAGTGAGTCTTCTCACTGAGCCCTCTCCCCAGCCTAATATTTTAGCCTTGATTGTCATCCTGTGTGACATCCCAAATAAACCAGTCCTCTCAGGAAGCTTTCTCTTCAAGAAGAGTTTTCATAGCATCCTACTGTGGCTTCTACTGCAACTTGAGGAGGAAAGCGTTTATTCTGCTCATAATTCCATGCTACTGTCAGGGCAGGAAGGCAGAGAGTATGGGGGAGTGGTGCTGTCTGGCTTGCCTTCCAAGGCTTGCTTAGATTGCTTTCATATATAGCTCAGGACCACCTGTCCAGGAGTGGCACCATCCATAGTGGGCTGGACCTTGCTATGTCAATTAGCAGTCAATCAAGAAAAATGACCACAGGCAGGTCTGATGATAGTGGTTTTATATCAACTTGGCACAAAGTAGAGTCAGCAATGGGAAGAGGGACTCTGAATTGAAAAAATGCCTCCATAGGATTAGCTTATGGACAAGTATGTATTGTATTTTCTCAATTAGTGACTGATGGGGTAGAGTCTAGCCCATTGTGGACTCTGGCTCTATAATAAAGCAGGCTGAGTAAGCCTCAAGGAGCAAACCAGCAAGCAGCATCCCTCCATCGCCTCTGCATCAGTTTCTGCACTGACTTCCCTGGGTGATAGACGTAAGCTATAAAATGAAATGAAGCTTTCCCCCAAAGTTGCTTCTGGTCATGGTGTTTTATTGCAGCGATAAAGACCCTGATTGCTCCATAGGGGGCAACTCCTCAATTGAAGGCTGTTCTTCCCAGGAGTGTCAGGCTAACTCTGAAGCTATAACACATAGATCTACCAGTAGTGTTTTTATTAGTGACTTTAATACTCAGTTCAGGTTAAACATCACCACATTACCAAGATCTCCTTAACTGCTGAGATGCAATGAGTCCCTTATCCCACCGCTCCCTGTGGGTGTGGGTGATCCGAACTCAGATCCAGGCTACTATGTTTGTGCAGGAATCATTTTACCAACTGAGAAATCTCCCATCTTTACTGCATATTTTTTTTTGTTTATTTCTTGTTTTTTCCAGACAGGATTTCTCTACATCGCACTGGCTGTCCTAGAACTTGTTCTGTAGACCAGGTTGGCCTCAAACTCAGAGATCTGTCTGCCTCTGCCTTCTGAGTGCTGGGGTCAAAGGCATGCACCACCACTATCCAGCTTGTATTTTATTTGTGAGACAGGTCTCATGTAATCCAGACTAGCCTTGAACTTCCAATGCTTGGGACTTAGCTTTGCTGAGTGCTGGGCTTACAGGTGACAGTAACAGCAAAAATTTGAGTGTTTGCAGATGCTTTATCTTCTCAAAGCTAATCACTTGAAACAGAATTCCTGGTAGAAAGAGCCAGATTTTCCAGGCCAGTTGCAGACATGCCTGTTTGATTTGTAACTGCTATTGTAATACCTCATCCTACCAAAATCCAGCGGTCAGAAGTACTTGAGTGAATCCTTTATGTAAACTGGTCCATTCGTCCTCAAGATAACCTTGGAAGGCAAACCTCATCGCTGCCACTGTCCAGATAAGCAACGAGGACTTGAGCTGTGGAGATGGCTTATCAAAGGCTGCTGAGCCTGGGACAGATGACAGATGACTCCAGAGTCTCTGACCTCCCTCGTGTGCCTAATTATTCTCTCTGCTTCTCCTTCCCAAATAAATAAGTAAATAAATGTAAAAACAATTCCAAAGAGAGGAAGCTGAGACTTCAGAGGTCGGCTCTTAAAGCCACTCATTCAGCAGACTGCATGGATCGGGTGGACTCTCAGTTCTGTTGGGATCTAAGATGTCTTTGCTTTGTGATGTTCCAAACTCAGGAGGTGTCACTGTACCTACAGTGTTGGTTCTCAGGTAAAGGCCAGAAAAGCAAGTCTTAAATATGAACAAGCAAGGCGTTTATCCCCACAGAAGCAATCTGAGGTGCCTTATTTAAAATGTCTGTATTACTCTGATTTTTCTTTCTTCATACGTACCTTAGTGCCTCAGATACCTTCCTCAATCTTTTCAGTTCCTAGCATCCTCACTATGGACCTCTACTTAGAGCAAAGCTTTCTATGTGCTCCCCTTCCTGCTGAGAACAGCTACTATTTCAGGTTCTAAGGCTTCTCCAGGTGGCAAGAGTGAGGGGTCCATGCATTCACACTTTAGGCCTTGAAGCTGGTGTTATCTCCTGAAATTTCAGTGTATAAATACTAGGATGGTAGTGTCAGAACTGGAGGGAGGTGTAAGAAGATTTGAGACCAGCCAGGCTTGCCTGTGTATCAGCTTCCTCAGAGATTTTCTCTTGATAGGTTCCATCAGTGGTCTTTGTCTTTTGGAGAGCCTATTGAAGGCTGTGGTCGTCTATGTACTTACATGCTTTTGTATGTTATTTCATAGAAACTTAGATTATAATACTTCATATCAACTTTGCAGGATGTGATGGTTTGTATACACTCAAAGGCCCAGGGAGTGGCACTATTAGAGGGTGTAGCCCTATTGGAGTAGGTGTGGCCTTGCTGGAGTAGGTGAGTCACTGTGGGTGTGGGCTTTAAGACTCTCATCCTAGCTGCCTGGAAGCCAGTATTCTGCTAGCAGCCTTCAGATGAAGATATAGAACTCTCAGCTCCTCCTGCACCATGCCTGCCTGGATGCTGCCATGGTCCTGCTTTGGTGATAATGGACTGAATCTCTGAACTTGTAAGCCAGCCACAATTAAATGTTGTTCTTATAAGAGTTGACTTGGTCATAGTGTCTGTTCACAGCAGTAAAACCCTAACTAAGACACAGGATCTAGAACCTTCAAGGGGACAAACCTCAGGGCATGTCTATGGGTGATTTTCTGGGATAGGTGGAAGATCCATCCTGAATGGAGGCACCATCCCCTGAGCTGAACTGCCCGACTGAATAGGAAGGAGAGCACAGCTGAGTGTCAGCTCAGTGTTCTCTTTTCTGACCTCGGATACTGCGTGAACAGCCGCCTCTAGCTCCCACCAAGATGACTTTCCTACCATGATGGACTGACTATCTTCAGACTGGGAGCCAGAAATAAATCTTTTCTTCTTTAAGCTGGTTTTGTTAGGCATTTTGATACAGCAGTGAGAAATGGAATCCATAGTCCTTCAAGGAATCGAGGGGTGAAGTGTCTGTGCATATGAAGGAAGGAGTATCTTTAGCCTTGATTTCCAAGCCCATGACTCTTAACTAAACTTCTATTACATGTTAAGACTAACTATTAAACCTGTCACTAGATATCCTGATTTAATAGGTCTGCAATGGGTCCTGAATAGCAGTAATTAAAAAAAAAGTTATCTCAAAGACCGATGAACAGTTAAATGTAGAATTTACTTTTAATCTGGTAGCTGTTTGAAGCAGAGATAGTAACGCAAGGCATAGGTTATGCTTGACGTCATTGAATATCTTTGTAACAGGAATAAAATCATTCACTAGGGCATTGTCTTAGGGTTTCTGTTGCTGTTGAGAGATACCATGACCACGACAACTATCATAAAGGCAAACATTAAATGGGGCTGACTTGCAGTTTCAGAAGTTTAGTCCATCATCATCATGGTGGAAGGCATGGCAGCATGCAGGCAGATATGGTGCTGGAGGGGCCCAGAGTTCTACATCTGGATCTGAAGCAGCCAGAAGGAGACCTCCCTTCCCCACAGGCAGACCAGGAGAGACTCTCTTCCGCAACAGGCAGAGTTTGAGCATAGGACCTCAAAACCCATCTCCACAGTAACACATTTTCTCCAACAAGGCGACACCTCCTAATAGCGCTACCATGGGCCAAACATATTAGAACCACCGTAGGCATTGAAGTCATCCTGGATAGGAGATGATAGCAGTAGCCAGGGATTAACAAGAGGGAAAGGTAGAATGCAAAGCCATGTGCTTCTCTGCCCGGGGCGCTGGCTACTCCCTCTGTACACATCTGTAATGCTCTCTCCTGCTTGGCTTGGCTGCCAGGAGTTTTGGAGGACTCTTCCAACATGCTCTTGGAAAGGTCATGCTTCAGCATCTGTCCACTTCTCCCTTTTGTCCTCACATTCTGAAACACCTGTGGCTTCATCAGTTTGGCTATCAAAGTCATAGCAAACCCTGATCTTCCCCCTTATGTTTTGGATCAACGTTTTTTTTTTTTTTTCTCTTTCATTAAATTTTATTTTTGATTTTTTTTAAACAAAGAAGTTTCTGGTATTTTAGACTGACCTTAAACTCTGTATGTAACCAGGAACGACAGCAAGCAGTTCCAGATCCTCCTGGTTACACCCGCAGGGTGCTGGGGGGATTACAGGTATGAGCCAATACAATCCATGTATGTGGCACTGGGGATGGAACTCAGGGCTTCGTGAATGCTACAGAAACACTCTACTAGCCAGGCTACATTCCAACTTGTAGATGTGCACTGAATCACAATTCAGTCATCCACTGGAACTCAGTTACCCAAGTTTCACTATGCATCAAACTGTCCATTGCTTCCCTGTAAAGCCACCTGTGTCTGGCATACTTGGGGTCCTCAGCCTCTTCACACCACCACTGTGGTCTCCAAAGCAGGAAGCCTTCAATAAAGCCCTCTCATTCACCAGTCCAGGAAACTAGCAATTTTCCATTTTTAAGATCAGTCTCACTTCCTGTTGTATTCTTGTTCCAAGTTTCTTTGTCTCTCATGAGCTTACAGCCATTTCCTCCATTTCTAAGTCCTTTTCCCTTGAGCCATCCTCCACTCTCAGTCAGTGACTTCAGTCTAGATTCAGGCCTGCTTCCTCTAACGGTGGAATCACGGTGTTTATCAGGAGCCCCTGGTATCCTAGAGCTGTCCAAAGGACCCCAAAATCAAACTATAAGTCATACATGAAAAAATTGAACAGCTACTGTCCCAGCACCAGACAAATGCAGTATGTGTCAGCACAGGACTCTATGCAGTCACCAGACAAGTAAGAGAAGAGTCGATGTTGTCTCCTAAGGATGGCAGAGCCGATCGCAAGCCATCTGGATGGCTGCACAGGGACTCAGGACAGAGGCTACATGAAAACTTGCCAAACTGACAGGAGCAAAGGATAAACAACCCCTCTTACTTGGCACGCAGTGACAAGTAAGAAATGTTAACCTCATGGTGGGAGGGAGTGCGTGTAACAGCACCCCCTTTTAACATCCGTGCAATACTGGAGGGTTTTGTGGGGGACTAGTATGTGCTCACAAACTGTAAAGTTCTATATGGAAAAAGTAAAGTGACCTCCAAATGTGTTGACCAACTGACATCTCCGCCAGGACCAGCTTTGATGCAAGGAATCAGAGGGTGGGAATGTGGAAAGCTGTGTTTGCACTGCACACATGGAAACAATCATGGATGCTGCTCCTGTGGGGGGTGCTCCTAGCACGAGAGTGTTCAGTGACAGGCACAGCAATGGGCTCTGTGTACACACGAAGACATACAATACCACAAAGAGAAATAAAACAGTAATAGGCAAAGACAATGCAGTGGTCTTACAAAAGAGGTTTTTTGAAAATATATTTGAGGAATGATCTAATTTGCATAAACAGCCCTTAGTAAAAGGCGGCTGCATTTTCAAAGCATTTTATGCAGATCAGCTGGTGCAGAAGAGGTGCCTAGTCAATCGGAACAGTTACTTCCGAGCGCTTGTAAACGTTCGGCAACTGATGCGATTCACCGTGTGCTGTAATTTCATAATTCACTCCTTTTTTGGGAAGAGGCAGTTGAGACGCTGTCTGAGGTGGCTCTCAAACTCACTGTGGAGATGAGGACACTGAGTTCCAGGTCCTGCAGGCATGGACCACCACACCTAGAAAGGTTGACTGTTCTATATAGTGGCAATGAGCAGTAGTACATGTTCAGCTTAGTCTGTCTCAGTTGTGCATTGAGTAAGCCGGCTTCCACATTTCCTCTATAATTAATTATGCCAGCATCCATAGCTTTCTGATTATTTTCATCACCCCAAAGAGCCCGATTTGGTAATATTTACAATAACAGATGAATTGCTAGAAGGGAACAGAGCCATGTTGAGACTGTGCCTAAGCCAGAGTAAATGAGGCTCTATAGATGGTCAGTCTCACTAGCCCAGGCTATGTTAGAGTCAGTCTCCATAGATCCCACTTCCCTTTGAGTTCTAGCCTTTCTCTCTCTCACCATCTATGTCTCTATGACAGAGTTTTGCTCTGGAGCCCTGGTTGACCTTCAGCCTGGGATTCTCCATCCTCAGCTCCCTCAGTGCTAGGCACCAAGACTTTTCTTTCACTTTAAGAAATTATAAAGCTAGGCGTGGACAGCCTGAGCTACATAGCAAGAGCTTGTCTTAAAACAAAACAAAAGAAACTGTATACTTCGGCACGGCCATGCATGTACCCTTGTGTCCCTGTGTGCACATATATGTGTATGTATGCTTGTGGGAATGTGTTTTCCAACCAGTGATTAAAAGTCTGAGCTTTAGATCTGGAGTTCTAATTCAGTGTGTGGAATGCTTACCCAGCATTTATGTTCAAAGTCCTGACTTGGATCTCCAACACCATATAAACTGGATGTGATAGCACATGCATGTCATCCTAGCACTCTGGAGGTAGAGGCAAGAAGATCAGGAGTTCAAAGTCACCCTCAGCTCCCCAGCAAATTCGAGGCCAACTTGGGTTGTATTAATCCCTGATTTAAAAAAAAAAAGCCAGAGTTTTGAAATTAGACTATATTTAAATAAAAACTCTGGCACATACTAGCAGTTTGGTGCCAAGACTAGATTGCGGATGCGTTGGTGTTCTCATATGCAAACAGTGGGAGGAGCCGCCTCATTCAAAGTCAGGAAATGAGATAATTATCTGAAACAGCCTGACGTGGTGTGAACTCTAATGTCACATTGTTGCCTGCCTTGTCATTACCTACTCCTACTTCAAGAGCCAGCTCTAATAACCACCTCCTTCCTCAGTGGCCACTGGAGGCTGAGATTTGCATTAGACTTTAAGGGAGAGATGACCCAGACTCCTCCCCCATACAGCGAGAGCATTCACAGGACAGAGGGATTGAGAGAAAGGCTTGTTTATCAGCTAATCCCTTTAAATCTTATTTGCCATTGATATAACAAGGTTAACAACAACACATAACTACTATATAGTTATTTTTCTTTACAAAAAGATCAGGAACCACATGATTCCCAACCCTGCACCTGACAGTAGGGGTGCCATTTTTTTCTGTCAATCAAGCCCCCTGCATATTTCTCTCTCTCTCTCTCTCTCTCTCTCTCTCTCTCTCTCTCTTTTTCCTTTTCTTGAAGCTTAGCTGAGGTCCTTTCCTCAGGCTATGCCCATGTTTGGTCTCCATACGAAGTTGGTGCATAGAGATTGCTTCCCCCTTATCAAGATATGCAGCCCCATGAAAACTATGGCTTGGCTTGGTAGCCACACCTGTAATCTCAGGACTGGGAGGCTGAGGCAGGAGAATTATGAGTTCAAGTCTAGCCTGAGCTTTTTAGTGAGAACGTGTGTCAAAACAAAACAACACACCATCAATCCATCCCACAAACCCAAATCAAGCAGTGGGAGAAGAAGCTGCCACCCCCCAGCCTCAGTGCAGCCTCAGCACAGCAGCGGTGCAATCCTAAGATTTTCCCTGGAGCTCTGTGGAGATACAGCTTGACACCTTAAATGAAATACAATAGATCTAGGAAGACAAGTTCTGCACTGCGTTTTCTATCATAGGTGAAATCTAGGTGTCCAAACAGATACTTGCAAAGCAGAAAGGGAACTAATCGGCGGGGTTGGGGGTGGGGTTGGGGGTGGGCGGAAGGGAGGGGGGAGGGACCCAAGGGAGGGATATGGGGAATGAGGGTGATAACATGGTCGAGAGAATAAAAGACACACATCACACATTTTCTCATGTTTGGACTCTAGATTTAAACACACACGATGTGAAAGCAGAAGTGGGAACCGTCACGTGATTCCTGTTATTTGTGGGGCTAGACAGGAAGCGGAGGGAGGACAAGCAAGGGTAATGGGGGTTGAGCAAACTATGTGATAGACACTCATGAAAATGTCAGGATGAGGCCCATTATCTAGCATGTTAATTAAAAAAAATTAATAAAAAGATCCCGTAGATGCCCTTAGAAAGGGCTTCATTGGTTTTATTATTTCTTTCCCCAAGCAAGTGCTTGGTCTATAAAAACCAGCCAGAGTTCACCTTTTTCAACAGTTTTATTAAGATTTCATACTCAGGAGTCAGTGGTATGTAATTTTTGGAGTTCGATGCCAATTTTAATTAATTTTCATTGGTTTGCTAATTAACAAATTAAGAAGCAGGCTTACCCAGTGGAAAATAATTGGAAGATCTCTGGAGCCTTAGCATTGAGGTTTTCCGTGGCATAAAATGCTGTAAATTTGTTTTAAGATTAGCTAGAACTCTGAAAGAAGTAATTATAACATCAAACCGAAAGGCATGTCTGAGTTTGGCCTTTTTAAGAGCAGGTAATACCATTTTTGCTGGTGCCTCTAGAAGCTTCTTTTTGCTTCTGTGTTCATGACTAGGAAAGGATTAGCATCAGAATACTGTCATCAGTACCAGTGTGATGGGTACACAGGGATGCCATGTAAAAATTAGAGATGAGAAACCAGACAGGGGCGGGAGAGAGGTTAATGGGGGTGGGGTTGAACAAACTACAGTGAAATCTCAAACTACAGGATCCTCCTTCTCCTCCTCCTCCTCCTCCTCCTCCTCCTCCTCCTCCTCCTCCTCCTCCTCCTCCTCCTCCTCC
>NW_021604564.1:18761532-18796537 GCF_004785775.1 Grammomys surdaster | reverse complement strand
CCTCCTCCTCCTCCTCCTCCTCCTCCTCCTCCTCCTCCTCCTCCTCCGGCCTCCAAGGAGACAGATTTCCCAACTTGAAGTCACCAAACCAAGATGCAAAACATCTTTTCTGAGAAGTTAATACAGGGCATCCCCAGAAAAGGACATAGGGGTGTCAAATGAGGGAGGATCTCCAGCTGGGAGCACAGGAGGTCTGAACCTCAACATCACTGAAGCAGGGAGAAATGGCTGTGGGGACTGGGTTAATGTAGTCAAGTCTCTAAGAACAATGCTCACAAAGAGGCGGAAAAGCAATTTTCTCTAGGACACCCCTCCAGCCTCTGTAGGTTCCTCCAGTCGCTGTGGGAGGTCCAAGGGTCAGTGGTAATAAACTTGCTGATTGGTCAGCTTGCTGATTGGTCCGCTTGCTGATTGGTCTACTTGCTGATTGGACTGCACAGGACCTCCATCTCCTTTGATCCTGGACACTTTATTTTAGGACATTCGTTCTCAACTTTCCTAACACTGCAACCCTTTCTCATGTTGTGATGCCCCCCACCGCCCCTGTAAAATTATATTGCTGCTACTTCATAACTGTAATTTTGCTACTGTTATGATTCGTAGTGTACATCTCTGTGTTTTCCAATGGTCTTAGGCGACCCCTGTGAAAGGATCGGGGGTCATGATCCACATGTTAAGAACAGATGCTTTAAGGGATTTAGCCTAAAAAGATAACAAGCTTTAGTATGCTGTGGAAGGTGATGGGTACGAGTCATCCCAGCTCTTGAGTAGTTGAAGAGGGACAACCATGAGGCTGCAGGAGCTCAAGGTCAGCCTGGGTAATAGCAAGAGTCTGCCTCAGAAAAAGTAAACACAGAAAGCCCTCAGAAATAATTTCAGACAAAGGTATTCATGCTATTTATAATAAAAGTTTGAAAAATCTAAGAATCAGAAAATAGAGGAATAAATTATTATCCAATAGATGATAGTGTTTTTAAAAGAAGGACTATTATAGTATAATTAAAGATACTGGCCTGTAATCTTTTGTAACGAATGTAAATTGTATGTAAAATGCCACTGTAAGTGAAATTTGGGGAAATAGTAGCTAGGATACGGTTTTAAAATTATTTCAGATTTATTTTTTAAATTATTTCTTTTATTTTTTTGAGATTATAATATAATTACATCATTTTCTCCCTTCTGTAAGCCCTCCCATTTACCCCTTTTTTTTCTCTCAGATTTATGGTTCTTTTTATCACTAATCATTGTTGCATACAATACATATACATATATATTGTTAAATATATAAATACAACATATTCAGTTGTATATACGTACATACATATATTAGGGTTGGTTTAGGAGTTGCCCCACAAACCACACAAACAGTGGTCTCAGTCAGACAGGGATGGTTTATTGAATGCACATCCTAAAACTGATTGATCAGGACTGTAGCTCAAAATTCAGGGGCTGAGCCACAGTGATGAACGTCTTTCTCTGTCAGCTTTATGAAGGCCAAAACTCCAAAAACCACAGTGAGCTCATACGCAGGTACAGGAAGGGCTGCCTGGTGGTTGGCTCTGACTCAAAGCCATTTTAGACACAACAGTTCATATTGACCTTTAATTTGGTCCTATGTAAAGCTTTGGGGAATTGGATTAACAAACCTCAGAACATACAGAACATAACAGGATATGTGATCAGCATGACCTTGTTCTGAGTCAATTTATTCAATGACTTGCAGGCATGGAACAAAATGGCTAGAGCTATGCTGGGGCATGGGGCAGACCTCAACACATGTATGTGTATGTTTTCAGGACTGACCATTTGGTTCTGGATAAGCAATTCCTGTGCCCTTCCCTGGGGAAGGAGCTTTCCTCCATTCTCAATGCTCACTAGTTGCCTGTAGTTCTTGGTGTAGAGTTGCTTTATTTTATGTATATGAGTGTTTTCCTGCATGTATGAGTACCACATTATGAAGTTCCCACAGAGTCCAGAAGAGGGTGTTGGATCCTCTGGAACTGGAGTACAGATGGTTGTGGGTAGCCGTGGGTGCTGGGAATTGAACCAGGGCCCTGCCTAACTGCTAAGCCATCTCTCCACCCCCTATAGTATGATTCTGATTATTTAAGGTATGTCAAGAATGTATCCTTTTAAAAGAACACAAGTAAATTGAGACTATTTCAGAGAATTAACCAAGGCTTGCAAACTTCTAAAAGGGTTAAGTAGTGAATCCTTTAGACTTTGTGCTCCCTGGTCTCTGTTCTCTACATGATCTGCCTTTGTGGAAAACAGCCACAGGGTGACACCTGCTCCTGGAACATCTCATCATGATATAAGAAGTCTATTTGGTGTCTCTGACTTGTTACTTATTTTCCGTCTGACTTAGAAATACGAGTGCATTCATAGCATTCCAATGTTTTTCTGAAGTTTTCTTTCGGTAAGAGAACTTCCCATCATGCCCCTCCACCTTCCACTTCCTCTCTGCCCTACTCCTTCACCTCTCTGATGGGATTTTGCTAAGTTGTCCAGGATGGCCTCAAACTCACAGCCTCCTGAGTGGTCAGGTTTACAGATGTGTGCCTTTTTACTTGGCTGCAAAGCTTACTTTAATCTGACAGTAAAACATAAAAGCTGTATGTGTAAAATATCTTTTCTGGGGTTTTGGGTTGGTTCCTGATACTGCAAAAACAAACAAATAAAAACAGTCACAGAGGACCAGCATACACAACCTCTGATGCACAGGAACAGTATGGCCCCATAGAGGATGGACAGAGTGTGCTTATTACCCTGTGTCATCACCTACCAGATCTTCAAGTTTGTCCCTTCAGGATCCATGTGTGGAAGGCCTTGGGAGGCCTTTGGGAAGCAGAAGGGCTCTTTCTTCATGAGGCTTAGTGTCCTCATCACAGAGGCTCCCTAGAGAGTAGGCTGACAGGATCAGAGAAGCTATGAACCCTGAAACAGGATCCTCACCAAATTGAATCTGTCATGATTGCAACTTGAATGTCTACTCTCCAACTAAGGATGAGGCTTTAGATGTTAATGAGATACTATTCATGGTAATCCGTTACAGCAACCCAAAAAGACTAAGAGATCATAGTGGTCCTGTCAAGTTCTAACAGCTCATGGCACATTTTCACCGTTATTTTTCCTAGCATATAGGGCCTGAGGACTTGGGCTTGGCTGCTGTCTGTACCTCAGCATCATTTTGGTCACTCTGTCCCAGAGGGCTTGTTCTGACTACAGGCCCTGTGCTGTGATGCTGGCCAGGGCTGACTTAGTGCATGCTGAGGGGTCTTGGCCCTGGTCACACTTGTGTTGACCCAAGGGACTTGGAAATCCCTGCTGGGAAATTGCCCAATTCTCTGAATCCTTAAAAAACAGGTATATATAGACATAAAGTATCTTAACATTTGCCTTGATTTTCTGTATTTATAATTTTTAACATTTTATTTTATTATTTTTAATTTTGTCTTCCAGAATCTTTTAAATTTTACACTGTCTCTGTCCCTTTGTCTTGCTTTGTCTCTGTCTCTCAAACTCTCTGACTCTCTCTCTTTGTCTCTTTGCCTCTCTATTTCTTTGTGTTTCTCTCTTCACTCTCTCTATCTCTCTGTCACTTTGTCTTTGTTTCTCTCTCTCTCTCTCTCTCTCTCTCTCTCTCTCTGTGTGTGTGTGTGTGTGTGTGTGTGTGTGCGTGCATGGCACACTATGGAGATGACTTTTAGCAGTTGGCTGTCTCCTCCCATAGTGTAGGTTCATAGACTTACACTCAGGTTGCCAGACTTGGATGTAAGTGCCTTTACTTGAAGAGCCATCTCTGTGGCATCTGTTTTTCTGTCCTTCCCCCTGCCTCCCTCCCCCCCCCTAAATTTTCAACATAGAAAAGTTCAGCAGCCATCTTGTTGTAGTAACAAAATGCAAACTCAGATGCAGCAGAAGGGTTTGGATTTGTTTGTTTGTTTTAATAGTGGTAGCACACAGGGTGAAGCATTTGATTGTGGTATCTTTATACATATTTGTCACTGTGTTGTGTTCTAATTCTTTCCCTTCCCTGCTCTCTGTCACTTCTGCCCTCCTGGCCAGGTGTCTTGCTCCACACACATGGTCACCCTGATGCTTTCATGTCACCGGGATCTCATTACCCTGTCTTCCTCCGCTCTCACTGCCCTCTTCCTAGTTTCACACACACCCCTAAACTTTCATGTGGGCTCCCCACATGAAATCAAGCAGCTGGCACTTGTCTTTCTGCGTTTGGCTTACTTTGGTTAGCATAATGATTTCTAGCTCCATCCACAGAGCCCCATCTCTTCGGTGTATTGACTTACAGTCCTTTGGGTATATGCTGAAGGACAGCAGAGCTGGCTCACATGGTACCTTTAGCTTTTGAGAAATCTCTACAGTGGCGACTAGCGGTCTGACCAGGCGAGGCTCCCACGCCCTCAGCAGCACTTGCTGTCATTTGTTTCCATGTTGGACACTCTAACTGCAGGAGGCGGAATCTCAAAGCACTTTCAATTTGCACCCCTCTCCCCAGTCCCTGTGGCAGAGGATGTTGCACTCGTCCATTTGTGGTTCTTCCAAGAGCTCTCCACTCAGACTTCACCCACTTCTTGACTGGATGGATGGCCTGTTTTGTGTGCTGTGTTTAATTTTTGCAGTTCTTCATGTGCTCTAGATGTTAATTCACCACCCCAAGATGCAATGGCAAAGATTTCTTCCCATTCGGTACAAGGCATATCCAACCTTTACACACTGCAACATGATGTTTCATCTACAAAGTTCAACACTCAAGAACGAGGCATTTGATATAAAGGCATAGAAAGCCAAAAATATCATCTGCCCATCACATCTCAAAATGTTTTAAGTAACATGATTTTGTGTTTGGCTACATCTTCACTACCCTTAGGCTGGGTGTGGCTCAGACCATGGGTCAGACACACCTGCACATGTCACTTTACTTTGGTGATTGTACGATTTGCTCTACAGAAGCTTTTAAATGTCATGTAATCTTATTTATCTGTAGGATTATTTTCTGTTCTTGTGGAAAGTCCTTGCCAATACCTCTGTCTTGGAATGTTTCTCCAGTTTTAGGATTTTTCAGAGTTTCAGATCTAACAGTAAGGTCTAGTCTTTAAAACCATTTTGAAATGGTTTTTATGCAGGGTGAAATATGTGGCTGTACTTTAACTCTTCCATATGTAGAAATATAATCTCCCCAGAACTGTTTGTTAAAGAAGTTATGTTTTTTCCACTCTGTTTTTGGGTTAACTTCTGGGTCCTCTAATATATACCATTGGTCTAAGTGACCATTCTGTCTGTGTCACTATGGCTCTGTGGTATAGTTTAAGTCAGGTGATGTCCCCAGCATTGCTTTTTCTGTTTAGGATGGCTTTGGATGTTTGACAGTTTTTTTGTTTATTTGTTTTGCTTTGCTTTTGTGTGCATGTGAGTGTGTGTGTGGGGGTGCTTCTTCATAAATTTTAGGATAGTCTTTTCTACTTATATGAGGAATGTCATTGCAATTTTCAATGGTATAACACTGAAGCTGTAGATTGATTTTCACAATATTTATCTTGCCAATTCTTGAGCATGGGAGCTCTTTAATTTTTTTTTAAGTTTCTCTCTTCAGTTTCTTAAAATTTTCAATGTTGAACTCTTTTATACCTTTAGTTAGGATTATTCCTTGGTATTCTATATATTTTATTGAAGTTATTATGGATGAGGTATTTTTCCCCCTGATGTTTCTTAGTAAGTTTGTTATTAGCATCCAGTCTTGGGTGTTGGCTTAGCTGAGAAGGTTTACAGGGCCTAAGGGTCTTGCTCTGTCTTTACAGATATGATCACATTTACAAATAGAGACACTTTGACTTCTTTCCTGGCCACATCACTTCTGTTTCTTTCTCTTGTCTAAAACCCCCATCACTACACTGAATAAGAACAGGAAGAAGAGGCCACCTTGGATCACTATGCTCTGTGGGAGCGGGGAGAATGGGTGGCCTTGTCATGTTCTGGGTGTCTGAGGAAATGTTCTCAGTATTTCCTCATCTAGAGGAATGTTGGCTGTAAGTTTGTTATACTTTGCTTTTATTGTGAGGTATGTTTCTTCTAATTCTAGTTTCTTCAAGGTCATTTTTTTGTTTTGTTTTTTGAGTTTGGTTTTTTGAGTTTGTTTGTTTGTTTGTTTGTTTGTTTTTTGCCATGAAGGAGTGTGAACTTTGTCTGAGAGCTTTTCTGCATTGATTGAGCTGATCATGTGTTTTCCATCCTTAGCCATTGAAAGGGTCAGGACTTTTGTGTGTTGTCTTTACATGTTAGCTTTGCCCTAAGTATATTATATGTGCTGCTGAACCATCACAGATGCGTCCTGATAAGATAAAAGACTGCATACCTCTGTAGAGCTAACAGAAACACCAGGCAACCTCAGGACATGAACCTCAGGACATGTTTTAAATTTCAAAAGGATAAAATTTTAGAGAGTCAAATTTATTTTCATCCTTTCTTTTGTTTACCATAAGCCACACATCTATTTCTGACCGTGTGTTTACCAACATACAAGATGTCCATCAATAGATTTACCCAATGTCTTGTCAGTCAGTTAAAATGGATATTTTTATAGTTTTATTTCTGCTTAATTTCTTAGGAGAGTGATGAAGCACCTGTTTTTGGAGACAGAGTCTTTGCTCTGTGGGCTAGCCTGGTTTTGAACTCCCCATCCTCATATGTCAGCTGCTCAAACACTGGGATTGAAAGTGGGTATCCCTAAAACAATTTAAAGTATATATTTTACCCAGTACATATTTAATAAAGTTTATATTTTATAAAGTATAAAGCCATATGTGGGGCTAGGAAGGTGGGTGAGCAAAGTGTTTTTATTCAGTCATGACAGCGTGAATGTGGATTCCTAGCAACATGCAAAAGCCAGGCACGATGGTGCTCCTGTAATCCCAGCTCTCCAGAGGTGGGGACAAGATGATCCTTGGGGCTTGCCGGAGAGCCAGTTGTGCTGGCTAGTTTTATGTCAGCTTGGCACTAGCTAGAGTCATTTGGGAGGAGGGAACCTCAGTTAAGGAAATGTCCCCGCCAGATTGGCCTATGGGCAAGCCTGTGTGATGTTGATGATTGATGTGGGTAGGCTATGATGGTTTGAATGAATACGGTCCTCATAGGTCCATAGGGAGTGGCTCTATTAGAAGATGTGTCCTTGTTGGAGAAGGTGTGACCTTTTTGGAGGAAGAATGTCACTAGGGATGGGCTCTGAGGTTTCAGAAGCTCAGGCCAGGCACAGTGGCTCACTGCCTTGTCTGCTGCCTGTGGATACAGATGTATAACTGTCACATACCTCTCCAGCACCAAGTCTGCCTGCATGCCACCATCACAATAATAGACTAAACCTCCAACTGTAAGCCAGACCCCATTAAATGCTTTCCTTTATAAGAGTTGCTGTGATCATGGTATCTCTTCACAGCAACAAAATTCTAACTAAGGCAAGAGGGCAGCTGACTGTGGGCAGTGCTGCCCCTGGGTTCTATAAGAAAGCAGGGTGAACAAGCTACAAGGAGAAAGTCAGTAAGCAGCACTCCTCCACGGTTTCCGCATCAGCCAGATTCCTACTCTGATTTTCCCTGGTTGATTTACTACAATATGTAAGATGAAACAAACGCTTTTCTCTCCACATTGTTTTGGTCATGGTATTTTGTCACAGCAATAGAAATCCTAACTGAGACACCAGTCTAATTGAATTGGTAAAGCTTAGGTTTAGTGAGAGACCTTGTAAATGAGAAAGACACCCAAAGTTGAGCTCTGGCCTCTACTTGCACCCCCAACTGCACACATTTGTTTTCTGGGTGGGCTCATGGTCTTTGTCTTCTACTGCTTAGTAATCTCTTTAGCTTGTTACTGTAGGAACTTTTGAACGTTGTAGAGAAATTAGCTTTTGTTTGTTATATGCACCACAAATAACCTCTACCTAGTTCTTAACATTATCTCTCCAGTTTTGCTTATTTGGTTTCATAATGCAGAGATTATTAAAAATGTACTGTTCAAATTTTGTAAGTCTTCTGAACTACATGGCATGCATGAAAGACCTTCCCTACCAAACAAATGAATAAAAACTGTGGCCCAGTGTTTTTTCCCCAGTAGTTTTATAGTTTGTTTTCCTTCTCACAGATCTTTGCTCCACTGAGACTTTAACCCAGGGTGTGAAATGACGAAGGGGAATGTATGTCTTACATTTGTCTATAGTTTAAGGGGGCAGAACGCTGACTGCAGAGCAGTTGTTCTGTTTCCTATGCCCTTGGGTTCTTAAACTCCTAGAACTGCAGAGTGGTCCAACTCTTGTATCAAAGTGTGTGTATCTGAATACCACTTTAATGATTTTTAAGCTTTGCGTGTGTGTATGTATGTGTGCTTGTAGTGTATGTATGTTCACTTGTGTATTCATGTGTGTGCACAATTGCAGGTGGCATGTATGTGCATGTGTGTGTAGGGGCCAGAGTTCCAAGTCTGGTGTCTTCCTCTATCACTCTCACTATTAATAAATTAATAATTTATTAATTTTGAGATAGTTTTTTGTTTGTTTTTGTTTTGTAACAGCCGTGGCTGTTTTTGGAACTTGCTTTGTAGACTCAGCTGGTCTGCCTGCCTCTGCCTCCAGAGTGCTCGGTTAAAGGCCACCACTCCCTGCTTATCTACTGTATTTTTATGAGACAGGATCTTTCACGGAACCTGGGGCTCACCAATGGGCTAGGCTGCCTGGCCAATTTACTTTCACCTGAATCCGTTTCTACTCCAGTCCCTAGCCTTAGGGTTCCAGGCAATATATCAATGTGCTGGCTACTTTTAATTCTTAGCTTGATTTTGCCACAATCCGCACAGTTTAGGGACTGACCTATTTGGGTTGACTAGAAATAAATAAATGACAGAAACACATCAGGAGAGACTGGAGTTGTGGATGAACCAGCAGCACTCCTGAAATTCACCCCAGTTTATATACAGCACAAATGAAGATGAGGCCGGTTTGTTAATGTAGGTAGGGGGGTCTCTGTAGAGGAGCAGTCTCTGACCTTAGTTATCCAGGACGAGAAAGCTATGGTTGGTACTTCTACACATATTGATGACATCTGCTCTCAGACCAGGAAAAGATGTTGCCATTCCTCTGACCCTGACCCAGGGAAGACCTTGTTTTTCTTGTGGGTCTAAGGCATCCAGGTTCTTGACATAGTGCTGCTCATGTCAACAACAGACATTAACGCAGGGCTTCATCTACTCCCCATGTGACTCCATCCAGGATCACTTGGGAAGGAAGCATCAGTGAAGTGTTATCTAGATAAGGTTGGACTGTGGGAATGTCTGTGGGAGATTGTGCTATGTTAATTGGTGTAGGAAGGCCCACCCACTATGGGTGGCATTATTCCCTAGGCAGGGGATTCTAAATTATGTTAAGAGAGGAAAAAGTGAACTGAACACTAACATTCATGCTCTACCTTTTTGCCTCCTGCTTTTGACTGTGGATATGATCTGCTGCTTCAAGTTGCTGCCTTGACTTCCCTGAAATGATGGGCTGTCACCTGGAACTGTGAGCTAAATTAACCCCTTCTTTCTTAAGTTGCCTTCGTCAGGTATTGTATCATAGCAACAGCAAACAGAACTAAGAGAGCCTCCAGGCCTGGTTTTTATGTGTGTGCTAGGGATCTGAAAATAAAGAAGGTGATGTGCCTCTTCTGACAGAACATTGTGTACAACTGTAGAGACACACATGCTGCTAACAGTTTAGGATGAGTGCTGCCATCTTATCAAAATAATAGCTGAGTCAGGCCATCAGGGTGGCTTAGTGGTAAGGACATTTGCTGCCAAGCCTGACCAGAGTTCAACCTCTGAGAACCACACAGCAGAAGGAGCGAACCCACTTGCATGTGCTCTCCTTTGACCTCACATATGCTATGACATGTGTACACCTCCCTGCCCCAATAAATAAAATGTAAGGATCATGGAATGGAAAGACAGAAGAATGTTGAAGAGTATCTCATTTGCCTAGATTTAGACATGGGTTGCACTGACATACTGCAGGGCTTTGGGGAAAATGGCAGCACAAATTGAGCTCAACTCTCATGCCCAGTCTTACAGAAGAAAATACCTGCAAAGACAAATTCTTTCCATCATTACTTATAGTCTATGTTTCATTCATACCTAGAAGCAGGTGACATTGCAGCCTTGGATATAGACAGCACAGCAGGATACTGGAAATTAGCTAGTCTGTCTGCAAGGCTGTGCCACATGGATTCCTGGGGCCTGAGGGAGCTACATAAGAAGATACTGGAGAGCATGTGAGCTTCCGTTCAAATGATACAGCCACTGAGTGGGAGAGGAACAGCACTGGGCTGGTCTTGGTAAGTGGGGCACAAGTACAGTCTTTGTTTAATTGAATGACGTCAGCCCTCCCAGCCATCACAGCGTGCACACTCAGAACACAATAGGATATGTGTGTTACTGTCCATTGATGACAGAACAGTAGTACTGGGTTTAGTAAGCACTGTGCTTTTTAGAGATACTGTCTCATGTACTCCCCAACATATTACATCTCTTAGCACTGAGATGAGCGAATTAGGTCTCAGAGAAGTAGAGACATGCTGGCTGGCCACCCACCAGGAAAACAGGAGAACAACAATGTGAAGCCAGCTTTCAGGATAGATAGCTTTGCCTGGGAATTGTGGCATGTCCCTGTGCTGCCCACCTCCCCCCACCTGCGGCTACTGTCCCTTGAGAGAGGAAAATCCCAGTAGAAGAAACACTGGGTACCTCATACCACACCTGAAACAGGGTTGAATCAGCTTTCATTTGATAATGAGGCCAAGAAACGGCAGGGGCCACATAAAACTGCTATTTCAAACCGGAAAGTCATAGGCTTTGGCAACAAATCACCTGCCACTCAGATGACCTATTCAGCACCGATGGGGGCTTGGAGTTCTGTATGAAATAATTCATGCAGTTCAGGCTGAAAAGAAACAAACAACATTTGCAGGAGTCTGATTCCTAAGCTCCCCTGTGGGGTTTTGATTGGCAGCTCACTGCATTTCTCGGAGCACAGTCCACATCCCTGGGGTGTGCAGAACACTTGCATTAATAGAAACCACAAGAACATCTGACGAGCCGTTTTATGGGGGTTTCTCCACAGCTGTTACCTAAGAATGTCCCCTCTGCAGAAATGTCAGAATCCCATAGAATGACACAGAAATCTCCTTCTAATTCGACTTATTGAGGAAGAAAATTTTGTTAGTGTTTTCTGTAAGATGATGTCATATTCTAAAGATGATTCTCAGACCATTTGAAAAGGCATATAGCTGGGCATTATATTACAGGAGCCAGCCAAAAGTAGTTAGAACATATATAGAAGCAGGAAAGAGGCCAAGGTAGGCTGATCTGGTTTTAGGGTCTGACAAATGCTGCTGAGATAGAGAGAACCTTCTGTCTCAGGAGACCAGATGTGAAGCAGGGACCACATGCAAAGCACAGAGAGCCCAGGTTCAGGAAACAGTCCACAGATACTACCTCTCCTTTTTATGCACATCCCAAATACTTAAGAAACACTCCTTCTTACTCAGTTTTGCACCGACAAAAGCTACTAGGAAAAATGTGAAGAGAGCAAAATGGCCGGTCATAACAAAGCATTATGGGAAGATTTGATTTGATCCAAGGGAATTTTTTTGTGGGGGTGGGAGTGGGGGGTGGAGTGGGTTAGGATCCCTGGTAGCACAGGCTGGCCTCAAATGCTTCATGTGGTTGAGGATGACCTTGAACTTTTGGTCCTTCTACCAGTACCTCCCAAGTGCTGGGATTACATGGATGTTGTTTGACTCATGACAGACCACACCAGACCAAATGGTTCCATGTGAGGTTTATTCAGGAGATAGGGCAAAGGTGATGGCAAGAAGAGGGGGAAGAGAGAGAGAGAGGTTAGGAGGCTCTGCCTATGTATATGGATAGTGATGTAACCTCTCGAAGGTAAAGGTGGGAGGTGAGCCAAGTGGATTCTGGGAATGTATGGTGGTTGCCTTGGCAACGATGTGGGGGTCGCCTAGATGTGATATCACTGGGTTCGGAGCCAGTCCTGATACCAACAGATGTGTTAGCAGGTTTTTGTGGTGCTGGGATCAGATCCAAGCTTTGTCCATGCTAGGCAACACTCTTACCAACTGAGTTGGAGCACTCATCCTCAAAACACAAGACACACTTGGGATATCGTGTAACATAATCTGAACAAATAGACAATTTTTATTAGGCACACCATTGTATTATTTTTAAGGTAGTAATGTAAAAATGATGAGATATATACAAAATCTCACTTCATTATAGTTACAACTTATTTTACAGTCGTAGAAGTATGCCAATCATTTCTTTTTTTTTTTTAAAGCTTTTATTTATTTTACATATATGGCAAGTATACTGTAGCTGTCTTCAGACACACCAGAAGAGGGCAATGGGTCCCATTTCAGATGGTTGTGAGCCACCATGTGGTTGCTGGGAATTGAACTCAGGACCTTTGGAAGAGCAGTCAGTGCTCTTAACCGCTGAGCCATCTCTCCAGCCCCATGCCAATCATTTCTTAACAGCTATCAGACACGACATGTAAGTTAACTGTGGAATAATAACATCACAATGTCAGTGTTAACTAAAAAATATAGCACTTGTCACCTGCTTGCTACTTGGCCTGGGCATTGTAACTGTTTAGCCACACTGAATCTACTCAATAACCAAAGCGTATTATCACATTTTACAGGGGAGAAAATTAAGGGCACAGAAAGATCAATGGCATGTTCCAGAACCAAATTGGAACCATGAGCACAAAGGGAATGGGAACTAAGATAAACTATGTTGTTTTATAAAACGGTAGTATATCTAAATTAAAACATACTAGGCTATTTACTATCACCTTGGTCCCTTGAGTTGCTCGGGCTGTGGTCCCATCCAGAATCTTCTCTCTGCAAGTTTGCATTTATACCCTGTTGCTGTCCTTTCCACAGCATATATAGTGAAATATAACCACATGAAAAAGAGAAAATGGAATCAAATATGGATTACTCAGCATGAGTAGTGGGATATATAAGATATAAATCCCTAAGCTTTAGGGGCTAAATAAATTGTAGGAGTTATTTTCACGGCCCTCATATTTGCAAGTGAAGTTTTTGTATTCCTGGGAGGACGAGGAAGCAGTTGGCACCATGTCTGTCGTGTTGCATGTGGTACCATGTTTGTCATGTTGCATGTGTTTCTGAAGTTGTGTTTGTAGAGGTGAAGGAGGTGTGACCCCATCAGTGAATGAGGACCTATAGGAGAACACCATCAATTTAATTTTCTGAAGTATTCTTCTGGGTCAGTCTAGTTACGTCTGTGCTATTTGAGAAATGATCCTTTATAGGTTCCAAGTATTTCTTCGTGGTAACTGTCAGTCAGTGTCAGATATGGCTTGAACACACTGTAATTTCAATTAAGTGCACACCATTTAAATATGCACGTGAATAAATTGCATAGAGAAATTATGGATGGAGAGTAGGCTGATCTAACGATAACGCATGTCAGGCTGTGGCAAACACTGGTCACGGCAGATTTCTCTGACATTCTTCCTTCTGGTGAAAATATATACAGTCATATTTTCATTAAGGATGCTTAAAACAATAAACTGTGTGTCAGAAACATGATTAAAATTGGAAGAGGGATGGAGGCAGCTTTGGGGGAGCTTTATCTTGCTATTCTTTAATGGGGCACTGACTGAGTTCCTAAGGTTACATGTGACTGTGGATTTTGATCGTCTGGGTCACATGGGGTAATTGAGTAGCTCACTCTAGTCTGGAGATTTGTGTCAACCTTAGGTGAGCCTTCACTAGCTTTGGACAAGTCTCAGCTGAAGTCTGAGGACACTACATCTGGTCCAGCCTACTTTCCATTCTGTATGTCCTTAAGCCCAAGTCAAGCATGAAACCATACCCTACCCTATTCAGGATGAATCTAGACCCTGCCTTAGCAGGTGGTGACATGAGATGAACTTTACCTGTCCCTGGCTGCATGCTTGACAAAGCAGGCTCAGAAGGGATAAACTTGGCTCAAGTCCTGTTTCGGTCCTGTGCCACCTTCTGACATTGAGTAAAATATCAGGTTCTCAGAACCAGAGTTTCTGTGTTTGCAACTAGAAAACTTCCTCCAGGGTGGATGGGAAGATGAAATTTAACAGATGCAACAATTAATGGGAGTTATTCTTTTGAAATTAACAACAAATGTGTTATTTATGCAGTTGTGTGTGTGTGTGTGTATATGTTTGTGCATGTGTGTGTGTGCAGGTTCACATGGAGGCCAGAAGTGGGCATCAGAGCCCTGGAATTTAAGTGACTGGTGGTAATTGTGAGCACTCTAACATGGGTGCTGGGAACCAAAGTCAGGTCTCCTGCAAGAACGGCAATCACGCTTGACTGCTGAGCCATCTCTCCAATATCCTTGTTGCCAAGTTTTAAAAAAATTGCTTGTAGTAGCTGGTATGCATTAACCCCTGATGATGTTTGTGGTGCTAACAAAAAACTAGATTCTCAATGTGGTTACAAAGTATCTGAAATCATGAAGGACAAGGTACTATAGCTCCACGGGGCGTCATTTTGTCTTACTCTCATCCTGTGGCTAAACAGCTACACACATGTAACACCTGCAAGTGCTTTCAAGAGGCTAAGGAAACACCTCTGAGTGACGACTGATGTCACTATATCACACAGCTTTCTCTGAAGATATGCTATCAATTTTACATGGAAATAAAAAACATCTTCTTCTTCTAAGTCACCTCACGTCTGAGTGGCATGGAAAATGTTTTAGCCTTCCCACTAGGAAGCCAGGCAGGAAACATGTATCTATAAGAAGTCATTTATTTTACCACATGAGTTTTGCATGTATATGCGTTTTACATGTATATGAATAATTCAAAGAAAACTTCAGGAAAGCCCATGCATGAGACTCTCCCATTCTTAGACACAGAAACACCTTTGTCTGTCATAGTCTTACTCTCCTTAGGAAAGACAAAGTCTTTATTTCTTCTATATGCATATCTGTCTATATTTATAGCACCAACTTAAAAACTGATGATGAAGGGGAGGGTGGTTTATTTGTTTCTAGAATCTTCTGTAGTACCTAGAATACATCAAATCTAACAGATGGGAAAATAGAGTTCTCTCTTCATCCCTACTGTGTGAGCAGGGAACGGTGTCTAGCTTTCTCAGGCTCCATTTCTCACCTGGGCAATGGGGGCAAATGTTCTGTTTTGTGAGCAGTGTTTTAATCAGTCACTGAATTTACATTTTCAAAGTCACTTCCACAGCTCTGGTGTGACAGACAGAGCACTCGGATGTTAGGTCCAGTTTTGTGTTTGTTTGTTTTTTGGTCATGGCTCACACATTCTCAGGAAGCTTCAGAGATTCACAGCACACAATGTTAGCTAACAGAGGCGACCAGATCTGGGCTGCTGGTCTCCTGCCATCCAAATATTTCTGTGTGACAGTGAACACTAACACATCACTTCTACAGTATACTTCAGCAAAGTGCCTTCTGCACGGAGCAAGTGATTTGAACCTTCTCACAATGACACTGGCTCTGTTCTCTCTCTCTCTCTCTCTCTCTCTCTCTCTCTCTCTCTCTCTCTCTCTCTCTCCCTCCCCCCCACCCCCCAGGTCTTGGAAGTGAACCTAGGCCTCAGATCTGCTAGGCAAGTTTTCCACTTCTCAACTACTTCCCTGCCTCAGTCTTTTTCTCCTTTCCTTCTCTCTGAGTCTGGTCTCACTCTGTAGCCCTGGCTAGCCTAAAACACATTGCTTGTCCAGGCTGCCCTCATACTCACAGGGATCCACCTGCCTCTGCCTCTTGAATGCTGTTGTTCAATAATCAAACTATTTGTCCTACCTTTATCGTTGCATCACACCTTGCATCTTTAAAACTCTCTCTGAACAGGGGCATTGAACAGGCACTGCATGGGAACTCAAAATAGGAGACGTTACCCATGGAGACGGCCAGATGTAGACACTGGTTTTAGACACAGATTCTCTAGCACAGTTTCAATGGGCAAAAGAAAGAAAAATGTCTTAATATTTAAACGGTCTCTGTGCATGATGCCGTCTCTATATCCTTGATCCAAGATTTAAAATTCCATTCTTTGGGCTAAGGTCACCGCCATTGAGTCCTGGGAGCCTCTCACATCCTAGGTCTGTGAGACTTTTAGAGGTCCCCCACCCCACCCCCAGCAGCTGCATATTTCCATTCATTCTCCTGACCCTTTGGACTTCTCTCCTGCCTCCTCCATACCTGATCCTACTCCCTTTCCTCTCCTACTTTCCTCTCCCATCCAGGTCCCTCCATCCTCCTGCCTCCTGTAATTAGTTTGTCCTCCCTTCTAAGTGGGATTTAAGTATCCTCACTTGGGCTTTCCTTCTTGTTTAACTTCTTAGGGTCTATGAGATATGTCTTGGGTATTCTGTACTTTCTGGCTAATATCCACTTATCAGTGAGTATATACCATTCATGTCCTTTTGGGTCTGGGTTACCTCACTCAGGATGATATTTTCTAGTTCCATTCATTTGACTGCAAAATTCGTGATGTCCTCATTTTTAATAGCTGAATAATATTCCATTATGTAAGTGAGCCACATTTCAACCTGAAGAGACCACCTTAGTTAGGCAGGGCCCTTAGTGGAGGAATGGGGACACCAATCCACTTTCAAAATTTTTGACCCAGAATTGTTCCTGTCTAAAGGAAATGCAGGGACAAAAGTAGAGCAGAGACTGAAAGAAAGGTCATCCAGTGACTGTCCCAACCTAGGATCCATCCCATGTGTTGGCACCAAACCCTGACACTATTATTGCTGCAGACAGGAGCCTAGCATGGCTGTCCTCTGAGAGGCTGTACTAGCAGCTGACTCACAACGATTCAGATACTTACACCCAACCATTGGACTGAAGTCAGGGACCCCTATGGTTGAATGAGGAGAAGGATTGAAGAAGCTGAAGGGGAGGGCAACCTCATAGGAAGACCAGCAGTGTCAACTAATCTGAACCTGTGAGAGCTCCTACAGACTGAGCCACTGACAAAAAGCATACATGACTGGTCCAAGGCCCCTGGCACATATGTCTTGTCTCAGTGGGAGAGGATGCACCTAGTTCTGTAGAGACTTAATGCTCCAGGGAAAGGGGATCCCTGAGGGGCACCCTTTCAGAGGAGAACGGGGGGGAGGATGGGGTGAAGAACTCTGGGAGGGGGCCCAGGAGGGGCAAAACATTTGGGATGTAAATAAATAAAGGAACTTTTAAAATTCCATTGTTTGGAGAAAGAGACCATAACTCATGTTGATACACGTTAGCCCACATGACCTAGCTGTCACTGACTTATTTAGAGCTATGCTGTCAGGTGTGAGGAACATGACAATGAGCTAGCTGCCATTCTCCTTTTGTGGAGACTTTGTCAGAGGGACACTGATCATCTGTGGTAATAACCATTCAGTTCTAGATTTTTTTTTAAAGCAGAGCAGAGAAACCCATTTGCCACTGTTTGCAGAGGACAAGACCTGTGTGTTAAGGCCCTCAAGACTTCTCCAAGAAAGTTAAGCAAGAAAATACGACTAATACATGAATCCAGCCAAGTTGTAGCATATAAAACTAACATATACATGCTAGTGCAGGAGCAAGACTTCAGTAGTGAATTATCTAGAATAGAAACCAAGGAAGTTACCTCCTAATAGCTACAGAAATCCAACCAACCAACCAACCAACCAACCAACCAACCAACCAACCTAGGAATGAATTCAACCTGAGTTGTAAGGGTGCTAAAGATGATAAAACATTAATGAGAGATAATGAAAATGATACAAAAAGTAGAAAGTTATACCATTTTCATGGACTGGAGAAATCATTACTGTTAAGTAGCTGTACTGCCCACAGCAAGTTAATTTGTTTGTTTTTTCTCTATGAGAGAAGGTTTCATTATGCAGCCTTGGCAGGCCTGGAACTCACTATGGAGAGCAAGCAAGCTGGCTCTGAACTCTCAGCCATCTGCCTGTTTCTGCCTCTCAAATGAAAGAAGTAAGAGAAAAAGAAAATGTGGTGACTCTCCATAGGGAATGCTACTCAACCATACAAATGAAGTCCAGTCATTTGTGGTCACATGGATGGAACTGGAGGTCAGTATTTCAAGTAGCCAGGCATGGAAAGACAATTGATGTGAGTCACTCCTGTGTGGAATCTGAAGAAAATGCTGAGTCATAGATGCTGAACATAACATGGTGGTTATCAGAGGCTGGGCTGGAGGATAGAGGGTGTCTTAGTCACTTGGCTGTTGCCAGATAAGACTCCACAACAAAGGCTGGTTATAGGAAAAGGTGTTTGTTGGGGATTACAGGTTCAGAGGGGAAGTCCATCATCAACACGGCCAGGATTTTGGCTACGGACAGGAGCAGCTGAGAATATACATCTTGATCAGCAAATAGGAAACACAGAGAGAGCTAGGGATGGCGTGAGGTTCTGATACCTCAGTGCCCATCCCCAGTGACACACCTTCTCCTGGAAGACCATACCTTCCAATCCTTTCCAAACAGTTCCTTCAACTAGGGACCAATTATTCAAACAAGTGAGCTTATGGGAGACTTTTCTCATTTGATCTACCATAGCAGGAGAAGGTTCCTTAACATGTACTGGATTAAATAGCATACACAGTTCTGGTGTGCTAGTCTCAGTTGATAAAAAGAATGCACTGTTCATTCAAGAGTTAGAATACTGGATCCTGGAAGTTTTCATCACAAGGAGATGATAACGTGTACCTGATTTAACTTAACTGTTGTGTGCATGTATCACAACAACGCATGGTACCCACCAATATGTGTAATATCCATCATTTTGTGTGTCAGTTCAAAATAAGAGTAGCAGGGCTGGTGTAATGTGAGATGCAGAGAACTTACTTCTGCAGTTCTGCTGCCCTCCCCACACTCGCTGTGTGTTCTCCATGTACCCCCACATAAGGCACAGTGGAAAACAATGAAATATAAGAATCATAAGACCAATATATTTTTTCCTCACTTAATTTTCAAAACAGAGTATGGAAACATGTATCTTAGTTTAGTAACAAAGCAAACGGACAACAGTACCCGCCCCCCAGCTACACCGGCAGAATGCAATGAGACTCTGTCACCTCTGCTCTGTCACCATTTGAGCATCCCAGTATAACTCTAGAAGGAAGAAATATAAGAACCAGTAACCCTGCAAACAACTAAAGCTGGCAAGATGTTGAGACTTACAGTGTGGCTCTCATATAGTACTTGAGGACCCCAGGGAGCTGTTTTTAAAAGTACAGTACCAGATGGACTTCTGGGAAAGTGCTCAGTAAGATGGATAGGAAGACAGTTAAAGGCTTTGGTCTCATCAGGAAAAGAACAATCTACACGTACACATGTAGGCTCCCTGACCCTGTCCCCTCTTATCCACCCATGTGCCTTCTAAGTGCCCAGCAGAAGCTAGGCACACTGCTAGGGTCTGTTTGTTTCATCCTGTGGCATAGGCTGTTCCTCCCACTTCTGCCTCCTGAGTGCAGGGTATGCACCACCACATCTTGATCTTTCAGTTCTTGCCAGCAAATCCTTCTGGAAATCAGCAACAAGACTATAGTAATGATGTTAGACACAGCTTCGCCGGTCTCAGCTTTGTGATATGGAATTGACCTTCCCTGCCATTCAGAGAAAGGAGGACATTCCTTACTTAAATAGAAAAGAAATTGTGTAGCTATGTACTTCATGATGCAGGAAGAACAGGAAAAATACCATAATCTACAAGCCACCAGACAGAGCACTTTTAGCACAATTGACTAACCTGCCCGGAGGTGGTGGCGAAACCTTTGTGATAAATAATAAAACTCCACTCAGACATTGTTTACTGTCTGCTAATGATGCTCCCATATTCTCAGGTCAACAATACAAATTACATTAAGATTTCCTGAAGGCCCAAGATTCTATTAAAATGCCACAAGATTAGATCATGAAAAAAAAATCAACAACAAATAGCAGACTGGGAGAAAAGAGCAACATTTAAATAGAACGCCACCAATTTCCCATGAGCTCTAGTAACAGCTTCTATTTTATCATATTTTCACAGTTGCTCTGACAGAAAAGTGAGGCTGGGGCAGGACCCCTATTTCAGAACACAGGGTCACGGGAGGTGGCTGACTAGCTCCTGGAGGACTGATTACATCATCATCTTGCTGTTCTCACAGACATCTTACTCTCATCCTGAAATGAGACCAATTGCAGCGAACGGAGCCCATAGTTACAGGTAATCCACAGAAGAAATCATTATTCTGGGAAAGGAAGACCAGGCTAGAGTGGCTAAATCCATGAGGGCATGAAGACCATTATTGGAGACCTCCGTTCTTCAGCCTTTTACTCTCCTAGGCCCCAAGTTATGTTTTACCCAACCACTTCATTCCCAGAAACCATTACAATAATTCTTGTTTCTGACGAATGTCCAGTTTCATGGCTGTGCCTAGACTTCAGGCACCTGGTGGATCTGCGGAACTCGCTTACTTCCTCTAAGTGTGTGGCATAGAGCTAGTTTTATAGATTCTCTCAAGCAAATAAAAAGCCCCAAAACTACTGTTCAGGAGTAGTCAGCATTTTAATGTTTTGGAACAGCTCCTTTAAGGAGTTGCCATGGTGTTGACTTCTCAGAAGTCAGAGAGTACCCATCAAGTTATTTGCAAAAATCATTGCCTAGTGAACTCTTGTTTGGCTCTTCCCAGCAATTTATCCTTACTTGAAATGCTTTCTTCAGAGGAGCTCTCTGGTAGTAAGTTGGCAAAGGCTTCAAGACTAAATACACAGAAGAAGGAAAATACATCCAAGTTTCCATCCTTGCTGAGGAGTTCTCAAAGCCCTGAAGGGGGAAGATCCAAGGGCCTGATAAAATACCATCCTCCCTGGAAGATCAGTGTGCAGGAAGGTCTTGCTCCCTCATCATGGGGAAGCAGCAGGGGTGCCCCAAAGTCTTAACCTTTTGTTCTACACACCCATCCCCTCTCCTCTGGGAGGAAAATTACTTCAATAAGCCATTTGTTTTTATTTTAAAGTCAACTTTATTTCACAAAGTTAAGGATGGGACCTTGGCCCCCTGAGTGCCAAGCCAGGCACCCTGGTCTCTGAGCCACATCTCTATCCCCAATATTTCAGCTCCAGTTTTTAATCCAAGAGAAGTTATTTAGCATTATGATATCAAGTAATAAAATTTTGTAAAAAGTCCCCCACTGTGTCTCACTAGCAGATTGCAAACGGAAAAAAGAGGGAATTAAACAAAGCAGTGACATTAAAAACTCAGAAACAAAGGTTCACGGATCACAAGGCGTCTGTGCAGAAGCTGCCCGCCTTCTTGTCTGAGAACCTTTACGAGCTCATTTGAATAGTGCAAAACAAGGACGCAGTCTGTTAGACACTGAGGATTTATAAAGCCAGAGGATTAAGTCCTTAACCTTTACGCAAAAAAGGATTAGTTAGGATAACTTTTAAATTTTACTTTAGGAAGAAAGCTTCAAAATTAAATAGTACACAATGGCCCATACTAAAGGAATTCTTCTCAGGTTCAAGAAGAGCCCATTTCTGTCAGTTAGCTAGACAGCTGGCTTCAAAGCCACATATATTATTTCATTCTTGAATTAGTTATGGAGAAGATCTAGTGTGCACAGTCTGTGTATATTTAATTGCATCAGAATATATTCATAATCTATTCAAATGAGGAAATACAAACAACACATCTGAATAGAGTTCTCACTTTGGGAGGCACAGATAAATTAGTAAATTAATGTAGAGGTTGATTAGTAAAAGACACCCTATCGACCTAAATGACTTTACCTGCTGAGCAGTGTGTGTGTACACAGTGACGAATTACAGACTGAGAAAACCTGATTGTTTACTCTCCATTCCTCTTAAGGTATTGCAAAAGGCCTTTCTAGACGGTATAGTAATTTGCAGGCACAGATGAGGGACCATGCTAATCCAGGCAGACGACTGAGGGAGAGCGCGCAAGTTCTGTTACATGTGAAGAATGCAAATGTTGCTCAGCATTTGTAGCACGAGGAGAATCATGAATTCAGGAGCAAAGTGATGTCCCCCCCTCCCCCCACCCCCCAACTCAGCCTTCCTATTAGCTTTAGCGACTCTTCTAGAATTGCTTAGGAGATATTTGATTGGCAGAAGGAGGGCATGATTTTAGCTAATTGTGTCTGAGAGTGTGCTCTGCAGATCCCTGATGCCTTTTTAGTGGGTGTCTGAAGTCCATCTTATTTGTGTGGCAACACCAAGATGTCAGTTGCTCTATACTGCATTGGGATAGGCTGGTGACATAAGGTGGGGCATTACTAAGCAAAGGACACCAACAGTTCTCAAATTGTTTACTTATAGACCGCAGATAAAAAGTTAAACTCATTTAATGTCACTGATTAAGCAATGAAAGTCACTGATTTCTTTTTATCTCCGAGCACAAGTCTCTTCCATCATTTTCTAGGACCTAATGGAAGTACCCACAAAGCATTTGTGTGTGCTGGAGTCAGATGGTGGTCCATGGAAGGGGCTGTTATAGATCTTTGAGCAGTAAGCAGCTTTTGGGATGAGATTCTTGGTGGCTGGAATCAAAGTGGTTTGATTATTAAGTATTGCATGATGAAATGTATCAGTGTTAGGGAGATTTGGGGCAAATTAGTATTTTCCAAAAGCCAAACACATGACACTTCAGTCATGAGTGTTGGTAACAGGCCCAAACTCAGTGACATCACAATGACTCTACATCGTTGCCAAGGCAACTGCCATACACTCAATACATACAACAGAATCCACCTGGCTACCTCACCTTTACCTGGCTATGTCACCGCCCATATAAAATAGACAGAACTCCCTGACCTTGCCCTCTTTCTCTGCCGTCTCCTCTATCTCTCTTCCCCCACCTTTGCCCTTTGCCCTGAATAACCCCCCCCCCCCCCCGAACCGTTTGGTCTGATGTTGTCTGTTCTAAGTTGCACACCGAAGCCTAACAATGAACATGTAAGAGTTCCAAAGAAACCAGTGTGGTTTAATGTGGATGCATTGATAGCTCACTGATAGATACGGTTCCAAATGCCACTTAAAAATTAATCTATAAATTAACTATATTAATTAATCTATAAATTAATAAAATTAACTCACCTATCAGGTTGGGGTGTAGAATCAGGGGATACCCTGATCCCATGAAAAGATTCCTCTTCCCACGGTCATGTTTGCATTTCCTGCTGAGCTTGGAGACAGTCACAACAGCAGCATTGCTGAAGGACAACAGCCCCTTCCAGATGCTCATGCAACTGAGATTTGCAGAAGCTCTGAAGTATGAGAATCTTCGCTTCCTTTTGTACATTTGAAAATGTCAAATAAAAATTGAAACGTGAAAAAAAAAGATATGGAAAAATGCCTCTTGTTTCAGGAAACATTATTATTACTAATATTCATATTGGTTATAGCTCTCATGGATAGTTATTTTGTTACTGAATTAGGTACTTATTGTAATTTTTAAGTAGCCAAGTATACTAAAGTTTCTCAATCTTACTTTCTAATAATATGAATATTAATAGAGTGATAAGCCAGAGATCTTTGGTATCATCAATAATTTTAAAGAATGTAAAAGTTTTCTGAAGCTAAAAATGACAACCACTAACCTCAACCTAGACTCTAAACATTAAGACTTGGATTACAATTTTTTTAACTGACAAGATTACATTCATGACACACATCATTCTGCTTCGCTGTATGTTACACTGTGAACTGGCTACATGGATGTAGTCACTCACATGCTATGGCTTTGTGTGGGAAAGAATATCTGCACTGAGTTCTCGGCAGCTCTCAAGGGCGGAGCCCACTGCCATTTACTATGGCCACCAAGTTACACAACAGCCCTCGGGAACTTATTCCTCTTGTCCAACTGAAATTTCGTACCATCCTCGTTACCTTTGAAACTTGTGTTCCATGTGAGCGAGTGACTCTGTGGAGATCATTTGGAATTATAGCCCCAGCAGACTATGCGACCTTGGCTAGGCTGCTTACCCATCCTTAGCCTAAGCTCCTCACACACAGAATGAGATGCTAATAAGGTAATAATGGCAACACTACCCAAGTAGGGTTGTGAGGATTAAGTGGGGTAATCCCCCTGAAGACACTAATCACCTGCACAGAATGGATGCTTTTTGAAGCCATTTGAGAGCATCCTTCCTGCAATTCACTGTAACAACCTTTGGAAGCTTTCAGATGCCTATGTGAGTGTTTTGGAAAACTTAGCCCCAAATTTTTTCCACAGTTGCTTTATGGAATGTAGAAAACATCTTAAAAGGGATTTTGTGTTGCTCTTTGTAAAAAGTTAGGCAAAAATTATTATTGCTTGTCTTTGGAAGACAGGTCTTCCAAACTTTCTAGCACTGGCCATGCACAGCCTGCTGTTTGGGATTCTCCTTGCCTTGAGTCCTTTTGAACAAATAAAGCCAGAGGGAAAGGCTCTTTACAGTCAATCAGCAAAATGGTTTATATTTCAGTGTAATTGGGAGAAATGTCCTGAACAACCAGCCAACGTTCTGATAGTAATCAAAGGGAGAATGTTGTGTGCACTAGAAACAGCCCAGGATGCCAGCAGGGTGGCTGACATCCACAGCAAACCGAACAGCCAGCTACAACCGGCTCCATTTTACAGCTGGGGAAATCAAGTCTCTGTGAACTTTAACAATCCTAGGAAGACGGGGAGAAAAAAGAGTAACAGGAAAATGAAACCTTTTAAACTGAGAGGCGAGACAAAGGATTGTTTTGTGCCTGTGTATGGGCCTGTGACTGTGTGTGCGTGGGTACGTGTGCGTGTGCGTGTGCGTGTGCGTGTGCGTGTGCGTGTGTGTATCTGTGTCTGTGTGTGTGTGTGTGTGTATACGGATGCCTGTGGCATGTATATGAATGTGTACGTAGAGGCCAGAGGTTGACATCAGATGCTTTCCTCAGTCATTATCTGTTTTGTTTTTTGAGTCAGGGTCTCTCACTGAACCAACAAGTTGTGGGGCGCAAAGCCTGTAAAATTCTAAAATGATGGAAGGTCGGCATACTGACACAGGGAGGTGAGCTATTCACTTGCTGCTGTGCAGATGCAATGGCTACTTGGGTGGACAATGATTGTACCTTCCAGTTTGGGCTTCCCTTTTCCATATTGTTACACACCAGAAGAATGCCCTAGCAGGGGTGCTAAAGCCACCAAGATCGAAAGGATCAGTGTGAGCTCAACTTTATTACTTTTCTCTCATTCTTTTAAAGAGTAGTTTTTGAAAACACATTATTAGAGTGCTGAGCCAGGAATGGCTATTTTATTTTACTTCATGCACTTGTGTGTTGTGCCCACATGTATGTTTGTGTACAACATGTGTGCCTGATGCCTGTGGAGGTCAAAAGAGAGTGCCAAATCCCCTGGAACTGAAGTTACAGGTGATTGTGAATCACCATGTAGGCTCTGGGAACTAAACCTGGGCTCTCTGCAAGAGCAGCCAGTGCTCTTAACCACTGAGCCATCTCTCTAGCTCATAGACTAAATTATTTTTTTATAATCTTGAAATTATTCACTATATCAAATTCAGAAACTTTATTACACACCTCTGGTTGATCATAATTCATAATTCTGAGCCCGTCACAAAGAGCTAGAAACTTGTTTTCACATGAAAGGCATGTCAGAGAGATTTAAATTTGCAGTTTAAATAATTTAATAGCAAATGTTTAAGACATATCACACTCCTTTCTTTTGTTCCATGTAAAATTTCATTGAAAAAAAAATTCAAACCTTTTTAGCTGTAAAAATAGAGAAAAAAAATCAAAAGCATAATGCACTGAGCAGAGGTAGATTCTCTGATATGGTTACTTTTTAGTATTCAGACAATCGGAGAACCTTTAAAGATTAAATGATACTCCATGTCTGGATTCTGGGAAAGAACAGATCAGTTATGAATGCGTGTCTCAGGGTTTCTATTGCTGGGATAAACACCCCAGCCAAAAACAGTATGGGAGGAAAGTTTATTTCACCTTATACTTCCAGGTAACAGTCCACCACCGAGGGAAGTCAGGGCAGGAACTCAACGTAGGAACCTGGAGGCAGGAGCTGAAACAGGCACTGCTTTTCATGGCTTGCTCAGCCTGCTTTCTTGTAAGACCCAAGACTGCCAGCCTGAGGGTGGCACCACCCACAGTGTGGGCTGGCACTCCTGAGTCAGACATTAATCAAGACAATGTCCCACAGGATTGCCTAAGGCCAATTCTATAGGCATTTTCTTAACTAAAGTTCCCTGTTATCAGATGACTATAGCTTGTGTCAAGGTGACAGAAATATGAACACAGTATGGAAGAGTTCGAATTAACAAAATTGAGGAAAGGCCTAATGTAGGATTCCATGGCCTTGATCTCTGTAAGTAGCCAAGGATCATCCTGAGTATCCCAGGCTTGATTTACCACACCCAGCAGAATTTCATTTTATAGCCCTGCCTGTCGTGGAACTCACTTTGTAGACTAGGCTGGCCTCAAACTCACAGAGAGTCCCCCTGCCTCTGCCTCCCCAGTGCTGGAATTAAAGGCGTGCACCACCACACCCAGGTGAATTTTGAAATCTTAAACTCACTTTTCACTGTCCTAATCAGAATTTTTAAAATTATTTTTTAAAGTAGAACTTCCATTTTGTTTTTCCAAGGCATTTTTCCTTCCGCCCTTATGAAATCACCTCTTTACATGGGCTTTGGTGGAGGTTGTGGTGCAGTGCCAGCAGGTCTGAATTGTGTGTGGTGGGAGTGTTTAGCCCTTCCGGGCATCACGAGATCGATTCCTGACGACCTTGCTCTGAATGGCACAGCTCACGCAGTAATACAGCGTGGCGTAGAACTTGGGAAGCACGTAAGCGTCGGAGACGCTTGCTTCAGATATATCCCTGACAGCAGCAGCTTCTACAATGTTCCAAGTGACGAACTTCTTAATGGCCTTATCCTTGGGCACGCACCGGATGCAGTTCGTGCAGCGAATTGGCTGCACAGGGCCATGGCCCTTTTTGGCACGACCGTTGTTCTTTTATTGATCATCTTGGAGCCAACACTCGAAAGAGTCCTAATCATATTTTTTAATAAATAAAAATAACCTAACGTCATTGCGTTTTTGTGAAGTAGGGTCCTTTAGAGAAAAGCTCTTAGAATCAGTACGATTGCTCAGTGCTCACTGGACAAGTGCTCTCATCATGCGACCACATCAGCCCGCCAGCCCGACTTCAGCCCTCTCAATCCACACACAGGTGGAAGGAGAGACTCCAAAAGGTTGTCCTCTGACTCCCACACATGGGGCATGCTCATCCCCATCGTATATGTGTACACACACACACACACACACACACACACACAGCAATAAAAGAAGAGAAAGAGAAAGGGTTTGGGGGTTGAAAGATGCCACGATCTAGGGAATTTGGTTAAGATGTCTGAAAATCCAGGTAAAAGAATGCAGACTCATTCACACTGGAAGCACCATATTTATGCTTCCATGGAAGAGAGAACTGGCATTAAAAACAAAAAGCAAAAAACAAAAACAAACAAAAAAAACCAAACCAAAACAAACAAAAAATGAAAAAAGAAAACAACAACAACAAACACAAACAAAAAACAACAACAAAACCTAACATTCTAATGTGGTCACAGAGCTGTCTGGTTGCCCTGAAGGGGAATCACCAGTGTCATCTGCTTTGGGTACATGTGGCAGTCCACAGCTCACAGAGCAACTGTCAGTCAGTGATAGGACTTCAGGTTTCTCACAAAGCAGCTCAACACTCAGCTCACTTTATATATCCAAAAATACAGCAAGGACACCTAAGGACAGCAAGGACACCTAAGGAGCATTTTCTAAGCTACATCCTCTCTTTCCTTTGAGACAGGATCTTACTGTGCAGTCCCTGATAGCCTGAAACTTACTGTGTAGGTCAGCCTGGCCTAAACCCACAGGGAACCACCTGCCTCTGCCTTGAGGAAGCTGACATCAGGCTGTGGGGCGCAACGCCCCACAGATGACATGGTTTTATGATGCTTAATCATTCTTTTGTTGCATTAAACAATCTTTTTATTAGTATATATTAATTATTCATAATAACGGGCTCCATGTGACTTTTCATACATGTATATATGTATCTTGACCACATTCCCGCCCCACCAACCTCTCTTCTGCTAAATCCTCCACTTCTCAACCAGCCCCCACTTCTTGTTTTTCATTTTTTTTTTTTCCTGGTGATTTAATTCGTTTAACTAGTGTTGTTTCCAGGAGCACGGATGAGGGGCTATTTACAGAAACATGGACATCTTACCAATGGCTACAGCACTGAAGAAAATTTCTTCAGCCCTCAGCAAATCTGAACCTCATCAGTGAAGTGTGGGGGCCTCAGGAGCTCCCCCCACTTCATGATTTTTGTTGGACTGTTAGCTTGCAAACGTCTTTCTGTGAAAGTGTGACTCTGACTGGAGTTCTTGGGATGTATCCTGTTTCCAGACAGCACATTTTGCTGTTCCTGTGAAATATATAATGAGGCACTTGGTGCCAGCTTTATATTTACCAATTTAGTCAGCTTGAATGACTATATTAGTCTTTAACAATGAAACTTAATTCGGATCAGGTGAACAAGGAACCGCATCTGGGATCTGTTAAGACTCCATGTTTATGAGTTTATTTCGACAGGGAAAGGAAAAGACATGTTAACCACAGCTCTGATTCGGAATTCTGAATCCAGCCACGCTGTGGCCACTTGGATCTGGGCCATGGATCAATTATGACGCATCTCCCTCCCATCTTGCTGTCCCAGTTTGAAATAAGTACAATGTGTCTTCTTTTTTTGTAAGCCCACCTATTAAATCTGCCTGGGCGGTGCCCAGACATTTTGGTCTGTCTTTTACACACTGAACATGCACATTTCCCCTCAAACACTGTGTCTACTTGTGAAGAATTACATTAGAACATGTGGTTGTTAATAGTTAAGTCACTGACTGGCGTCCCGGCCCTGGGAGGACACTAGGCATTCTTACAACCCATCTGGATGGTCTGGCCACTGCCCTTCTGGATCTGGAAGGTTGTTTTGGTCTGTGAGTCACGAATGTGGACTGCTATTCTCAAAGTGTTGCTCGGTCTAATGGTGCCAGTGGTAGCGACGGTGCTGGAGTGTTTTCTAGTAAAATCTTCGCTTTTCTTGTCCAGTGTGAAGGGCTAATGCATTTGTCCTGGAGCAAGACAAAGACCCTGCATCCCCTGAAGCATTTCTATAACCCCATATAACATTTCCACTATAATTTCTTTATTCATAGACTGTCTGAGCAGACATTTTAGAAAGAAAAACTTGCTTTCTTTTTTTGAGACCAAGTGTAACCTTGGCTGTCCTAGAACTCACTCTACAGACTAGGCTGGCCTCCAGCTCAGAGATCTCTGCCTCCTAAGTGCTGGGATCAAAGGGTTGCACCACCACACTCATGCTACATACTCATTTTTAAAACAATCATTTATTTATTTACTGATTGATTGATTATTTGTGTGTGTGTTGTGGGGCATGCTTTAGTGCCAGTGTGTATGTGTGTGTGTGTGTGTGTGTAAGAAAGAGGGCAATGGAAGTTGGTTCTTTCCTTCCATCATGTGGATGGAAACTATTCCTGTCGTCGGGCTTGTCTGCAGGGGCCTTTACCTGCTGAGCTACCTTGTCAGCCCCAAGATGAACATTTTATAAGCCATAGGACATGTTTTAAAAGGATGATATGTGTCAGCTTACACACATACAAAAAATTAAAAGTCAAAGATGAGGTTTACACTCGGCGTCATCCGTTGTCCCTCGTATTTAATACATAAAGGCATCACTGGGCTTCACGGAGGAGTACAAACACAAGCCAGACACAGATCTCACCTCATTTCTCACTATTAACATGACTTAAAAATACAGTATTTTTATATACATGTGGTGGAGAAACAGGCATGATAACCACAAATGCAGCCAACTGTTAACTGACAGCAGGGGTCTTTGTATTATTCTTTTGAATTTTCAGGACGATAGATACTGTCGTAAATGAAAGGAGTTTGAGGGTTTGCTTTGAAAACAAGTAACTCATCTGTCTAAGGGCCTGAGGTGGTGTCAGGGTCCTCTGATTGTGGGGATGCCGCCTTTCGCCTCTGTACTGCTTCTGAAACCACACTGTGACTTTAGGTGGCACTTGGCAATGTGTGAATACAGAGTGCTTACTTTTTCTTCTTCAGGCTGTCTCTTCCAGTTAGGGCATATATAGCACACATGAGGGCACAAACAGGAGATTGGCCGACCACTGAGTTCAGGCCTCACCTCAGCAGCCGGAAGCTTTGATCCGGCTTTGACCTCTTCACCAAACTCTCTCGTAACTGACTCCTCTGGCTCTCAACCACGAGCAAGTTCAGTTTTGGGCTTTCTTCTTCCCTTCCTCCTACTAAACTCTTCCCTCTCCTCCTCCCCCTTCTCCTCCTTCCTTCCTCCTCTTCTTCCTCCTTCTTCATGCCTCCAGGTGCAGTTAGCACTCAGTGCTGGTAACTGCGTGATTGCATGAGAAAGTCTAGACTCAGATGCTATCTTCAGGGCCCTTCAGCTGGTTTCTTTGACTTGCTTTCTCCCATGAAGGTGGTTGTGACCTTCCAGGGCCAAGTCAACCCAGAGTACAAAATGGGATTTGTGTGACACTGTATGAAGTGGCTTTTTGCTCAGAGCTGTAATGAGCAAACTATGCTTTGGTAATGACACATAGGCAGTACTTTCCAAAGGACAGCTGACTAAAACCAAGGCAGTCTCAGTGGTTGGCTGCATACTTAACTTGTGTCATGAGCCCCATATTATGTATGTATATTTCTAATGATGTTAGAATAAAGGGGTAAAAGACCACTTTAGAGATGAAGGTACTCCTGCCTCCCGGGAACCCCTCAGGTTTGATAACTCTGTTTCCAACTGTCCAGCTCACACAATTATCATCAGTGAACACTGTTGTCCTGCTGCTGGATCATATACAAATATTCAGATTTTTGTTTTCCTCCCCATTCTGAAGGTTATCTCTCTGGTTGCTTGGAAAATTAACTGACAACCATTTCCCATGATGCTCTAAGGGCTGTCAAGCTGTCTGTCAAGCTGTCTGCTGACCAATCGTTCCCATGGTTCTTTTAGACTTCTGTATGATAAATTGAAAGGCCCCGTTATCTGTCTGTTGTGAAGGGGAACTGTCTGGGCTTTGATAAGATATCACTTCTCCCAGGTGAGAGGTGGCTGACAGCATGCCCAAGCCAATCAACAGCTCAGAGCAGAGCCGAGGGCAAGAAGCCAGGGCCACAGTTTATAGACGGCACTGGATAGTACTTGCTACTTTTCATTGTACAGAAGTTTCACCCTTCCAAATTACCAACAGTTATTTCTCCTTTTAGCTTTCAAATAACAACTGCTCCTCTTTTCACCATGGAGAGAGAACCTTAAAGCTGAAAACAAAGTTTGTAAGTTTTGGTTCACTTCACACAGACTGTCCACCAGACCCTGTTCCCTAAAGTCACACTCATCCACCTTCCAGAAGGGACACATGAAAAGATCCATGTTACTGCCAAAGAGGTAGATTCTGATACCTGATATAAAGTACCTCTAATTACTTGTTTCTGGGTAGACGTTATCAATATGAGGCTTAGGTTTAGCATATATTAGTTTATACTTTAGTGTTGATTAGGAAATAAATGAAATTATGGCATAGATTCAAATTTTACTTTTAAAGCCTTTTGCTTCTTATGTTGGAAGTATATGATGTACATGTGGGCAGGTCAGAGGACAAGCTTGTGGAGTCGTATTTCTCCTTTAGCTTTTGTGTGAGTTTCAGGGACTGAATTCAGGTCATTGGGCTTCCATGACAAACACTTTACCTTATGAGGGGAAAAAAAAGAGAAAAATTTAAAAAAGACCTTGATGTTTTAATGGTCCTGAATCATACTAGTATAGTATAAGTTGAATTTCCATGTGTGATATGCATACAGGGGAGAGCAGACTTTGTAGACTAGTCAGGTGAGGGTTTTGAGGAGAAGGCTATCTGAGGGACATCTATCTGGAAATAGATAAATTTCAATTATAAACTTGCATTTAGAATCAGGACCTGTGGGCTTCCACATTTTGTGGGTAACAGGCCAAGCTCACAAAGTGCTGACTGGGGCAAGAACTCTTTTGCTCTTTGGGCTTGATCTCCTGCCTGCAACACCCTGTCTCCCTCCTGCACCCCTGACAGTGCTGACTGGCTGTCATGACAAAGGACTGAATGTGCCCTTTGGCAATCACTCAGGGAGACAGTCTGTTGTTGTTTCTTGTGTTCTTAAGCAGGATAAAAGTATGGCAGCTGCTAACATCACCACCTTGTGTACAAACAGATTTTTGCACACGGTCTCTTGTCATTAGTGCCAAGCAATCTCATAGAGCAAGGGAGAATTCCTATGACAGACAACAATCAAATAACTTTGTAATGTGGAGTCTGAAAAAAGAGACCATGGCTTGTTTTCCCCTTCATGATAATTAGCTATGCATGTAATACTCCTCAAACGAGCAGGAGAAGTCCAGAGCCCTCGGAGACTGAGAATCTGTCAGGCTTGGGGACAATGACTCAGGAGAAAAGATAAAGGGGTGGTGAGATGGCTCAGCTGGTAGAGGCTCTTGATACCACACTCAAGGGCCTAAGTTCGATACCCACTACCCACATGGCGGAAGTAGGGAGCTGACTTCCACAGATTAGCTTCTGACCTCCACATACACAATGTGGCATGTATGCCACAACTTGCAAACGAACTAATGCTTGATGCAATTATTTACTTAGAGGCATAATTTTGGTCTCCATCCAGTGAGGGGAACCTCTTGAGGTTCCGAATATGAGATGTTTCCTACTGGCTTCTGGCATGTCAGAGCACCCAGGCAAGTGTAAATTCTCCGCCAGCCTTGGACAGCATCTAGGTTGACCACCACATCACTTTCCACAAGGAAATTCTTTATGACTACCTGGCTTTTGCTAAAATCAAGTGTAAGAAATACCTTATATTCCACTGAAGTAGGTGGTGACTCGGGAAGAAGGGATGGGAATATCCATGCAGGCCTCAAAGGACTCTCAAAAAATTCCAGTTCATTTCTAGGAAAAAAAATTAATTTTATATTAGATTTCTCATAGGTTTTCTCTTTTGATAACTGAACTCATTAAATTTTATTAGCTCATTGGCCTAGGAAGACCAGTCAGGGAGTAAAAATGCTTCCCTTGGATCTAAACTGGATCCTTAAAGCCCAGATTTAACAATCCAGGCCCAGTGGTGTATGCTTGTAATCTGGGCTAGGGAGGCAGACTCAGGTGTATGCCTAGGACTTCCAGGCCACGACTAATCAGGGTACCCCAAGCTAATTACAAACATGGTTCAAATAAGGTGACAGCTCCTGGGGTTGCTGTAGGACTCCATACACAGGTGCACACATGTGCACACATGCATGCACACACGTATGTGCCTGTAAATAAATACATAAATAAGTATTTATTAGCTCACGTAGCAGCAAAATAACTGTTATAAGCTGTTGAAAATAAGGTTTTGATTTCTGTGGTAGAATATCATTAACAAAAGTAACTTGGGAAAGGTTTACTTTATCTCACTGCTTCCAGGTCAAACTCCATCCCTGGGGAAAGACATGATAGGAAATGAAGGCAGGAAGCTAGAGGCAGGAGCTGATGCAGAGGCCATGGAGTAGTAGTGCTTACTGGATTGCTCCCCATGGCTTGCTCACCATACTTTTCTTATTTCACCCAGAATCAACTGCCTTGGGGTGGGTCTGCCCACAATGGGCTACACACCCACCCATCAATCTTTAATTAATAAACCTTCTGGTGGCGTTTCCTTCACCGAGAGTCCCACTTCTCAAATGACTCTAGCTTATGACAAGGTGACATAAAAGTAGCCAGCACAGTTGGTATCTCGTAGGTGTAGAATTTTCATATTAAGGATGTTTGATTCTATGCTAAAATCTTTGCTTTGTACTTTCAAAGGCTAAGAACAGTAATTCAAACCATGACTGAATGTATCTCTCTGTGTGTGTTTGTTTCTGTCTCTCCCTGAGAAACTTGGCCTAGTGCATAATGAAGTTTGTTCTAGTCTTGATTCCTCATTATGACCTTCTAATATTAGACTGAAAAAAAATCTTGTGTATAGCCATATCATTCTGTATGATCTTGGAAGATAAGGGAGTCGGGTCCACCTTGCATGATATTCTGCTTAGGAATATCGAGTAACTGTAGGCTTAAAAAATTTTGCAGAAAAAGTAGAGAGTTCTATAGCATCTTTTTTTTTTTTTTTAAAAAAATCAGTGTATGTGCATGGGTTTATTATTGCTGGTGTTATTTCATCTAGTTTCCTAGATGCAAAGATGAGTTTCATTTTAGAAGTAGAATCCAAATGAACAGACTGTACAAAATGCTGTGTTGTTTCATGAATCAATCAAATGACCAAAATATTTACACAGTGATGTTTCCAATCCATAGTCTTCCCCAGTTCCAGAGTCATGGTTTTCTAACTATGCAAATGCAGTTGTACCTTCTTTTCTACTTTAATGTACTTATTGTCATGTGCAATGGGCTGGAATTAACCAGACTGAATTACATGTATCTGTAGTCTCTTGATTTATGTGGATTTGTGGATGTCGTTAGCCTGACAATTTTTCTGATAAATCAACTAGGAAAATCCCAAAGGCTTGATTTCAGCCATTGTTATGGAAACTTCCTCTCAACCCTGTGATTCTAGCCTCTGACTAGAGATGTGGTCTATTGAGTGGATGCAGTTTCTTGAGACAGTTTCTGCCAAGTGGGAACATGGTGTCTTTTAAAACTTTCTCTCTCTCTCTCTCTCTCTCTCTCTCTCTCTCTCTCTCTCTCTCTCTCTCTCTCTCT
>NW_021604564.1:18749662-18761522 GCF_004785775.1 Grammomys surdaster | reverse complement strand
TCTCTCTCTCTCTCTCTCTCTCTCTCTCTCTCTCTCTCTCTCTCTCTGTGTGTGTGTGTGTGTGTGTTCTCTGCTCGGAAGCCAGAGAAAAGAGTTGAATCCTCTGGAATTACAGACAGTTATAAGCCATCTGATGTGTGTGCTAAGAACTGAATTGTACACCCTTCAAGAATAGCAAATGCTCTTCTTTTGTTCGTTTGTTTCTTTTGAGCCAGGGTCTCACTATGTAGTTCTGGCTGTACTGGAATTCACTATGTAGATCAGGCTGGCCTCAAGCTCACAGACACCCATTACCTCTGCCTCACAAGTTCTGGAATTAAAGGTGTGCACCACTTCACCCTGCTAATAGCAATCACTCTTAACTGATGATTCATCTCTCAAGCCCACAAGGTTTCTTTTGTGTCAATAGTGATGGCAGTGCTATCACTATTGGGATGGGATGGCTCAGGAGACCACAGAAGATCAGCAAGATGACAGAGAGGTTAGCCACTAAGCAAAGAAAGAGCTCACTCTACTGATTTCTGGTTCAAAGTCAGTTGTCCACCCTCACTCTGCCCTGGTCAGCAGAGGCCTCTGGCACAGCACCTTAGTGACATAGGAAGGAAGGCTGTTTGCCAGGGGATTAGCCCCATTTAGGTACAAATCTACTGATAAAGGGCTCTTAACTGGATAGCCAGCCTAGTGCCATGCTGCTAGTCAAACACAGGAAAAACTTGTTATTTCCTCCTATGTTCCTAGCTGTGGACTAAACAGTCATCCACTTGCTCTGACAAGAAGTTAGCATCCTTACGCACACATGTGAGGAACCTGTGGTGCAATGGATTGCCAAGAATACCAAGAACAGTTTCTCATGGCATTGTTTTAGAAGGCTTCAGGCTTCTGTCCAGGAGCACTTTACTTGATGCTAAGCAATTGTTTCATGCATTTGATGTTTAAAAAGTCTTGAAGACTTACTATACAGGGAGAAAGCTAACATGCCAAGTCTGCAAAATACCTGGTGGGCTGATGCTGTTTGCATCTACTCAAGTCAAGTAATGTGTTTGGGCAGGTTAAAGAAAGCTGTAGTGTCAGTGTGGGCTGAACTGGTCTCCTTTGGTCCAGGTGCTCGTCTATCCAAACTGCTACACTAGACATGAAGGGTAATACTGAAACGTTTTAATAAAAATAACTATTGAAGGGATGGAGAGAGGGCTTAGTGGTGAAGAGGGCTTAGTAGCTTACTAGCTACTCTTCCAGATGACTTAGGTTTAATTTCTAGCTCCCAAACAGTGGCTCACAACTTCTGAAACTCCAGAGAATCTACACAGACAGTGTAGGCACATGGTACATGGACACTCATGCAGGCAAAATACAATACTAATAAAATACTAAATAAAAAAACAACTTGACCCCTGCCAAATACACACAAATAAATTAAATTTTAAAGGGAAAAAATAACTTCAGAGATTACAAACCTAGACTAAAATAGCATATATTTTTACCACCATTCTTTTTCTGAGACACAGTCTCATGTAGCCTAGGTTGGCCTCAAATTCAGTATGTGTAGCAAAGTATGTCCCTGAGCTATTGATCTTTCTACCTCCACTTCTCAACTGCTGGGATGGCTTTGCCTTGAGGATCTGTTTTATGGGGATCAGACCTAGGCTTCACGCATGCTACGAAAGCACTCTACCAAATGAGCTGCGTCTCCAGTCCTAAGATTAAACTTAATTTATACATGAGAATTGACAAGTGCTATTTAATGGAAATTGCTTAGCAATTTCTTACTTTTCTCTAAATATTCAGACAGCATAACAAGTCTACAGGACAAACTCCACAGCCAATGTTCTCCTTGGCAAATGCCTGAGCTCACATCTCTGCTTGAGATGGTCGCAAAAGGCCATTTAAATGAAGACCAAGTTGAATATGCCTGTTACCACTTATAAGATAGAAACAGGGGTATTCCATGCCAACTTTATTTCCAAAATTAAAAATCGTAGCCATGAAGCCTTCTACAGAGACAACTTTGAAACCTGGAAAGGAGGCATCTAATTCTTTTGATACATCAAGCCAGGGAAACCTTCTTCCCCTCTGCAGGTCTCCTGTTAAAAATATCCTTTATTATCACGCCATCATCATATCTTCCCGCAGCTTGAATTACCCTCTTTTTCTCAGACTGGTAAGGCAGTGAAAAGATGTTTGTTCTGCTAATTAACTTTATTACCCTGATAACTCCCTGCAGCCTTTGAGGAAAACAATTACCGGTAGTGCCCCCCCTCCCTATTTTTTGCCAGTAGGGGTAAGGAAAAAAAAAAACAGAAAAAAAAAAGGACAAAAAAGACTATTAATTAGAACGGAGGCCCAGGTCCCTGCCACGTTCCCAGGCCCTCGAGCAGGATAGCATTACATTGTCAGTAGTAATTTAGCTCTCATCTGTCTGCACTAATTATTGTCACATTCATCAAATTCATCAACAAAAGTGCTCTCAGAAGGATTGCATATTTGCTGTTAATACAGCATAAACTGGTGTTACCCATCACCACATTTGTGATTGTGAGAGGGACACAACTTATTCATCCCTAATTAGAGCAAGCTGGGTAATTAATTATGCATTCCGCCTTATTACTTCTGAGTTCCCAGATATTGTTTGTCTAAAAAGGGGGGAGAAAGCAAGAGAGAGAAGCCTGAAAAAATGCAAAAAAAAAAAATCAGGAAAAAAAAAAGGGGGGAAAGGGTGATGTGTTTTGTCACATGTGGTATGCCATAATTCCCACCTGACAAAATAGCTGATTCAGTGGAAAATTGCGAGTTGTCAGCAGTGGAATAAACTGCTGCAATCTCTGATTAGCGATCAGCACCTGTCACAGGTGCTGTACGGGACTGTAAACTTGGTTTGATTAACAGTCACTGGACGAATAAATATTAGTGACAGTCATCGGAGAGCAAGTTTGCTTGTTTTCTTCCTCGTTAACAAATCGCACACGTTAAAGTTATTGATATTTCTGTCTGAGACACAGTATTTTTTTTTTAAATCTGCCAACACTGGCAGGGAGTTCTAACGGATTGTGTTTATTTCTGTTCTCTTATTTTATTTCAGAGCTAACATTGTATTTTGACAGGATGACCTGTAGGGGTTTAAACTCACCAGGTGTGGGAGGGAAAAAAACACAACAACCAAACAGAAACAAAAACAATAAGAAAACAACCCACACTTGGCTTAATTGATGCTCACTGCTAGTAATGTGTGTGTGTGTGTGTAGATATATGTATGCCTACATTTATTACACCCACTTACACATATATATATATACAATAATTACAAAGAAGTTCATTTTTTAAAAAGCCACAGGTTAAACTAACGTAGACAGTATGATAACTACCTAGTTTTCTAAATGTTTAAGTTTGTTCTGGAAACATCAACAGTGAGAGTCCAGAGTTGAAAGGACTATTCTCTTTAGGTAGGTATATAAAGTTTTTGCCAGCCCGTGTGTTTTCTGGGAGTAGTCCAGGCCGGGCAGGAGGGGGCTAACCTGTTTCAGTGACTATTGGCCAAGAGCCAAGCTGTACAAGTTGGGGAGCAGAGGGTGAGTGATGGGAGGAACACATTTTGTCTTGAAATGTGTTGTGTGTGTAATATTAGGGTCTCATGTAGCCCAGGCTAGCCTTAAACTCACTATGTAGCTGGGATGACCTTGGGCTCCTGTTTCTCCTGCCTGTACCTTCCAGGTGCTGGGGTTAGATGCATATGCCATTCTGCCCAGTTTGTGTGTGTGGGCATGGAGACTAGATCTCTGTGTATGGAATTAACTGAGCTCTGTCCCCAGTCTTTTCATTTAGATAGTAGTAACAACACTGGCTTCACTGTGGTAGCTTTGCATGCTTGTAATATATCTAGAGAAGTTAAGACTGGGATCCTGAAGACCTCCATGTGAGCCTGGCTACCCTTTTAAATCTGCCATAGCTTTTGCTTTCTACTGGGTGAGTGGGGACATTGTCAGCAAATGCCATGTGGAAACAAGACAGTGGGCTACCTTGATGGTACCTGCTACAGGCAGTGCCAAGTAACAATGTAGTCATGTAGTCATTGGACACAATGTTCAGGTTGTCTCAAGTTTCTGTTTCACATGAGGAGTTACCAACCACTTGCCCTTTTCTTCCTCAGAGTACAACCAGAGACAAAAATTAAAGCAACATTATGACAATTTATCCCTGAATGAAAAAAAATCAAGATGAGAGATGTCACAGTGGTGACACCCTAAGGAGCCACTGGGAGGCTTCTGGAGGTACTAAGTTGAACTGTGGGGTGCAGTAGAAGCTAGAGAGAACCTCCCGTCTTTCCATCAATCTCCTGAAGAAAAGTTCTGGAAAGTTCTGGGTGAATAGTCAAGATCTGCTGAGAGAAATGTTTAGGGCCCTCATATATACGGATGGAATTGAGGTAACTACCAAATGACAGCAGCAAAACACAGCAGAAGTAAGGCAAGCTCACCCTGCCCATTTAGCATGTATTTAGTGTGTACATACATATTAGCCACCTAAGGAGCTAAAGTGGTCAACCTGCTAAAAGCCCACTGCCCAACAGTTTTCACACCAGTGTTAAGAAAACTGCCAGGCTTGATGTCTGGGCCCGCAACCCAGAGACTTGGGAGGCTGAGGCAGGAGGATTGCAACAAGGCCAGCCTGAGCAAGGTCTCTTAGTGAGACCTTGTCTGAAAATAAAAGTAGGTTGATGATAGATAGATAGATAGATAGATAGATAGATAGATAGATAGATGATAGGTAGATTAAATAGATGATAGGCAGATAGATAAAGATAGGTAGATAGGCATATAATTGATAGACATATAGACAGGTGGGTGGATAGATGGATGACTAAATGTATATATATATACAAATGGGGGGATGGATGGATGAATAGATAGAAAATAGATAATAGGTAGATAGATGGATGGATAGATGGATGGATGGATAGATGAAATGAGGGAAAAAAACATAGCAGTTCTGTCTCAGCAGTACATATATAGAAAGCAGAAAAGCTAACATGCCCTGGGTTTAGGAAATATGTGATGACTAGTCTTATGTCAACTTGACACACAACTAGAGTTATCTGAACGGAAGGAGACTTAATTTAGAAAATGCCTCCATAAGGTCCAGCTGTAAGCCATTTTCTTAATTAGTTATTGTGGGAGAGGGCCAGCCCATTGTGGGTGGTACCATCCCTGGGCTGGTGTTCCTGGGTTCTATGAGAAAGCAAGTTGAGCAAACCTGGGAAAGCAAGCCAGTAAGAAGCATCCCTCCAAGGTCTCTGCATCAGCCCCTGCCTCCAGGATCCTTTCCTGTTTTGAGTTCCTGTCCTGACTTCCTTCAATGGTGAGCAGTGCTGTGGAACCGTAAGCTGAATAAACCTTTTCTTCCCCCACTTGCTTTTGGGTCATGGTGTTTCATCACAGCAATAGCCCCTAACTAGGACAATGTGTCTGCTGGATCATCTTCAACTCATAAGGTATAGCATATAGGCATATATGGCGTGTAAATATTTCATAGCTGACTGGTGTCTGGTTTCTTTCTGTGTTACCTGTGGCTGCTGACTTGTTATAACAAAAGTCCAACAAAACCAGAAATAATTACTATTGGTCCTTTTCAGAACATGTTCATCTCTACTAAGGAGAAGTGTTGTTCAAAGATTGAGACCACTTGGGTCAGGCATGCAAGTCCCATAAGGTCTTCTTGACACCCTTTCAGACTCCGTATGTTATTCTGCGTGGCTTACAGGCTGCCCAAGGGCCACTGTGGCAGAGGAGAGGCCTGGAGCACCACTCTCACCGTTGAGGCTTGGATCTGCCTGGAGCAGAGGCCTGGTGAACCACTCTCACCGTTGACGCTTGGATCTGCCTGGTCAAGGGCAGGTCTTTCAGAAATGGATGCACTTCAGCTAAGCATATAAGACTGGGTAGGAGTCAAGAGTGTGTGATTTCTGCCCACATGGCACTCGGGTGCTGTAGGTGAGCAGTTTATTTCTAAGAATGAGAAGGAAGGGAGATCATTGGATATTTAAACTGTTCAAAGAGTTTAAGTTGATACAGATGTGTCACCTTATTGCACTGGCATTCAACTGTGATGTTTTAAAATTTTAATAATCATTTATAATTGTGTGTATGTGTGTGTGTTGTTGTTGTTGTACTTGACCCTTCAGGAGGCCAGAGGCTGACATTAGAATGTCTTCCTAAATCACTTTGCATCTCTGTCTCTCTCTGTCTCTCTGTCTCTCTGTCTCCCTGTCTCTTTGTCAGTCTCTCTGACTCTCTCTCTCTCCTCTTTCTATCATTGAACCTCACCATTTTAGAAAGGCTGGGTACTAATGTAATGTCCCTCACCCAGGAACTGACTCTCTCCTCTCCCTCTCCCACCCCTCACCCAGGAACTGACTCTCTCCTCTCTCTCCCACAGTGGTGAGCTGATGGACATGTGCCACAATGCCTGGCTTGGTTGTGGGTGCTGATGATCCAAACCTAAGTTCTCCTGCTTACAGAGCAGGTACTCCCCCAACTCCCAGCCCTAGGATTCGTTTTATAAACAACTAGAAGAGAGGAGTTGGAAGCCTCTGGACACAGAAAGTGACGACTGTTAAAGAGAAAATCCTAATTACCGAGGCTCATTGTGATGAATTACAGTATATACGGGATTATCACACCATGCCCGATGGATATGGATGGTTATTATGTGACTATTCAGATAAATAATAAAATAGATACAAGCAAGCCTGAGAACAAGATGATTAGATGAAAAGCTACACTGAGGTTTATTCTTAACAGTTTTGGTAAAGTATAAATAGAAATGGCTAGCATGGAGAAGGAAGGTTTCACATGTACCCCTGGAACAGTCCTGGGGAGACCAGGGCTGCTCGGGAGAGAACATGGCGAGAGCATAAGCCGAAGCCTCTGTGTGGTTTCCACAGGAAGGCTTGACAAGCGCAGGGGAGCTGGCCTCAAGTAGGCTAGTTGGGGATTACAATGGGCACTAGGGCTCAGGGTTGCTGGTAGCTGTAGGAAGCTCAGCCCCGGTGCCGGGGCATGACTGGGATGTAAAAACTGGATAAAGAAGGACTTGGACTTACGAGCTAGGGTTGTTGGATTTGTGTGTGAGAGCTGTCCTCCTGGGTGAGCAGTTTGCTGTCCCCAGGGTTCAGCACTGGGAACAAAAGTTCCCTGTGGGGTCAAAGCATCAGAGAAAACATGGATTTCTCTATTTCTTAGATAGTTATGGGGTGGCACGGCGCAGACGCACCTTTCATTTCCTGTGTTCTGTGTTTCTTTGCATTGGAGCACTCTCCCTTTAGGGTTACACTTACTCTTCCTCAGATCTGCTCATCATTCTATTCAACATGTTTTCACTTGTTGAGACAGGAGCATACTGTGCTGTCCAGGCTGGGACCATGTGATCATTCTGCTCCAGTCTTCCGAGATCAGGGACTGCAGGTACCTGTTCCCCTCATTCTTCATCGCACGGTGGATCCAGCCTTGAGGCAACAGTCATTCCTGTGATATGATACCACATTTCCCTGCATGGGTCATTCCAATCTGATAATAGCTCTAAAGCCAAGAGGAGAAGGTACTGAGTGAGAGAGGGCTGGTCCAGTGTCCTAATAAGAGTTACTGTGTCACAATTAACAAACTAGCTTCCTCATTAATCAAATAGAGAGTGGGAAGTTTGGAGTTATAGTCCCCAAATCCCCATGGACCCTTCTGCCTTTGAAACTGACTAGACTGAGACACTTTTGTTAGTCACAAAAGAACATGGCTCACTAAGTAATTTTAGGAGAGTATAGAGGCCATAATCTCTTATTCTTGCTATTCTTAATGCTTGTTCATAACTCTTTAATTATTTTTCTTCACTACGAAAACAAAACTGGAGGCCTGGGAAGATGGCTCAGTTTGTAAAGTGAGCCTGAGGCTGGATCCCTAGCGTCTGGATAAAAATTCTGGATATACTAATACACCAGTCGTACAATGTTGGGGACATGGAGCCAGGAGGCTCTCAGGGACTCATTGATCAGCAAGTCTACTTGAATTGGTGAGTTCCAGGCCAATAAAAAGATCCTATTTCAAAAGTAAAACACAACCAAACAAGGTAGATGGCAGCTGAAAAAGCATTCAAGATTGTCTTCTGGTATCCCTATACATGTGCACCACATGGACACATGCTTGAAAAACACCACACACACACAGACACACACACACACACAGACACACAGACACACACACACACACACACACCACACAACGTGTAAATTCTTTGAATTAATAAAGTCTTCAGTCTTGTATGCCTCAGCGTCTTATGCTAAAGGACAATACAGGAAACATAAAACCTAGGTAAAGCAGAATTAGCATGTGAGCTCCTTCAAGTCGATAGTTTTGGAGAGCAGAATGCAGATTGGTCCTGAGGGAGAACCTTGCACAGAACTGAGCATGCTGATAACCGGCTTGGTGGACACGTGGCAGATTCTGTAAGGTTGTAAAATCGTTCTCTTTCTCTGAAAACCTTGAAAGAGTCTTGGATTTTAAAATTACCCAATAATTTCATTATACTTCTAGTGATTAAAGTACTATCTGATCATTCTACAATTAGGTTTTGCTAACTAATTAAGAACAACTGAACACTGAGATTGGAATCTTTGGAGCCAGGCATGACCATGCACATTTATGATTGCAGGATCATGAACTGAAAGTCAGCCGAGTCCAGCCTGGGCTATAAAACCCTGCCTAAAAAACTCTAAACAAGAGGAAGAAGAGAGTTGAATGTATTATTAATTTGTCTGGAAGAAGATGACTTGTCTAGAGTACTGTTAGGGCTAAGCCCACTTGAGTCTTTTAATATATTCTGTTTCTGTATGATGTTTTTTAATCAGAAATCTAAAATGTTGCAGTGGGTGGGAAGGTGGAGTGGGCAAGCACAGAATTAATGCCAAAAGATGCAAAAATGCCATGAAAACACATGGCCTAGAAATAATAGCTTACCAAAATACACACACAGTTGTTGGACTCCTGAGCAGAGATACATAGCTGCCTGTATAGGCAACAGTGCTGCTGGCCAACAAGCCCGGAGGCGGGCCAGCCCCATCCAAATGCCACTGCCAAGGATGAGCCATTTGGCATCCTTTCCCCTGGCTGTCAACCTCCTCTTCTTTTCTCTGGCATGAATTTCTACAGGGGCTGCACAAATGAATTAAGACTCTGAAGAGTTCTGGATGAACACGGTGTAATGCTACAGAGCTCCACACCATGGGAGCTCTTCGAGTGTCTCCTCTATTCTCTGAATTTCATAGAACTCTTATGTGTATGCAATCCCCACAGAGAAATACAATCCTTTAAGAAATTAAGAGTGCTGGACTTTTACTTCTGCAAGAAGTCAGCCCTTTAAACCCAGATATGTCTTGGATGTTTTGAGCTCTCTCTGTCTCTGTCTCTGTCTCTGTCTCTGTCTCTGTCTCTGTCTCTGTCTCTCTCTCTCTCTCTCTCTCTCTCTCTCTCTCTCTGCAGGTGTGTATACACATGTGTGCAGGTATATGTAGCGGTCAGAGGGGACCTTGGGTATCATTCTCCAGGCACGATCTACCTTGTCTTATGAGACATCCTTCCACTAGAATGGGGAGTGGTGCTCACAGGTTAGGCTAGAGTAGCTGACCAGCAAGCTTCAGGGATATGCATGTATCTAGTTCCTCAGTGCCAGGATCTTCAAGTGCTACATCCCATAGCTAACTTTTCTTTTACATGGGTTCTAGTCCACTCTAAAGTTTCCTGCATTCGTGAAGCCCTTAACAAGAATACAGTTCTGTGATTTACTCAACAATGGCAGATCCAAGAACAGCACAGGAAGACACTCTGTGAAAATCTCATACTTTATTTTGCACAATAAATAGTATTTTGGAGTTCAAATTAATGTCACAGCAGAACATTAAAGTGCCATGGCATACAAAAGAAAAGTAGGTGAAAGGGGGACAGGCTGCCCTTGCTCTTTTTGACTCTTAGAGCTAATTCTGAGTAACTGTACTGTTGGAACTGGAGGGAAATTGTTGGCATACTCTATAATGTTTGTCCACCTTGCATACAGGACACAGTCAGATCCTGGGTTTACCTTGTCAGACCCACTCACAAAGTAAGTGGTCTTCTACACAACAATTAAGCTTTGCCCTGTAAGCCTTTAGGGAGGGCCCCAGGTTACAGATTAGGTAGCAAGGCAACAATTGCTCTCACATATCTGAGTATCACTGACTTTGACAAACCATCCCCAGAGACACAGGTCAAATGGACCAAATGCTTATTGCTAAGCTCAGAAAAGATGACTATTCTAACATGAGGGTGACCCATCAGGCAGCCGCACACAGCTGCACTGCTTAAAGCCTCGAGATGAGTCACACACCAATGCCCAGGCATAACTTATGTGACTGATACATGGAAGACATGGCCTAGTCACAGCCAAGCATGTGGTTGAGTACACAGCAGAAAATACACACATTTAAAATAAAAAATCTGCTTAGTCATGACAGTCGTTTAACAATTTGGTTTCCAAGTATATATTAATATTGCAAGAAACTCTTTCATTTTCTCTTAAAAATTGTCACTAACTACACTGAAGTGCTGTATCCATAGTTTGAGCCCTTCCTAGCACACAGCATACTCTGGCATGAGAGAAGTAATGGCTGAAGAAACACATACATGTGGTGTGGTATTGGCTTACACTTCCTTTGTGATCTTCTAACTCACCAGTCTAAATGAAGCCTCTCAGTATGGTCTTCTGGGATCTACCTGGCCCCTCACTGTAGAAGATCAATTTAGTGTTGCCTACATGATTCTCAGTGTTACCTTTTCAAGAATGACACTATGAGAGACTCTAAGACCTTCTTTCTGTCTGAACTAAGGGCCAAGTTAATATGTTCCCGTTTTATTGACTGTGGTAAGAGGAGCAGCTTTCATGGGCCTGCAAAATGGCTCAGCAGATTAAATTGCAACAACTGACTTCCATCCCCTGAGCTCGCATGGAGAACAATGACTCCCTCCAGGGTTGCTCCATAATTTCTGTGTGTATGCCATGGCATGTGCACTCTCACAAATAAATAGATGTAAAATTTTAAAACAAAAGAGTGGCTTTAACCTGGGTTTCTGTTTCCTATGCCCTTCATGTCTGTCTTTGAACACTAGCTTTTGCCTTACTTTTCATGACCCATCTACAAGCCTCAAACACAGAAACATCAGCAGATCCCAGCAGTAGCCATAGAGATGCCTGAACGACAACTCCAAAATGCCAGGACTGAATACCGTTATCATAGACATGAAGCTTTATGGTAAATGTCATGTCACAGATTGCCCACTAGCGTTTGTTCACACATTTGATTCATCTGTGGGATGATTACACTAGCATGTCTGAGCTGATTCTTTAAGCAGCAATTTTGAGGCATGCTCACCATTTTTTCTTTTTTTTCTTTTTCTTTTCCTGGGCATTTAGCATGTGTTCTACAGGTACTTTTCTATTTTCATGGTCTATGCACAGTATTGTTAAGGTTTGAGCAGTACAGCTACCATTTTATGGATAAAAGAAATAAGGGTCTGTGTAGTGAGGTCACAGGGCAAAGTTGTTCTAGGAAGAATCTGAGCCTGGCTTTTGAAAGCCAGAATACATATATGTGTGTGTGTGTGTGTGTGTGTGTGTGTGTGTGTGTGTGTGTGTGTATAGAGGGGTTGCATATGTATGCTGGTGCATGTGCAGATCACAGGCTGACTTAGGGTGTCTTCTATCACTCTCCATCTTTTTTTTTAAATTTAATGACATTTACTTATTTGGTGTGTGTGTGTGTGTGTGTGTGTGTGTGTGTGTGTGTGTGTGTGTG
>NW_021604564.1:18695086-18749652 GCF_004785775.1 Grammomys surdaster | reverse complement strand
GTGTGTGTGTGTGTGTGTGTGTGTGTGTGTGTGTGTGTGTGTGTGTGATGATACATGTGTGGAGGTCAGAAGGCAACTCCCTTTTTCTTTGAGCATGTTGGTCCTCAGAGATTGAACTCAAGTCATCTGGTGGTTTGGCAGCAGCACTACCATCCACTAGGCCATCTTGTCTACCTTCCACCTTATTATTTTGAGACAGAACATCTCATTATCTGGAGCTCACCATTTTGACTGGTTCGACTGGTCCTCTTGCCTCTGCTCCCCTGCCCCAGTACTGCCCTGTAGCATCTAGCTTTTCCATGAGTGCTGGTAATTGAACTCAGGTCCCCATGATCACACAGCCCTCAGAACCCACAGTTGTATACAGTATACATCTCATTGCAACTCAGAAAGTTGTCAGATGAAAAACGATCTGAGAGCTATTGACTCTAGGACTTTGGAATTGCACTAAGCTCACAAAGTATACCCCCATATCCATGTGGAAATCAGCCTTCTGATTTGGAACAAGATGTATACATTTCCAAGAGTGAATGGTGCCTCATTGGTCCCCTATGTAATCGTTCCTTGGAGGGCACTCTGGGATCACTGCCTCTGTGTGCATTCTTAGAAGGATCTCTGAGTCAATTATAGTTTATACTGACTCCTTTTAAGCTTCTAAACAAATCACTATTGTTTAGAAAATGAGAATCTTGTAAGCTAATAATGACCTCTGGGGAGGACCATGACCGAGGAAACAGAAAGCACAACAAATGAACTCTGTATGACTGATGCAACAGAAAGGAGCTGGCTGAATGCCGGAATGGTCTGAGTCTCTAGTTCACTATGAGTCTTCCCTCTCTGCTCCACATCAGGAGAACGAGGTGAACAATGACATCAGAGTATCCAACTACACAGACTTCTTACCTTTATCTCACTTTCCTCTAATCCCACTTATAGGAAAGGTAATGAGATTGGAAAGGCATGAAGTGATGGACCCGAGACTCACATTTAAGACTTCTAATTTCTACTCTTATATTTTTTCAAGATTCCACTCTAGAAAATGGGTTTCCAACTATATCCTCCAGTCAGACAGTACTTGAGTTGATGGTTTAACCCCTTCAGAACCTGTGATTTAAAAATAACCACTGATTAGACAAGGAACCTGGTTTTAAGGGAAGGTTTCTATGTACAGGGCTGCAGACCCAACACCTAGATTCAAATATGGTGGTCCTTAAATGTGCCATGGTTGGTCAAGAGGCTCAACTTCTCACTAAATTACCAAAGAAAAGCTAAGTTACACTTAGTAAATTATACCAGACAGACATAGCCAACAGTGTGACAGTAGTTTGCCAATAGATTCACATAGCAGTGAAGAAGAATTGAGAGTCCAGAAAGCAGACCAGATATCTACAGCCAATTGAGTTTTGACAAGGACAATGGAGAGTTTTAAACCCCAAACATCCACAACTTAGAATCTCCTGTTGGGAAGTTCTCAACAGAGTCATTGTCCTTACCAGCTATGTCTGTGGGAATGTCTGTGAAGGGTTATCTCCACAGTGAAATGATGCAGGAGGGCCAAGATCATTAGGGGAGCTCCATCCCTAAGCAGGTATATAAGAAAGTTAGGGAAGTATAAACCTGCTATCTACTTTATCTGTGAAGTGAATTCCTTGGTCATAGGTAACACTGTGTGGAGTAGCAATCAGGTCTGCCTTCAAGCTGCTGATTTGACTTCCTGCTTTGATTCCTTTCAGTGATGGACTGTGATCTGGAATTGTAAGCTGAAATAAAACTTTCCACATCCTAGGCTGTTTTTGGTCAGGGTGTCTGTCACAGCATCAGAAATGAAACTAGAACAACAAGGATCAAATTTAGTCAACAGACAAGTAACAAAGAGCCTCTCAGTAAAGGAGGCGCCTACGTTGCTGTGTGCAAGAGAACGGGTTGGCTCTTCACACCACACACAACAGTTAACTGAAAATAACCAACAACTTAAACATGAGAACTAAACTAAGAGCTGAAACAGAAAGAGGGTAAAAGTTCATGCAGTTGAAGTTGCAATAGATTCTTAGCTATGACACACAACACAGGAGCAATAAAAGAGAAAAATAGATGAATTATATTTTTCTTTAAACGTAAGGACTTTTTCTGACTCAAATGGTTTTACTAAAAAAAATAAAAAGACAACACACACAGAATGGAAGATATATTTGCCAAACGTGTAGCAGTTGAACATCAGAATATACATACAACTCTGACAGTTCAACAACCAAAAACAAACAGCTGGGCTGGGCCAGAGAGACAGCTCAGTGTTAAAAGCTGTTCTTCCAGAGGACCCAAGTCCAGTTCCCAATATCCACATAGCAGTTCAAAAGTGCCTATAATGCCAGCCTTCTTCTAGCCTTTGCAGGTAACGGAACTCACATGTTCATACCCTGTCTCCACATGCATGTAATTAAAAATAAAAAAAGAAATGGGCAAAGGACTTAGAGAGACGTGTCTTCAAGGATGACTTGTGAATGAGCAACAAGCCCAAGATCACAGGCCATTCTGGAAACGTGAGTGGAAGCATGCACCAAAGAAGAGACCATGGCATGATAGAGCCACTGGGAAAACTAGTTTGTAGGTTCATCAACAGGCTACGCACAGAATTCCCATGCAAACCAGCTATCCCACTCCTAATCCTTGTAAATATTCCCAGATGTGTTCGCGTGTGTGAAACTGCACGGCAGCAGAGCCCACGATGGCCAAAGTCAAGTACATCTAATAGATGAATATATGATCAAAATGTGGTCCCTGTGGACCAAAAATATCACTCACTTATGAAGAGGAATAAAGCTCTCCTGTCCATGTTTCATAAAGAAAGCAAGATATGTAAAGACAAATATTGTATGATTCCACATAGATGAAAACTCTGGACTAGACAAATCCACAGGAATATAAAGTAGAACAAAGAAATAACTAAATGCTGGAGAAAGGGAAGTGGGAAGTTACTGTTGAATGATAAAAACTTTCTGTTTGACTGCCCTCTAATGCCATCTCTGCCTACCCACAGATAGTGTAGCTCTTTGCCTTCATCAGAGTAGTATGTGGCTAACACAGAAACTCATGACTGGTACAAGGAGTGTCCATCCACAAATAGGACATCTGTATCTCACCCTAGGTCCCAGAGCTCATATTGTGAAAGGGGTGGTGGTGGGAAGAATATAAGAGAGAGCTCAGAGGCAACTGGACTGCAGCCATGTCTTCTGGATGACAGGATGTCTGTATTCATGAACTCACAGTAACCATCAGAAGACTTGCAGGAAATCAAGCGAGTCCACATTCTAGCAGAGCAAAGGAGGCGGTTATAGGCCCCTACCTTATCTGTGGAGCTATTGACAATTGACAGCTTCTGGAGGAGAGAAGTCAGTTTTCTTTAAGGGTGTAGCTCCAGGTGGGTCATCTGTGTCCAGTAGCTGGCCCTACACCCCTGAATACAGGGGCTGCGTACATTAGAGTTGATGTATTAATAAGAAATAAGAATGGGGGAAAAAGCAAGCAAACAAAAATGATTTAAAAACAGGGGGCTGGAGAGATGGCTCAGCAGTTAAAAGCACTGGCTGTTCTTCCGGAAGACCTGGGTTCAATTCCCAGCACCCATGTGGCAGCTCATAACTGTCTGTAACTCCAGTTCCAGGGGATCTGAAACCCTCATACCAATGCATATAAAAAAATAAAATATTAAATAAATTATAGGAAAAAGCAAAGGAACAAAAGGGACACAAAGTTGGGGGACATTAAGAAGGGGTGGGTGTTAGAGGAAGGAGTAACAAGCAAATATGATCAAAATATATTGTATGAAATTCTCCAAAAAATAATAAAAGTATTTATGAAAGTAACTTCTTTTAAAAATTATTCTAAATGTTTCTTTTTATGATTGACTAGGCTTTATTTGTCTTCAGAATGTTTCTTTAAAAGACATTTTATTAATTCATTAAGAACTTTCATCACCCCACAACTCCTCCCAGAGCTACCCCAACTTCCCTACCTGTTTGTGGTGGTTTAAATGAGAATGACCCCCATATATTTGAATATTTGGTCTTCAGTTGATGGAACTGGAAAAGACTAGGAGGTGTGGCCTTGTTTGGAGGACGTGTCACTGTGGGAGTGGGGAGGGATGTGGGGAGGGAGTAAGATTTCTAAGGACCACGCCATTCCTAGTTACATCTCTCTGCCTTGTGCTGGTGGGTCAGATGTAAGCTCTCAGCTACTGCTCCAACACCATGCCTGTTACCATGCTCCATGCCATGATGGTCATAGATTCACTCTCTGGAACTTTAAGCTCCCATTTAAATGCTTCCTTTTGTAAGTTGCCTTGGTCATAGAAAAGTAACTAAGACACTATCCAACTTTGTGTCTTCCTCCTCCTCCTCCTTCTCTTCCTCCTCCTCCTCCTCCTCCTCCTCCTCCTCCTCCTCCTCCTCCTCCTCCTCCTCTTCCTCCTCCTTCTTCTTCTTCTTCATCCATTAAGTCCAGTTACTCATTTATCCTTGGGATCCCATGGAGAGTGGTCAACCTGCCAGGGCTCACACCTTTAAAGAAAACTGATTCTCTTCCAGCAGTAATCAATTGCCAATAGCTCCTCAGCTACTGGGTGGGACTTCTTGCCTACTACCCAATCTACTGGGATTTTTTTTTTTCCTGGTTTGGGCTTGCACAGGTCTTGTGCATGCTTGCTGTCACAACTGCTGTGAGTTCATATATGCAGCTGCCGGGCTGGGTCTGGAAGACATTGTTTAGTCCACAGTATTCAGGGAAAGTGAAGGTACAGATAAGCATTGGAACAATGAGTCTGTGTTTTGGGGATCTTATGACTCAAAGGCCAGGAGAATTTGAATAAAGGCACTAGTCAAAAGAATGAAACATTGTTATAGACCACAGAAGAATGGAATATTGTTATAGACCATGTAGACATTACCACAATAGTATTAGACTCCACCTTCTTTCGCTAGCTCTAAACATAGCCACATCTTCTACATCCTAAGCAACCTAGCCTCCAAGGCAAGGACGTATGTTGGGAGATTCTCTGGCAATGTGTGATCGACAGCACAGGCATCCATTAGCTCCAACTAAGGCTGGACATAAATATTGTTGTATTATTTACAGGTAAGAGCAAGGAGACTGCCTGTGCTAAAGTAAATTTTTACAAAAAAAGCAAAGCACCACTACAAAACCAAACCAAACCAACTAAACAAAAAACCCCACCCACAATGAGCAAGCTCTCCTCAGTTTTTTTTTTTTTTTGGCATCAACATTGAGGAGGACTCTGAAATGTTTGGATAAATACTTCCCACAAGAAAGTCATAATCATCATCATTTCCATGAATTGCGTGCTATTAGTTACTTTTTTTCTCTGAGCAGCAAGTGAACGTGAAATGTGATGTGGCCGGGTGCTTTCTCTTTCCCTAAGAGAGTTGACAAAAGGGAATTTGATCATTTGTTCTGTGGAGCAGACTGTCATGTAGGAAATCTGGTTATGGGGAATCTGGGTGCTGGAAGGAAGCATTTTGGGGCCAGCAATCACGATCCAGGCAGCAGCTCTGCATAGGGGAGCTGGGTCTGCAGGAGGCAGCTAGAGGCTGGACCAGAGCCCAAGAGCTGCAGGGGGTGGCTGCCAGGGAGCCAGGGGTGATTAGCAAGGCTTATACTGACATGCTGTCAATCTCTAGGGATCAGCCTGAAATCCTTCTTAAGGAATGAATCGGATTTAAAGAAATGAGCAATAGATAATCAATACTTCCTGCTCAGGATTGATGACAAATATAGTCATACCTGTAAGTGAGGGCACAGAGACAGTAGCATGGGCTAAAGGAACATGGTACAGGAAGAGCCATGGTGTTCTTATGGTTGTGGAAACAGCATCTGTGACTGAGAACTCATCGACCTCGGAGATCTAGCAGCTTCTGGGAGATGATTTAAGATTCTTTAGTAGAAGCTTCTAGTCATCTAGGGAGTCCCACCAGCAGAGGAAAACAAAGCAAAACAACTTCATTTGTCAGTCTATTACATTGACATGGTAAGAGCTGGGCACTCAGGAGAGAAAAAAAAAAGACAAATGTTCACGCAGTGTGGTTTTAACCTATCCCTCCCCCCCCCCCCCCCCCACCCCCCCCCCTAAAAAAAGGGAAAAAGAAAATGTCACAAGTGGTTTTTGTCACAATTTAAGTGATTTTACAATCTGTGGTCTCAGGGCGAAGAAGTCCTATAAGGTAAAGAAGATGACTTCTGAGCGTGTGTGTGTGTGTGTGTGTGTGTGTGTGTGTGTGTGTGTGTGTGTGTAGGGTAGGCAAGGGAGTTGTCCTGTGAAGGTCCATGTTCTCCTGATGTGCTGCTTGCCAGCTTTAGCAGCCAAGAGCTGGGTTTGACTTCCCCTGCACTAGGGAGTGACTAGACTCTTTAAACACACAGACTCACTACAGGTCACTTTGGGCTCTGTACTGGCTAATTATTAATCAAATCAGGTCAATCATTTCCAGGGCTGGTGAACTCTCTTGAGCTGTGGTGTGCTTTACGTACACCTGTTCTTACCCGGCTCTGCATTAGTTTCAATCACATCCTTCTTTCAGGAGATTTCATCTATTTCTCAGCTCTTCAAGAGTCTGTGCAAGGTTACCTGACTTGGTCTCAGGAAATTCAGAAATAGAAGGAGAAGCAACACCCTGGAGGCTCTGTTCTAGCTGGGCCCCCAGGAGTGAAGATGGCAGAGAGCCAGGAGGGGGAGTGCTGAGCGCTAAGTCACAGTAGCCACATACCTTGGAAGTTGGATTCTCTCTCTCTCTGCCTACCCACCACCCCACCCCTTAGATATCACATATCCAGACTAGCCTGAAGCTCACTTTTTCATTGAGGATGGCCTTTAACTTGTGTTCCCCTGCCTCCACTTCCAGAGTGCTGGGATTATAGGCACGTGCCACCATTGCTTACTCATTCTTGGTTTTGCTGACTAATTGTTAAGGAAGTATTCACTGAGTTCTCTCTTCAGGTATAGACTTATGCTCTTCTCTGGGCAGATGGGGAATATGCATCTCCAAGTTTCTTTCCTTCAGAAGGAGAAAATATAGTTATTTGCCTACATTTTTACCATTAGTATCCTTGCAGGCTTAGGAGGAGGATAGAATGGGACTTTTCTAAATTCATGTTTTGAAAAGATTTATTTATTTTATGTATGTGAGCATTGTCACTGACTTCAGACACACCAGAAGAGGACATCAGATCCCATTCCAGATGGTTGTGAGCTACCATGTGGTTGCTGGGAACTCAGGACCTCTGAAAGAGCAGTCAGTGCTCTTAACCACTGAGCCGTCTCTCCAGCTCCTGTAAATTCATTTTTAAGAGAAGTTGTGCAACATCAGAGCTCCTCATTACATGTGACAGAATGAACACCATGGACATCTTTTTCTAAGAGGTCTGCCACTCAATTCAACTCCTCCAATGTGGTCGACACAGTCCATCACTGGGCAGGCACAGGTCCCATCCCGAAGCAGGCTCCAGGTTAGTAGAGGAGACCCACATACTAGGCTGAGTATGATAAAAGGCATCCTAATATTTGTAAAAGGCACTGCTTAAACAGAGGGTAGAAACACAGCTCAGAGAATACAACATTTGTCTCACAAGCTTGAGGACTTGGGTTCAAATCCTCAGAACTTCTGAAAGACTCAGTGGTAGCCTTGGAAATCAAAGTTTGCTGACTGACAAATGTGGTCAACTTGGCCCATTTCTAGATCACCAAGAGACATCCCTTATCTCAGTCCAACCTGAGGACCGACTCAAGATTGTCCTATGATTGCCACACACATCCCTATATTCATGTTTGTGAACTCATACACACATAAGCACACACACACACACATCACTCCATAAAGATAGTGTTCAAGATGGAGTCTCCCATAGCAGGTAAAAAAGTGTTGATAATATTGTAGGAAGAAGAAAATTTTAGTTGCTACTTCACCCAGTAGGTAGCCATTACTAATTTAAGTTTAAATTAGTTAAATAAAAAATTCAGTTCCTTAATGGCTAGGACAAAATAGACTATTCCCTTCCTAACAGAAAATTCTGTAATGCTTTGTAGCAGAGGTTCTGAAGAGGAAGTGACATGGAGAAAAGTCAGGGAGAAGGGACAGATTTACTCAGAGCTGTTGGAGCCTCCTGACAAAATTCTAGACATAACAATGTATCCATGTACTTCCTCTTCAAGTCCAAACTGGGAATCCATGCCCACAGAGGGATCAATGGCTCACAGGCATGTTCAGCTCTGTTGTCACAGTGAGTTCATACTACAGTCAATAATCAAGACATAAGATTTAGCAGGTCAGTCTAATTTCCTCTCCAGTCTGAGCATGCAGTGGCAGAAAGCCAGGTCCTAGGGTACAACCAACAGTGGGTTCTGCTGTTTCTTCTTACAGGGACCTGTTAGCTGACCAGGTACAAGGTGGGTGACTTGGGTCCCATATAGTTGAAGAGCCAAAGACCAGGCTCATGATTAAATTGCTGGTGTCTTTGCCTTTAGGAATTGTGGCAGCCATAGCAGGGCTTAAAGGGAAGTCAGAAGGTGTATCCCAGAAACAAGTTCTGTCACTCGAATATAGATGACGATGCACAGTCGTGCAACTGGTAGACTGAGGCAGACTTCAATGTGTTGGTAAAACCCATTGTCTATGATATCACTAGAGAGGTTTGACTCATCCAGTTAGAGCTGAAGTAATGTTTTCACTGACCCTGGGCTTCAGATGGCCAAATGTCTACTAAGGCTAGGAAGCCATATATCAGGTTTTCCTACATGGATATGAATTCTAAATGGGTACCTATGGCTTAAGGACATCCAGAATTGCCTCTTCTGGGTAAATCAAATCTAGCCTGGAGCTTACTCTTTGGTTGGGATGTCATGGTCTGGGTGCTACTTCTGATAATCTTGGAAGCAATCATTGTTTACAGTTAGACTACAAGTCTGTCAAAACATTATTCTACAAGGACTGACTCTGAGTGTTCATCTGGGATTATTTGAACTCTACTGTTAGGCATTCTTATATATCCCAAGAGCATAAGTGTGTGCTTGCACACACACACACACACACACACACACACATAATGTACATACACACTTCTCATATTTTGTTTTGTTGAAGGCAAGTGGGGAGTTGGATTCTTCCCACTTAGGAGCTGGTAAGAATTGGTTCTCTTAGAATCTTTGCATTTCCACAATGCCATGGCTCCTGGGTCAAAGGCACCACTCTGCACACAAACACACAAATGGCTATTTCTGTGTAATGTTAACCAAAAAAAAAAAGGCTGGAGCAAAAGAAAAATATGGGAAGCAAAACAAAATAAATATAGATTTTATATGGTTCAGTTTATTAGATTTTTTTTTTTTTTGAGAATACTTTTAGGGAGACATGGTCTCGGTCCCTTAGTGTTTCCTAATTTGGCTTTTATTTGGGACTACCTCTGCCGTGAGTTCCTGCATCTTCATAGGAGAGGGTTTTTTTCCTACTGAGTACAATCAGTTGAAGGCAGAAACAATTAATTTTGGTTGTCTTATTTCCAGAGGAGTCCTGTGTTCCATGGACATGGTTTGACTACCTGATATCATTCCTCTGCTTCATGCTAGCTCACTAAAGTAACAAAAATGATTCATTTCCTCCACTTATTGGGGTAATTACTCACTTCAGCTTACTGATGGCAAATATCTTTAGCCAGACTGTAAGAACAGCCTGCATTCAGGTCATTCCCCCTATTTCATAATTTGGGCTCCCTACACTGTTAGACAAGGTTAGACTCTTTCCTTCACTATGATAGACATTTAGAATTTCTCCGACTCATGAATATAAATCATTGTGCAAAAATAAATTTTATAAAACCAGAACTGGTAACAAAACATCACCTAGAGATCAGCAACTCTGAAAGAGTCTCGTGTTCCATTCTTCCGAATGTCAGATTAAACTAACACGTGCCAGTCAATATTGCTACACTGTGACCCTTGGTGCTTCCCAAGCAAAACTATTAAGTCCAACATTCTCTCCTGTAAGCACTTATCTGTAAGGATGGCTAACATGTCCTCTGAAGCAGATATTGAAACTGATTGGACAATAGGTAGATACAGACAGGGGCCTGGGGGCCGACCTCTCGAAATAGGGGCAGAAAACTCTTAATCTGCAACACAATGGCGTCTCTGGAAACCCTATCATTTGCACTTGCCGTGTGTCTGCTGCCTGACTGTGAATGGATTTGAAAAGGAATGGTTAGTGCTGAAAATTGGATCAGAGCTAACATTCTCTCATTTTTATCAGCAGCTGGCAAAGGTCATCTGACATAATAGCTGATGAATTCAAGCCCAGTGGATTTCATTTGCAATTTTCAATTTACGGAGGCCTCCAAGCCCCACGGTGATAAAAGCTTTCCCCCTATCGTGGCCTGTCACAAACATCAAGAAACGGCACAAACCCCCAAGAAAGAGAAAAGAGAGAGCGGTGCATCGTCCCAGTTACAGATAAGAACAGTGAGCAGGGGGCTCCGTGAGGGAAGGTGGAGCCGTGTGTGTGGCTGCCTCTACCGTGAAGAACAATCAAATGGCTGCCAGGGAATAACATCATGTTTCTCTGCAGCTTTTGTGTGAAAATTGCCTTTTAATCTGCTACTTGACATGCCCCCAAACAAAAATGTGAGTGTCCATATGCAAATAAAAGAAAAAAAGAGGGAGTAAAGAATCCTTGCTTACTTGGTCATTGGGAAAGACGCTCTCTGGGTCTTCCCAGAGTTTTGTTTTACAAGATGTGTGTGTGATCGCAGTGCCGGACCATGGCGGTGTCAGCCAGCATTAAGAAGTCATTTATTTCCTTGCAGAGAAATGGGAGATCCCTTGATTGATCTTCCTAGTAGTCCAAACGACTGATACAACAACAATGCCTAAGTGGGTTGAGATACAGCGCTTATGGGAGAGGAATTACCAAGAGGAAGAAAGCCATTTTTTCTCTCTCTCCTTGTCAAGCTTCTGATGGGGACTTTAGGCAGGACCAGGGACTGAATCCTGTTCTCAACAGTTATTGGAACTGAAGAGACCATATTCATGGGCTTTAGGGGAATACCAAGGCTGAAAACGGATCATTTCCGTTTTATCCTCCTGGGCTCACAACAAAGTCAGCGGAAGGGAGAAGGAAAGGATGAGTGTTTGAGGGGAACTGCCTAGAGAATCTAGTGTCGGGATGGCGTTTCTATCACATCAGCTCTGGAAGGCTTCTGAAATTGGCTGATGGGGCAAGTGGGCCAGGAGGTGGGCGTCTACCAAGCTGCCTAATGACACAATGTGTTGTGGCACCTGACAAGAAAACCTTCCACTGACTTCAGCAGGACAAGGCTATTAACCTCATTTGTGTGTTAGTGACTTGAGAAAAAGCACAGTTTGGGAAGGAAAACAGAATAATTCTTGGCTAACCCGAAGTAGCTGGCAGATATTGCCAATTCTAAACATAGGGGCTATTAGAATAATTGAATCCTTAGCTCTTTAAAATTCAACTATTAGTAACAAAAAAACCCTAAAAAACAACCCCCAACCCCCCAAACCTTTTAATTCTTCAAAATCCCCAAATACAAAATGATGTCCTTCAAGAGATGAGCATAGTAGGATTGAACATTTTTCTAAAACATTTTATTCCAAAGCTTCAGAAAACATGAACCATTTTTATGTTAGACATTTTGCTCCATACACAAGATTGCTAGGATGCCGTTTTTTTCTTTTAAAGTTGTCTACTTTCTCTCTATCTCTCCCTAAGTTACTATAGAACTGAAAGGAACATTCTCCATGATTTTCAGTTTCTGTAGATTCTCTATGAGACCCTAGGAGCAGTAAAAGATTATTTAATGGGTTCTTAATTTAATCAATCTTTCAAAAAAAAAATACCCTTGAAGGTGGTTTTCATTATCTCTGCTCCATGCCAGTGATATGTTCCAACTAATACTGAGTGGCCTGTAGTTACTGAGCAGAAAGGTTAATCTCTTTTATGTTCCTTTCATTAGAAGGCAGATTTGAATCTTTAGGGCAGAGTCCTAAACTGTTCTTGCAGAGTGATTGGTTCAGGAAGACACTTCCCTCTTCTGCTTCATGCTTAATTACATTGAGCCAGGCTGGTGCTGCCATAGCCTTTGGGTCCAACGCAGTTCTTCTCACATAGACAGAGTCTCACATAGTCCAGGTTGACCTTGAACATTCCCTGTACTCAGGAATAAGGGGTTGGATAGGCGCTCATGCAGCTTAGGCTGGCTATAAACTTCCCATCCACCTCTGGCCTGTCTCTACCTCCTGAGAGCTAGGATGACAGCGCTGCACTAATACACTGGATATCTGATACAGGGTCTCATGAATACCAGGCAAGTACTCTACCAGATGAGCCATCGCCATAGTCCTCATTGTCATTTTCCTAGGAGGTTTAATTAGCCTGCGAAGCTTACAATGACTCAGTACCTGCCACAAGACAAAATCAAAACCCTTCAGTGAATGAAGGAGGAATATTTTTGAGGACAACAAAAACAGACTCCAAAGAGTGAGATAGGGAAACAGACACTCTTTCAAATGCTTCACTGCAGTGTGAGTTTCTACTCACAAGCAAGTCACACTGGTGAGCCTTCCTTCTGATCTTACAAATAAGAATTGTGCTGGAGTTCCTGTGTTTGTGGACATGCTGGAATACACCACTAGCTAGTGACCTCAGCACATATCCCCTTAGATAGCAGTTATGCACTCATGGCCACTAGAGAATCACACATCCCTAATGGACAAGTGGTGCTCACGGAACTTGAATTCATGCACTCAAATTACAAAGGCATGCAGAAGAATCGTTAGCTGAGCAACTCTGGGTGCCACCTCCTGAAGGCTACTGTCAATCACTGGCCCAAACACAGGCTCTAGTCGGTTTTACATGCCTTGAACTTGAAAATGACTATTTTAGTGGATAATTAAAGGGTGTTACAAGTGATTGGGCTTGTGTGTAGAATCAGGGAAATTGGTAGGATTGGGCATTTGGGTCTCACCACTTTTCCTCTCCTGCCTTCTATCACAAACGCCTACTTCTTCATTTCTGGCGGGGATCGAACCCAGGGCTGCACATATGCTTGCCAAGCATCCTTTAATGGAGCAAGATCTCTAGCTCCTTTCAGATTTTTTACTTTAAGATGATTTCTCACTAATTTGCCCCCAGGAAGCCAGGAGCTAGCACTGCATCCAGGTAGGCTTTGAACTTGCTGTCTTCTTGCTTCAGCTTCAAGTGTCAACAGGCCCACCTGCAAATGATGGTGCAGCCAGAAAACCAAGGCTCACACTGTGGAATCACAATGGGTCACTCAGTTTTAATGTACAACTTTAGAACAATGCACCAGGACCACTGATGTCTCCTCTGGTCTTTCCATGCACATACATGGGTGCCTGTACATGCACATGCTACACACACACACACACACACACACACACACACACACACACTCTCTATTTTTCTCTCTCACACACACATACATACACAAACTCACACATACACTCACATACTCTCTTTCTCTCTCTTACACACACACTACAGATTTTTAGAGAGGAGGCAACCCTTAGTGAGTCTAGTCTTGAGTGAATTTTTAGTGTTGATATGAACACAGTCATGTTGAAAACCCCAAGACCTTGGACCTATGGGAAACTGTTAAAATTTGGTCCAGTCTCAGAAAGGCAAAGCTTCTTTTCTTCTGGTCCAAGTACATGTACTAATGAATGATGGATCAATGTGTAAAACTTTAGCAACTACAGCTTCCTCCAAGGTGTTTGCAGCCCAACACTGCTTGCCTGCAGACATCTCATACCATGACTAGCTAGCATCTCCCTCCCTCACACTGTAGATAAGAAAGAGTTCACGGTCATGGTGGCATTGGTTGAGCTCCATCAAAGCACAAGCCATGCCTGTTCCCAGCTTTCCCATATGTGTGTCTGTATGTCTGGCCTTTCTTCATTCCCTCACTACCTGTAGTTGGGGGTAGCTCTTCCCCTCTGGAGGGGCAACGTGACCTCAGGCCAGTTACATTACAGGGAACAACATCACAGACATCTGGGCTCACAGTGTTTACTGCCACATTTGTCTTGCACACAATCCTTTAAGAATCAATGATATAATTCATCCCATTGACCTCCCTGTGTGCTGCTTGTTAATTCTCTTACTATGTATTCTTTTCAAAGAGAATCAATGTTCTTGGTCTAGTATATGACTAGGTATAACAAGCTGTACAGTGTTGAGTGTTTTAAAAGTTACACAGTCACCCTGTGTATACCCTCAGCCTCTCTTCCAGCCCATTCAGATTCCGTTGTCAGTGGTCACATAGAGCTGGAACTCAGGTCGGTGGATTACATTGTTATTCCTGTCCGCCATTACAATCTCGACATCTCACTCTTAGCTCTGCAGCAAACTGCTTGCAGGTATCTCTTCTCCTACCTCGACTCTATACATTGTAGACCTGAAGTTTTATACAGCCCTATGGTCCTCCTAGAGCTTTTATCCCTCAACCTACTTGCTGGAATGTTTCTTCTCACCCTATTTCCAACTCTCTGGAGACCCCTAATCTTGGTATGGATAGGATTCCCTCAGCTCTTTCCCACAAGCCCTCTCAGCCTTCTCTGCTTTTATAGAAGGGCCTAGATAGAAGTTGAACAAACCCTAAGAGAGTACAGATGCCATCCCAGACTACCATACCCCACAAAACTATCAATTGCAATAGACAGAGAAAAAAAATATTTCACAATAAAATCAAATTTAAGGAGTAACTATCTACAAACCCAGTTCTACAGGGGGCATTAGAAGGAAACTTCAGTTTGAAGAGGCTAACCACACTCAAGAAAACACAAGAAATGGTCTCAGAATAGTAAGTCAAAAGAGAGGGAAGCCCCAACCATAACAACAAAATAGCAGTAGTCAATAAACCATTGCTCACTGATATTAATATTCAATATTGATAGTCTTAATTTCCTGTTAAGAAGACACAGACTGACAGATTGAGTTAGAAAACAGGACTCATCTTTGGGATGCATTCAAGAGTTGCACCAAACCATCAAGGATAGACATTACTTCAGGGTGAATGGATGGAAAAAGTTATGTCAAGCAAATGGACCCAAGAAGCAAACAAGTGTCGTCTTTTTAATATCTGACAAAACAGACTTCAAACCACAACTAATCAGAAGAGATAGGGAAGGACACTATGTACTCATTGTAGTGATTTGAATAAGATTGGCCTATATAGGATCATATATTTGAAATTCTTAGTCATCAGGAAGAGACACTCTTTCAGAAGGATTAGAAGGTGTGGCCTTTTTGGAGTAGGTGCGACCTTGTTGGAGAAAGTGTGTCATTGTGGGTAGGCTTTGAGGTTTCAAAAGCCCAAGTCAGGCACAGTGTTATTCTCTCTCTCTCTGTTCATGGATCAGGATGTATCTCTCAATTACCTTTTCCACACCATTTCTGACTGCAAGTCATGCTCCTTGCTGTGATGATAATGGACTAAATCTCAGAATTTATAAGCAAACACCAATTAAACAGTTTCTCTTATAAGAGTTGCCATGGTCAGCTGGGTGGTAGTGAGCCCAGCACTTGGGAGGCAGAGGCAGAAGGATCTCTGAATTTGAGGCCAGCCTGGTCTACAGAGCAAGTTCTATGACAGCCAGGACTACACAGAGAAACCCTGACTTAAAAAATAAAGTTGCCAAGGTCATGGTGTTTCTTCACCATGTGAGGACATAGCAGTGACTAAGATTGCTTTATCATAGTAAGAGTCACTCATCAAAGGAAATATCCCCTACATAGCAATAAAATAACTCCTAACAACATTCTGTGATAGCCATAGATCTGAGTCTCATTCAGCCATCATAAGAGAAATTCTTGCAATAGATGGAAACTAACTCTGAGACTCACAACTGACAATGTGCAGAGACTAAGAGATTTTAGGCATGGTTCATACTAAATGGGATGTCTTCATCAAACCTCTAGACTCAGGGCTTAGGGAGATATATAGAAAGTCAGGAAGATTATTAAAAACAGGAAGGAAGGATGATACTAAGGAAACATGTTTTCAGACACAAGACTACCCGTACTCACATATGAACTCACAGAGACTGTGGTTCTGAACAGGCTCAAGCCAGACAGGGTCCCAATGCTGAGATGGAGAAGTGGATCTGAAGGTCCATTCCTAACCAAGAGGGTATCCCCAATTGACAATTGCTTACAAAGGGAAAATTAGTTTTCACCAACTGAGTCTCACTGAGTATATTACCATACTTAAGGATAGGTCCTGTGACTAGATGACCAATGCAAAACAAAGTGAACGCTTTATAGATTTTTTTTTGTCACTTCGTTTGGGCATATTTTTGTCTTACCAGTCTTGTTTGTATGGTACAGAGTCTGGTTTTGTGTTTTTGTGGGGTTTTTTTGTTTTTGTTTTTGTTTTTTTTGTTTTGTTTTGTGTGTATGTGCATGTGGGTTTCCTGTGCTTTTTTTTTTTGTAAAAAAATCTAGTTTGTTTGTTTTCCTCTGTTTGCCTGTTTATTTTTAGAGAAAGAGAGAGAGAGAGAGAGAGAGAGAGAGAGAGGACATGGAGTTGTGTGGTTGGGACATGGGAAGAATCTGGGAGGAGTTGGGGGAGTAGAAACTGCTATCAAAATACCTTATATGAAAAATTATTTCAAAAAATATATATGTCATTACAGCTTGAGCAATAATTCATAACTCTGTCCTAGTTAGTTTTTATTGTTAGATACAACATAGAATTATCCCGAAAGAAGAAATCTCAACTAATGGATTGCCTAGATCAGAGCTGCCTGTGGCCATGCCTGTGAATGGTTGTCTTGATTGATGGTTGATGTGAAAAGGCCAAGCCCACTGTGGGTGGTTTCATCCCTAGGCAGGGAGGCCTAGGATATATAAGAAAGCTAGCAGAGCATGAATCAATCTGAGAGCAATCAGAGAGTAAGATAGTAGGTAGCATCCCTCTATGGTTTCTGCTTCAAGCTCCTGCCTTGAGTTCCTGCCCTGACTGCTTTCAATAATAGACTTTGACAAATCAATCTTTCCTCCATGGTTGCTTTCCCTGGTGTTTATTACAGTAATATAAAAGAAGCTAGGACAATTGTTTCTGTATTTTCACTTGAATCTGTATTTTATGTGCATTTACATTGACATGTATAGATTGAAATCACCTTAATTTCATATTTTACTTTAAAAGATAGGTCATATTTTATTTACCTATTCACTACCATGGAATTTTTCAATTCCTTGGTAATATGAACAATCTGGTAATGAACATTTCTGTCATTTTGGTTTTTTTAAGTTGGCATACAAGATAACATGTATAATAATGAGATTTTCGTACATATATAACATTTTGCTTTGCTATGCTCACTACCTTCTCCCCTCTTACTCCTCTCTCCTCTACCCTGCTTCTGCAAGGAGAGAAAACACACAGGATCCACGTTTCTCACCCCATCCTCTTCTTTGGTCCTCACATTTTCTTCTCCCCATAGTCCATTTTCTAGTCATGTCATATGCAAACTTATATTGTAGTCTAGCATTTGAGAAAAAACATGATGCTCATCTATCTGTATCTTATTTATTTCATGAAACAAGATGACCTACAGTTCCATGCATTTTTTCCTGTGGCTGGCATAGGAATATTTCTTGTGGTTGAATCAAATCCCTCCCCGCCCCTACCTCTGTGTGTGTGTTTGCAACCTTGGTCAATTCTGCTGATGCTCATCTAGGCTGGTCCCATTTCTTGGCAACTGTAAAAACTGCTACAGCAGAGGAAGATGCACTGGCATCTCTGGGGCAGCAGCAAACATTGTCAACATCTCTTTTTTGGCTCCAGGGTTTCATGTCTCAACTTTTGGTTGCTTGAATGTTTTTACACCCAGCACAGCTCAGCTTCAGTGACTTTGAGGTGTTCTGTCTCCTGCTCCCTGCTCCCCCAATAAGAGGGTAATTTCTAGAGGTATAGCAGTTGCTCTTGTGGGGAGTATCTGTAGTCACAGATAGCCTCGGCTTAGCATTGAGCTATTTACACACCAGTCAAATAGCTATCTCCCATCCAATACCACTGTCTTGTCCAGAAGGCCCTGGGGGAAGCCTTTGTAATGTTCTTTCTCTTACGAACTCCTCTCAGCTGTGGAATGTTCTGCAGTTTGTATGTAACACAGATGATCTAGAAAAGATTCAGCAAAAGTAGCCTATGCATGGTCTTCTTCCCTCCCCTTTCTCTGCCCCTTTCTCTATTACTCAACCAGGTCAAATTCCTTTCTTCTCCTTTTTTCCTACCCCTGTTTCTTGTTCTGGCTTGAAATGAAAATAGGAAAAACTTAAGTAGTTATTAATTTGTTAGGACTTTCTACTGTTTTATGTAGCAATTTAGTAACTTGCAGGTTTTTGCAAAACTTCTGCTTCATATAAATTTCCAATAAAATTGACCTGGGTTTGTACTGTTATTATTTTCCTAGCTTCTTGATAGGCTAGCAAATGGATTTTCAAAATTCTAGTTTCAAAATATTTTGATATTTACAGGTAGCATATGCCTTAAAATATTTGGTGTAGAATTTGAAAGCTTGCCAAATACTTTTTCCAAAGTATCTTTTGTTACCTTCTAACTTAATCACAGAAATATGTCACATTTTATCGTTGTGTGTGCAGGCTTCCATGTGTCTATGTGTGTACATAAGTGTGCATGCATGTGCTTGTGTATGTATGTGCATGTGTATGTATGTATTGCTGGAGAGCAAAACCACAGCCTCTCCTATGCTAGACAAGTGCTTTTGTACTAAGTTGCATCCTTAGAACTAATTTTTGAAATTTTAGGTTATTTTCCTTTGAGTGTATAGTGGCACACACACGCTGGCAGTAAAAACAGCTCTCTAATTGAACTTAAGACTTCCTCAATAAGAGGAAAATCATTACTGGTATTGGAAACCTAGCCAACTACCCAGAGCTAGTGAACTCTTGAATCTCGGAGGAAAGGCTACAACCACAACTTTACTAAAGCAGCATAATCCCTGACAACAATCTCTAAACACTTGTTATACTCACAGATAGGTGTAGTTTTCACCGCCCTTCTCCTGAGGCAATATCTCTTTGCAACAGACAGAGACCGCTACAGGAAATCACACCCAATCAAAACACAGAGCTGTGGAGCACAGTCCCAATGGCTACAGCTTTGGTACAACACTTGCACTTAAAGCTCAGGCTTAACAGAAAAAGAAGAAAATCAAAAAGCTACATGGAGACATGGCAAGATGGTGGCTGCCTGCACAACAGGAATCCTCACCAGATCCTGACTGTGTCAGAACTCTGACAAAGAACCCACTTTTTAATGTAGTTTTTGGAGGTTTGTTTTGATGGCTCCAGCAGACCAAGACAGCTGAGAAAGACACTGACTAACATTGAGTATGATGATTAACTCTGAAGTATTAAAAGATTTGCTGTTGAAATTTGGAATGAAATTTTATTCCTTTTATTAATATTATTTAAATTTGTATTAGGGCTCTTGGGTAATGTGATAAGACAAGAAAAAGGCAGAAAATAATAAGTAAAATTATTATTATTATGTACAGATGACATTGTAGATGCATAAAATATAATCTATGGATAAGCTCTTGGAATTAATAAGTAAAAGTTCAAAGAACACTATAAAGTCAACGTAAAGAAGTCAACTGTATGTTCACATACCAGCAAAAGCAACTATAAAATGAATTTAAAGCATTATATTACATGTAAGGAAGTAAAAAATTAAGTGCTTTGGAAAATAAATAGGCTTGCTACAAAGAGAATTATCCTGCAAAATTGAAAAAAATTTAAAAGACATATCTGTGCGTGCATGTGTGTGTGTGTGTGTTTGTGTGTGTGTGTGTGTGTGTGTGTGATGTCCCATGTATGCAATGCCTGCAGAGTTCAGAAGATAGAGTTAGACTCCTTGGAGCCAGAGATACAGGCAGTTGTGAGTTATCCCAAGTGAGTACAGGAAACTAAACTGGGGTCTCGTATGTGCTCCTAACCACAGAGCCATTTTCCAGGCCCAATTATTTTTATAGTTAATTTAATGAAAAAATATAGTATGGTTAAAAAAGTCAGTTCATAGTTGAAAGACTTAATATTTTAGGTTTAAAAAAATCAGTGATAAGATGCTGCTTGTTCTCATCCTGGTCCATCCATCAATACAATCTCAGCCTCAGGGATAGAGTGGACAGGTATTGGGATTAGGAAATATTGTGATCTCATCAAAATCAAGCTCAACTGATCAGCTGAAATGAATTAATCGGCCTAAGTACGCTGAGCTGAGGAAGAAAGCAGACACCGAAGAGCTAGACTTCAACATGGAGGGAAATCCCTGAAGCGCTAGGCTAAATGACTGTGAGAAGGGGGTGTGTGAAGGACCTCTCGTGCCTCCTGGTCGACATCTTCAGGACTTCTTCAGACCTCTCAGACTCCAGAGACAAAAGAGTTATCTTTCCCAGTGTGCCTGTGGTGTTCAGTCAGCATTTAAAAAGTCATCAGGATTTAACATTTCTTCTCTTCTCTCTTCTCTCTTCTCTCTTCTCTCTCTCTCTCTCTCTCTCTCTCTCTCTCTCTCTCTCTCTCTCTTTATCTCTCCCCTTCCTTCCTCCCTCCCTCTCTCTCTTTCCCTCCCCCATCTCTCTTTCTTTCTTTCCCTTGTTTTTTTGAGACAGGGTGTCTTTGTACTCTTGGCTGTCCTGGAGTTGAACAGGCTGGCTAGGAACTCACAGAAATTCTCTTGCCTCTGCTTCCCAAGTGCTAGGATCAAAAGTGCACACCACCACATCTGGCTAAGATTTGAGATTCTGAAAGCTTTGTTTTGTTTTGTCATATCTACTTCCAGGAAAAGATGTTAAAAATTAATGTAGCGTGTGCAAAATGATCTTTAAATTTTAGAGACATGAAAATGTAAAAAGGAAAATCTCCTCAATGATGTGACTCAAAAAGGTAGAAAAACATAACTGCTGTTTATGATGGAGGCAGGGTCTCTCTGTGGTGGGAGCCATAGCCTTTTGTATTCCAGGCAACATTCTCCCATCAAATGGGGCTACAGAACATTCTTCCCTGTGCTTAGAATGCTTCAATCAGAGCAAACTTTTGGTTTTCTACTTAACATTCCACTGTAGCCTATTTCCCACTGAACAATTCCCCATCCTTGTCATTTCGTCAGGGACCCCACTTGCAGAAGCAACATGTTGTAGGATTAAGAGCAGACTCAGAGTTTGCAACATTTCCTGTCATCTAATTGCTGTTGATATTCTGATTGGTTATTTTGACTCTTTGAGCCTCTATTTTCTTACCTGAAAAAAAAAAGACACTAATCACACTATCCACATTATAGGACTGTGGCGAAGATTAAACAAGTTATTAAGTGTGAGTGCTGGAACAGAGCCTGACACACAACTGTATTACACCAGTGAAAGCCACAGTTGGTATTATGCAAGAGTACTTGCTGGATGCCTACTAGACGCCAAGGTCTGTGCTAAGCTTTGCCAATAGACAGACGTGAAACACATCCTTTCTTGTCTTGTAGTAGGGGATGCTGGCTGCCAGCAAATGACTAAACAAGAGACCGTTAGGCTTAAAATTTCTATAAAGTGTACAAGTATAGGGAGGTAGAGCATTGAGGAGTGGTGATGGCCTTGAGTTGGATGGTCATGAAAGAATCACTAAGCAACCAATGAGCCTTCTTACCTCCTGAAACATGGATGATATTTGCATGAACATGGGCAACTTACCAGAGCCTACACCACTGAAGAAAATGTTTGTCTCCCAGCAACTCCTACCTGCATATAAGTCTTTGTAAAGGGGTGAGACCTTATGAACCCTCTCCACTTATGACAGAATGTTGACAGGCCCCATTTTGTGAGGGTAATCACAATGGCTGAGAGTTCAAGAGTCTAATAGGCAGGCCATGCCTGAAAGAGCAGTCCACAGACTCCTCCTCATCCTCCAGCTCTTCCAGTCCTTCAGCCTCTTCTTCCATGATGTCCCCTGGGATTTGGAGGAAGTGACACATGGGAATCCTATTTGTGTGTCTGTGTATGTCTGTGTGTGAGTGTGTCTGTGTATATGTGAGTCTTTCTCTGTGCGTGTTTGTGTGTGTGTCTGTGTATGTCTCTGTGTGTGAGTGTATCTGTGTATGTGTGAGTGTTTCTGTGTGTATGTGTGTGTGTGAGTGTGTCTGTGTGTGTATCTCTGTGTATGTGTGTTTCTCTCTGTGTGTGTATGTGAGTATATCTGTGTATGTATCTGTGTATGTGTATTTCTCTCTCTGTTTGTGTGTGTGTATGTAAGTTTATCCGTGTGTGTATATGCAAGTATTTCTTTATGTTTGTATGTGGTGCACTAGCTTGTGTGTGCACACATGGAGACAGAGGTCAACATTAGCAGCTATTCTCCAGGCAAGTGTACATGCAGGGACTGGAGGACAACTTGTGAGTGCCATTTCTCTTTTTACCCATGGGTTCCAGTGATGACACTCAGGTTGCCAGGCTTAGGGAAAAGCACCTTCCCTTACTGAGCCATCTTGTGCCAGGCCCCAGCTGACTTCTGTTTGAGACAGGGTCTCTCGCTGAGGCTGAAGTTCACTAATTGGGTAGACTATCTGGCCAGTGATCAGTGGGTTCTTTCTGCCTCAGACTCCTCAGTGCTGAGGTTACAGGAGTGATAGGGACCCAGCCTCAGGTCCTCATGCTTGTGCACTTTAGAAATACATACTCTAGCCTACCAGGTCCCCAACTGTCATCATTCACAAGCCTTCGGATCCTTCTCTTCCCTCACTGCCCATAGGAAAGCTGGACAGGGCAAATCTGTGCAACCCCTGGAACTTTCCTAAGGCCCTGGTTCTTCCTCTTCTACTTTCATACAGGATGCAACCATGCTCAACATGTTTCTACTGTGACAGATGACAGAACACTGTCAAATACAAAGTTCACATTCAAGATAGGTTTAGTCAAATTACAAAAAAAGTCAAATAAAGGGGAAATATGCTCAAAGTATATAACAAACTTGCATGAAAATGGCTTTATGAAACTAATACAAAGTTCACATTCAAGATAGGTTTAGTCAAATTACAAAAAAAGTCAAATAAAGGGGAAATATGCTCAAAGTATATAACAAACTTGCATGAAAATGGCTTTATGAAACTCCATATGATAAATTTTAAAAGTTGCAACAACCACAAAATCATCTCAGAATGTTTTAAGTTTATAGTTCTGTATGGTGCCATGTATGGCCAATAGTCTGAAGGTTGGGCATGCCAGTTTGGATTTATGAATGGAATCTCCATATTTCTGTGTTTCAGACAATACTCTATAATCTTTAGGTCAGAAACCAGTATGTGTGTGTGTGTGTGTGTGTGTATGTGCTATATGCACTGTTGTGGTGGCTTAAATGAAAATGGCTCCCACAGTCTCATAGGGAGTGGCACTGCTAGAAGAGGGTAAAAGTTTGGAGATTTAGTTCATTGTTATCATGATGAGAAACATGGTGGCATGCGGGCAGGCATGGTGCTGAAGATGTAGCTGAAAGTTCTATATCTAGGTTGCCAGGCAGAAGAGAGAGTGACACTGGGCCTAGCTTGACCTTCAGAAACCACAAAGCCTGCCCCCTGTGTTACAGTTCCTCTAACAAGACATTACCCTACTCTATCAAGGCCACACAACCTTGTGTCTGGCATGCATTTATGTATGTGGTGTATGCATGTGTTTATATGTGTATGTGTGTGTGCATGTGTAGTGCATGTGTGATGTACGCATGTGTTATTGTATGTGTGTATGTTCCCAGGGCTGTGAGAAATGGATATCAGGCTACCCCTCAGTCACTCTCCGCCTTATTTTTGAGGCAGGATCTCTCATCAAGCCCATCTGTTAGGTGGGCTGTGAGCTCTGGGCATCTTTGTCCCCATCTCCCCAGTGCTGGGTTACAGATGGCCACCAGCACACTGGGGATCTGAACTCAGTCCTTTAAGCCTACAAAGCAAGCCCTTTACCCACTGAGCCATCTCCCCAGCCCAGGAACCTGTCCTTACATTACACTCACATCTCTCACACTGAGCTTTTATTCTCAAAGTCTTTCTTAATAAATATTTGCCATTGAAATGAAGTCAGAACTCTGCACACCGTGACCTTGATTCTGCCAAAGCCAAACATATACTTGGCTTCCAAGTGGATGATGACACAGACTTTGAAACATCCCCTCTCCTGCTCTACTCACATAGAGAGCTGTGCCATCTGAAGTGTTGTCTCATCACCAGTCTTTGTGGTGTTTGGACGCACCGCAGAAAGTCGTGTCTGAAGCAAATGCTCTAATTTTAGGCAGTGATGCCTCTGCCATCAAACCCGCTTTTATGTAGACTTCTTATCAGTGCACTGGGTGGAAACAACACATTCCAAAGGAGGAAGGAATCGACATGCTTTTCTAACAGAAAGAGTCCTCTGAAAACAAATACTCATCTGTGATGCACGGTTGTTTATTTTCAAGCAAAAATTATGGAACATTTTGCTCTGATTCAATAATGATTCTTTCTGCTTGCATGCTCCTCTCTTGTCTCCTCCATATTTGAATTGTTGCACAGAAAATTACATTGAATTTTCCCAACAATTTAATCAAGCACAGTAGTGCATTGATACTATATAGGGGCCACACATGCAAACCAGCATATTTAAAACCATTTTATCAGTTAGATAAGAATGATTCGTGATTCCTCTCTCCTCCACCCAGTAGATCTGGTATGTGCTGAATACTTCTTTTTCTTCATCTACTTATTTATAGTGATTAACACTCATAGCTTTGTTTTTCTTTGTGGACATAAAAAATTATCTCTGGTTATTTGAATTATGCTATAGCATGTTAGTTTTCCATGGCTACTGTTTTCTTAGCTTTCCAAAAACTACGACGCCACTGGGCTTTGGTAGTGTTGCTGTACATGCTTGAGGAGGGAGTAGAAGTCAACCTTTTATCTTTCCATAGAATCTCACACAACGACAAAAGCTCACAAGGAAAATTTAAGAGCAAAGATAACCATTTGTGTGTGTATGTGTTAGAAAAAAAATCAGTCTGAGTGGTAAAAGGTGGGCAAAATAATAACATTTGTGGCATTTGTGTAAATTCCTGACTCTTCGCCATGATAAATTTTATCTGACCCTCAACTCAGCATAGAGTGTGATGGAGAAGCCATGGGGAAATTGGTTTCAGGCTCAGAATGACAAATTACAACCACCCAACTTCTGCTAGTCACATTCAGTGGCACAGGGCAACTGGAATGGGCCACTGGGTGTTGAGTAGCAATGACTGTGACTGTTGGCAAGAGAAAATCCTGAAGTTCTATTAGAGCCAGCCACTTCCCAGCTGGGTCACTCGAGGCATAAGCTCTTGCATCTCGTTTCCATGTCTGCAGTGTTCTGTACTGCTTGCCTTCGAAAGTGTCCCCCAGAGGCTAGCAGATGATTGACTGGTGATGGTACTTGCAACTGGGCTAGGCTGCCTCCATTGGTTTGGGAAGGTGTTTCAAGCTGCTGGGAAGGTTGTACATTTATTTAAAATACTCTCTTATTTGAAGTTTTGGTTTCAAGTCTACTGACGATTTACAAGTTTTTTGTTGTCGTTGTTTTTATTTTGGCTTTTTTTTCATTTGTTTGTTTTTAAGTATCATGCATTTTTATTTTATGTGTTTACCCGCATGTATATATTCCTGGTGGCCACCGAGTCAGAAGACGACATCAGATCCTGGAGTTATGGGGGATTGTGAGCTTTTGTGTACTTGCTGGTCTGTAGTTTCCAAGGTTAGCTTGGTGTTCTCCTTGCTTACATCAGTACAGTCAGGTGAGGCTGAAATGCTCACATAACCTTCGTCTCCGCACTTCCCATCAGGCGTGTGCTTCGGGAGACTATTCACACACTGGCCCATCTGCAAACATGAACTCTGGGACTGCCTTTGGCTTGTTTGTTCACAGTTACATCGTCAGCGCTATAGAGGTGGTTGGCCCATAAGTGTTCATGTTTATTGGTTGACTTAGATGAGCTGAAGCACGTGCACACACAGCACCTCATTCTAAACACTCGAAGAAACAAGCCATGGCTCCTACTTTTGAAAAGTACAACTTACAACCAACAGGGCAATGGAAGATTTGTTTAAATTTGTCTCATTCAAGTATTTAAGAACTTGTTCCAGGTGGTACCTTGTTGTATCACCATGCAAAGAGGAAGGGGAGCTGAGCTGAGCTGAGCTGAGCTGGAAACTTTGGCTCCTGAGGATGCTACTGGGTAACCTTGAGAAGCCAGAGGACAGTTTTAAATATGGTGAGTTTCCTTCAGCTTACAAACAACCAAGAAGTCGGTGTTCCAACCTTTCAGTCTGTTTTTACAGATCTGTGTGCATCTGCCTATCTGTTAGCAGGGACTGGTAAGGGGTCATATCTGCAGGCCCAGAATTTGACATAGCCCAACTTCTATAGGTGTTCCAGTGTTTGAAGAAAGAGGATGGAGCTTATACAAATAGAATTTACTAAGTGCCAACGTATTTGTAAATGCAATTCTAACACCACTTTCCTATTCTCTTATGTGCTCTTAGGAGCCTAGGTTAATATTTTCTAATACATAACTACTTAGAGGCAGCGTCTGGTCATTTTATAACAACAGAAACAGATGGGAGTTCTGTGCAGCATGAATAACATGAACAGCATTCTTTGGAGTGACCAGAGCTTCCTGTTGCTGTCAAGTGTACAGTGAAGAGGACAAACAGCCTCTTTCCAGTTCTTCCCCTGTTTGGTGCCAACTGGGCCCTGGTCTTTTTGGTCTCCAATAATCAGCCCGATTACAGCGAGCCCTGGGAGACATGACAGAGAGTCCTCATCTTGCATTAATTGCTCCTATTGAAGCTATGCCACATCTCTCCAAGCTAGATGTTGCTTAGTATCCCTTTGATATGATAATGACATGCTTCTTAGCAGATGAATATGCAAATGAAAAGCAGTAATTTGGTGGCATGCACCTGCTGACACGGCACGGCCATGCTTCTGCGCTCTGCTCCAACGCTGCAACCCCACAAAAGCAGAGCAGAGGTAAAATTAAATCCTAACGTCGCGTGGATTGAACAGATGCTCCCTTTTTTTCTTTGTACATCTACTTTTACAGATTTTGCCATTGGAATCTCGGCTCTTCTTCTTCTTGCAATTAATGGACATTGATGACTCCCGCACAGAAACACACTCGGTGCTGTTGAAGGGGCTGATTTTAAAGAGGTGGTTTACATGTGTGCACCCGGGAAGATGAACATTTCTTCTTCATGGCATAGAGGCTGATGAGTTACTTTTGTGACACAAAGACTTCCATTCATGCATGGGATGCATTTCAGGGCTGCAAAGCTGAAAAACATGATTCTGTAGCACAGAGATGCATTGAGACATAAGGATACCTCAAACTTCCTGAGAAGGCTTTCCACAATGACTTGATAGGGTGGCAGAATGCCACATCCATGAAGAAATCCCTCTGCCTTATGTACCTGGTAGAAATGGTGAGCAAGCATGGCTAGTGGTTGCTTAGGTGGGGACTGGTAATTAACTCAGGAACCCAAAAGTTTATGCAACATGTCATGTGTACCCGTAAGCTCTGGTGGCATCATGCATACGCCATGAACGTAACAGTAGCTAAGTTGTTAGGACTGAACTGTTCAGTATAACACATTTGGATGGTGTGTTATACTATTTAATGATTGCATATTCTTATATGAAGTAGCTAGATTCTCATTTAAATATTCCTCCATTGCTGGATAGCCAGATTTCTTCTATTTTTACAGTTATATGCACAGTTTTATAATGAACATCTTATGTAGCATTTACCTTCCTTTTGATTATTTATCTAGAGTAATCTTCTAGAGGTGTGATTTCTACATCAGATGATAAGGATATTTCAAGGAGGAAGAAGATGAAGAAAAGGAAGAGGAAGAGGAAGAGGAAGAGGAAGAGAAAGAAGAAGAGGAAGAAGAGTAATTTCAGTGCTGATGATATACTTAAGTGATAGTGTTTGCCTCAGAGTGATGTACTCTTCCCCTGCACGGTCATGTTGTAAGTCTGCATTGTACTGATTCAAACATACTTCTGGGTCAGTGATATGAGTTAGAAAAAACAAGCTCTTGCCACTAAGCCAGCTAAATCAGCTCACTCCCCAGGACCCCCACAAGTTATCCTCTGACCTACACAAGTTGCAGCACTCATGTGTCCCTGTGCACGTGCTAATACTAATAAATGACAGTTGAAAAACTTTCTGAATGTACTTTCTAGGAAACTTCTAGTAATCACTCAGCAGCTGGTCAGACCTTTGGTGAGTCACTTCATTTTATAATCTCTGGCCATGTAAAAATCTCTATGGTTCCAGTTACTGAAAGGTTGTAGGACATATAACCTTGTATATGAATGTTACTATACATAATATATGTATATATATACACTCTACTGTAAAAGTTACTATATATAACTTTGGTTTTCTTCTTATTCCTTTACTGACTTATCTGCTGTTGGTTTGTTTTGAAACAGGACCTTGCTTTGAAATGAGGCTGGTGTCAACAGTATGATCTTTATTCTTCAGGCTCTACAGTACTGGGTCGACAATAGTGACCACCATGTCTAGCTTGGTTCTCTTACTTTGGACAAAAAAATTCCCATTTACTTATATATATTTTCACACAATACAAAAACTGAGTGTATGGATGTCACAGAAGTTTTATGCAAAGACAGAGCATCACCACGGTATAGTGACACAGCCAAAACAGTGGAGGGTAAGCACAGCAGAGACAGATCTTAACCTTCCAATCTCATGCTCTAGCAAGTTTGTATGAAACACAGGGCTAAGAGAGTCAAGGTCATTTTCTAATTGTATAAAAAGTTCTATTACTGTGAAAATTTCTAAAAGTAACACTATGGCTGTACTTAACTTTTTGCCTCAAGGAATCATATTGGCATGTTTTCAATAGGGAGAGTCCTTGAAAATCACAACGAGAGAGCGTGCAGCGGGAGGGAGGTCGACACCGAAGCACTTTTCAAACGTTTCATTGTTGTTTATATTGTCCAGGACATGGCTAGGTTTTTGGATTGATTAGGATCTTTCAGGGCTTCAAGGTTTTCATTATAGAACCACTACGTTAACTACCCAAATGTAACTTTCTCAACAGACTGAAGAGCCTTAGCAATGATTTAGGAGAAAGAAAAGCAGGGAACACACCCTCTTCTTCCTCACTCCAGCACTCAAGCATCGCCGTGGCTCCCTGACACCGTGCTCAGAGCTGAGTGTGTTTCTCAGTCCAGGTTATCTGTCCCCAGAGTTTTCCAGCCCCAGGGCCCATGAGAGTCAGGTTCAAATGCAGCAATGACACCTTCAGCTGGGTGACTTGCCAACTCCTGAGCTTCATATTTTCACCAGCAAGAGCAATGCATGTAACAGTCACTTAGGGGGCGAGTGCTGGGTTTTAGGGACTGGCTAAGAGAACAGAGACAGATCAGAACAAAACAGGCCTCTTTCTTCAATTCCAAATTCTGCCGTGGGAGAGAGAAACCATTCTCGGGGAAACACATGAGGTGACTGAAGATTAGACACTATCTTGTTTTTGTTTTGTTAGGTTTTGATTCTGACAAGTTGTGATTACGTAGTCCAGGGTGTTTCAATCCTATCATCCCCCCCAGCCTCAGTCTCCCAAGTGCTGTGTCCAAGCATGTGTCACCTTATCTCCTTCATCTTCTCTGTTCATCACCGGCATACGGATATTTATTGTCACAGTGAAGGGGATAATAGCCACAGCTGTCATTACTAGATACTTACTTGAGCTATTCTTTTCCAAATTTTAAGTACTTCATTGAGACATAGTCTCACGTAGCCCAGGCTGGCCTCTAACTCTTTACATGGCCATGGATGACCTTGAACTCCTAATCCTTTTCCATCTATTTCCCAAGTGCTGAGATGATAGGTAAGCTCTACCATGCCCAGTTTATGCAGTGCTGGGATCGAGCCCAGATTCTTCGTATTGCCCTATTTGATTGACTTTAATCAGCCTGCCTGTTCCATGATTATCTTCCTAACTTAAGGGAGTCTGCTCTGAAGGCTACCTTTGATTGTGGACAGTCCAGATAGCATGTGACTAGAGTCATCTAATGAAACCAAGACCATGTCACCTCCCTGACCTTTACAGTGACTCTTTATTTCCCTCAGAACAAGACATCACTCTTGACCATGATGAAAGGTGTTATACAACCAAGCTCCCAACCAACTTCCTACTCAGCTGTTTCTTACTCTACCCAGCTCCTTCTCACACTAGAACTTTCTAGGCACACCCTGGCTCTGGGCCTTTGCACCATCTTCTCTCTCTCTGCTGTATTTTTCTTTTATGTGTCAACATGGCTTTCTCCCTCCCCATCTCCAAGGATATACTCCATGAGCCCTTCTGGGGAGCATCTCCTGAGTGTGTCTGTGTGTCTGAGTGTCTCCTGTCTGTGTGTCTGTCTGTCCATCTTCCTCCACTCTGTGCCATCACTCTCATTTTACTCATTTGTAGATGCTTTCTACATAGATGGATTTGTCTGCTCAGTGGCCAGTGGGATCCCAGAACCCAGAGTACCACGTGATTCTGATGCTATGAAGCCAGGCAGGAGTTTCAGAAGTGCAAGAAGCTGAAAACCACATTCTTATGATTTTCAGACAGAGTTTGTCCCTGTCATGGAAGAAAGTAACTTTGGTGGGATTATTATAGTTTCCTTAAGAATGAAGGACTTTCAAAAAGCTTTCAGCAAAATTTTCCTGGACACTTCTTGTCCATCCTGGTTCTGACCAATCACTATTTGCAGGAGGCAGGGCTGAGGTTCAGAGCATGTACTGGCCTACTGGAGGCCTGTGAGCCACTCAGGCAAAGCCACCCTGAGAAAAGCAAAGGTCTGGGGTGGGAGCCAGGGGACAGACTGCAGGGCACACTATAGACAGCACTGATGGAAGCATAGGTTGGAAGGGCCTGAGAATTCCTTGCCTCACATCTCCATCCACTCTGGACCTAAGCAGGATATAAACCATAAAAAGATCTCATGACTGTTGTTGTCAATGGTGCCCCTACTGAGAAGCTCACCACACTCCAATGGACAGTTCCAAACTGATGGTCACAAGAACAGACCTGCTTAAAGTCAGTGGTCACAGAAGAAAACACAGAGAATGAATGGAGGCAAAGGGCATGTAGAAGAAAGAAGGAAGGGTTAGGGTGGGAGGAAGGGTTAGGGTGGGAGGAAGGGTTAGGGTGGGAGGAAGGGTTAAGGAAGGAAGAGATATGATAGGAGGTGGACTGTTACACTAATCAGAATTCTTTATGTATGTGAACGTAGTTGTCAACAAAAAGTGTGTTAACTTATTGTTAAAAATCCCATGACTGGAAACAGTTTTATCCTTCAAGGTTTGCTTCTTCTTTTTTTTTTGTTTTGGTTTTACATATTTTTATTTTTACATTTTCTTTTTCTTTAACTTAAATTTGACTTTTTCATACACTAGTTTCTGATAAAGGTTTCTGTTCCCTCAATTCCTTCCAGATCCTGTTAACCTTCCTATTCATCCAAATCTACTTCTTTAAACACATTTTAATTTCTTAAGTAACCATTACTTGGTTCTTATTTGTTTGTTTGCTTTTGCTTATTTTTATGGGGTAGTTTGTACTTGCTAGTTATGTGGTATACATAACATTTGTCTGATGCGTCCCACAAATATCCTCTCCCCATCTATGAAGCTTGTCACTTCAGCGATGTGCGAGCATTTTAGTAGTCATCAAACATAAGGCTTAATGTTATGTTTCTAAATATTGGTCATGTAATCTTCAGGTTTGCCTTAACCCTCTGGATTGTTGACTCTGTTCCATTTATTTATTTTGTATCTTTTATTTATTCTTTGACAGTTTCAGACATGGATACAATATATCTCGGTCATTTCTATCATCACCTTCCTTCAGACATCTTCAATGTGCACTTCTCCCTGCTTCACAAACCTTCTATTTTAATTTTACAAGCACTGATTCCAGACAGTGTTGCCTTCTGGAATGCTGGCTGACTGTGTGGACTTGACCTTGTATGGGTTGTTCAGTTAACCACAGCTACCGTGGGTCTGTGAGTGAATGGCCAAGTCTGCCCTACTTACTTATTTCTCTCTACTTGCTTGTTTGTCTGTCCTTTAGTACTGGGCTCATTGATTTCTTAATAAGCCCTGATGTTTTAGAATGTTCTAGACAATATTTTATTCCTCTCCTTTTTATAGGCAATCCTCACTCTTACATTAACTCAAGAACTGACTTCTATGTTTTTATTTGACATTACATTGCTAAGCCTGGCAGCTTGAGTTTCAGCCCCAGAATCACATGGAATAAGAAAAGCAATTCCTGCAAGTTGTTACCTGTCCTCCACACAAGGATGCCTCTGCCCCCCTCCCTCTCCCTCTCTCTGTCTCTCTCTGTCTCTCTCTGTCTCTGTCAGTCTCTCTCTCTCTCTCTCTCTCTCTCTCTCTCTCTCTCTCTCTCTCTCACACACACACACACACACACACACACACCAATGTAATTTGTAAACATCCACGGCCCTGTGTATACTTTTCATGAGTTTTATTGGTTTATTTTTTCCTCCTGCTTTTGATACTCATCATCTTACTCCTGGCACCTTGTTGGCTGTTTTCTCGATGACTTCCTTGATGATTTCTTTTCTGAATGTATTTTTAAAATGCTTTCATCCTGCCCTCAAACCAGAACGGTCCTTTTCTGGTTCTATATTTACATATCTTTCTATTGAAAAGATGGCCTGCAAGTGAAGAATAAGGACCACGAGGAGGTACCTGTGTGGCTATCTGAGGTAGGACAGCCTGACCAAAGGTTCCAATGCACTGGTTCTGGAATAGATGCAAGGGAGCTAGTTCATTTAATGTCAGTCATCTTATCAGCCTGCAAACATGACAACTGAACCTTCTTCCATACCCAGCACCTACCATGGCATATGGTGTGTGCACTAACAACCCCAGATTTAAAATTAAACTTTATGCAATGCTACCTCAGTCCACTCACCTGTTTTAGCATCAGTCTTGTGGAATGGCAAGCAGAGCAGAGCGTTTGTTTTGCTCTAAGCAAATTGTCTGTGATTCTTACTTGTTTGTAGTTCACTTTGCTTTCTTGCTTTGCTGTTCTCGGCTTGAGTCCTAGGGCTTGCACATTCATGATAAGCTTTCTACTACAAGCTACAACCTTAGTCCTGCTGAGCATTCTTAAGTGAGCCACTTATTCCTGAACCATAAAACTGACACAATAATTATTTCCGTGTTCCTTAGTCCACAGATAGACTATCAAGACAAAAGCCATAAAACAATCACAAAACAACATATATGCTATCATTGTCAATTATCCGGAATAGCTATATCTGCTGATTAAGATCAACATGAAAGAAATATATTCAGATTCACAACGCATAAAACATTGTTTAAATAAAACCACAGAATATGTTTCTGATAAATGTGACTATAATTGCTGTTAGAACTGAGTTGGGCCACTTTATTCACAATGGGTTCTTTGGAAAGATTTTGTAAGGATTCTATAGAATAGTCTCAAGGTTAAAATGTGATTTGCCCTGTTTTCTAGATTTTTAATTTCTTATCTATCTATCTATCTATCTATCTATCTATCTATCTACCCATCCATGAGACAAGATCTTGTTTTTTAGCCCAGGCTGGCTCTGGATCCATGACATCTTCTCAAATGCTGAGACTACAGATGTGCTCTGCCACACCCAGTTTAGCTGAGATTATAAGTGTGTGCCACTATCCAGCTGCGATTACATGTATGTGTCACCACAGCCAGTTTAGTGACCTTTTAAATGATCAGGTGCAAATTTCCTCCCATATGCTCAATTTATATGTCTTTCCCTTTCAAAGTTCACCGACTTTATTTTTTAATTGAATACTCAAAAGAATAAATAAAATCCTTGAAATTCTATTGCCCATACAAACACAGGTACATACATATATATAAGACAAATACATCCCCGCACATACATGCCTTACACATGCACAGACATGTATACATGTACCATACCCCCACATACATATATACTATGTACATACACCCATTTACAAATATACTACACTCATACACCCACAAACATGCACAGACACATATACCACAACCCCGTACCCAACACACACACACACACACACACACACACACCTCCCTTTTGACACTTCTTACTAGAGATGGTATTTGTTGCCTATAATTGGTATTTTCTTACCTTTAGCCCAGTGATGAGCGTCCTGTGAGTAAAGAAAGAACCAATAACACTGCTCTCATAATCCTTTGTTAGACTTCTTTCTAGGGTACAACACTCCATATAGAAATACTCTTCCAGGTCCTGCTCGTATATCCGAAGGACCTACACAGATCCTATTCTTCCCTGTTCTTCCTGCATCCCATTTCTAAGCCGGTCTTCTGTTTAAATGGTACGAAGTCCAGTATGCAGGTACCTGTAATAGTTTATAATATTGAGAACTATGAAATTCTTCTCAGGGAGAAATTTTACTAAATACATGGTCCTGGGAGAAAAGCAGTTACTGCCTCATTGACTTAACATCTGGCCACCAAAGTCATTGCCAGACATTCTCTGTGCCAGCACATGCAGTGTGTTGACAGTGTTTTCTTAAGAACCAAATGGATCATGTATTCAGTTTTCATAGTTAAGATTCAGTGAAAAACCTCATAAAGCCAGTACTGACTAATTGTCAGTTCATGAACTCAAAAGGACACTGTTAGGCACCCTAACATTAAGTGCTGCTCAGACCCTGGAAGTCAGAGGATGCCCACGTGCTGGACATCCTTACAGAGACTCTGCTTCTGTATATCTTGGTTCTGATTCAGACCACCAGCTATGACCCCTGGAAGCCTGAGTCTTTAGAGTCACGTGCTTGAAGAGGGGATCCAGGGGACAGGGCTTGTTTAAGAAAAGCCTGTCTGCTGTCTGTTTTCACTTCCGCATCTTTGACAGAGCCAAAGACATAAGAAATATTTCTGTCTTTGATCTCCTTGGTTGTCAGTGGGAAAGCAGAGAGGGGGTAGTTTGTGCTCAGCCTCAGGGTGAGCCTGGGCGTGTGTGCCCCAGGCATCACTTTCTGTGCCATTTGGAGCCAGTCAGGGCTACTGTGGTGGTGAAGCCTGTGCTTGGGGTTCTTTTAAAACAGAGTTAGGAACCAGCTGTCATGGCGCATGCCTTTAATCCCAGCACTTGGAAAGCAGAGGCAGGCACATCTCTGTGAGTTCAATGCCAGTTTATTCTACATTGTCTATGTAGTGAGTTCCAGGACAGCTAGGGATACTTAATGAGATCATGTCTCAAAACAACAGCAACAACACAACCCTTTTTCTTTTTGTCAGAATGCAAATCTTCCTTTAAATATTGTTTCAAAGGCAAACCCTGAAGGTCAATAGCACACCAGCAGGCGTGTGTGGCCTAATCTTCACTGGGCCCAGTGACTCTGAGGCCAGCTGAGATGAATCAAGTATCAACCATTTCCCCACGATACACCACTTCCTTCTTCCTCATGAGCTGGCACCAGCCCCAAGACTGCGTAAGGAACCTTGCACAGGCATCCAGGCCTACTATAGCTATTGTGTAGTCTCTCTCTATCAGTGCGAATCTCATGGCTTGTGAGTACAATATGGCCTTCTTCACTTTAAAACTGCTCACATCTTCTGGAGAGAGACTGTCAATGTGAGAAGCAATTTCTCTCCATGGCTATTGATATTAATCATCTCAGGAAAATCTCTCGTTCACATGTTAAATCCAAACTTCAAATAAACAAGGCAAAATGAAATGACAACTGTCCATTTCATGCAAATGTAAAATCATAGACACCAGTGGGTTGGACAGTAACCAGCGGGAGCAGGCGTTTGGAAACGCTCAGCTGCAAGCCAAGGTTTTAAACGAGGGAATAAAGTCTACGATAGCAATGTCATCTTTTGATAATATAGTGACCTTCGTCTCAAGGAGGTTCATTGCTTTCCTAATTCTAACTGACTTAGAAGGAGAGCCATGAACCTAGAAGCCACGGGCCACTGCTGTTGGGAAAGCTGGGTCTCTCGGCTGACAAGAGCTTGTTTGTCCAACATATTGCTTCTGTTTTCCCTCTCGTGCATCTCTCTTGTCTCTCAGCCAGGTCTCTGCCTGGCATGTTGCAGCCCTGTCAGTTCTCTGAGTCCGAGTCATTTTTCTTTCATTTCCTTTCAGGGGTATGGCGACCTGGTGGGCAGCCCGCTTCTGGGATGATCTGACCCACTCCCCCACCCCCACCCCATGGAGCCAATGATTCTCACTCCCCAGTGTGTGGCTTCCCCATACCCCAAGCCCCATAAGGCTGCACTTGTACCTGGGGCGTGACCTTCAGCTGAGAATCCCAGCAGCTTGCAACTTGCCTTTGGCAGAGGAACTGCAAGCCTGCCAGCTGCCAGATGTCTTCATTTTTAAAACACCTTCAAACGGCTTCCTGGCACCGTTCCATGAGCAAAATGCACTAAGCTGTAGCTGTTGTTCCCATGCTGTGAGGCAAGGGGAAGGGGGTGAGGGGGCAGGTGTGGGCTTGAAGAAGAGGGCTAAATGGCTGAGAGCATCCAGTGTGACTACCTTTAGCAGGAAATATCTAGGTGAAAAATGATCTGTGGCCTAGGATGTGTCCCGTTTGCATAGAAACAGTCACCAGAAATATTGCAATAGCTTGAATAATCATAGTTTTACATTTTTAATGGATAAATAAGTGTATATACTTAGCCAAACTAGTGTGAAATTTTGATGTCTGTACCCATTGTAGAGAGGATACATAATGCTAAGTAACACATCTATCATATGAGCAACTATTTGTGTGTGTGTGTGTGTGTGTGTGTGTGTGTGTGTATGTGTGTGTGTTAACAGTGTTAGGAATCTGTTCTTTGAGTAACTATGAAAACGTGTTACTGTTGATGTAGTGAAATGGTGCTCTAACTCCTGCATCTCCTTCTGCTCTCTGCAATCCTGTCAGTATCTTCCCTTCCTCTCTCTGTCCCCAGCTCTGTTTACCACCTTCCCATTCCTTATAAAAGAGAGATCCTACAGAGAAATACAGCTTCTTGAATTCAAATGTACTAATGATACATCTTCCTAAATTCAATAACTTTTGGCTCCTAAGATAATGAATAGTTTTTTAGTTAGAGAGATCTACTAAAGGAAAAAAAATCAAGAAACTTCTTTTTCCCTTCCCTTCCCTTCCCTTCCCTTCCCTTCCCTTCCCTTCCCTTCCCTTCCCTTCCCTTCCCTTCTTCCTCTCTTCTCTCTTCCCCTCCCCTCTTCTTCTTCTTCTTCTTCTTCTTCTTCTTCTTCTTCTTCTTCTTCTGAGAGAAAATCTAAAGGAAGGGTTGCCAGGTACTGGGAACCTTTCAATTTTTTTCCTGTTCCAACTCTTCCTCAAAAGGTGACTGAATAATGAATATATGATTCAAAGACAAACCCAGAGAATGAGATGCTTTGCACACACTTAGAGTATTTGTGTTCTGAAAAAATCCACAGTGACCAAATGGGATTAACTGTGTAGGAGGAAGTGGTGTCAGCTGACAGAAGTAACTTGGAAGAAAATAGTGATTTTAAATTTGCACCTGGTGATGCTTAATATCAGACGTAGAAGGTAGGGCCCGGGGGAAAGCTAGAATATGGAAGCCCAAGTTCAAGCCATAGTAACTCAGGGAGAATTCTTTCAGTGAGACTCAGAAGGGAGAGGGGTCTGGCCCATGGGAAGTACATGATGGAATTAAACAGAAAAGCGACAGAACCAGGAAAGAGAAGACATGAGTCAGTGACATGTTCTCTTGTTATTAAGCTCTGATCAAATAGTGTTACCCATCGCAGCTTCTCACACACAGACCTGACCATAGGTGGAGCAAGGCTACATTTCAGAACACAGAAACCAGAATGGTACGTACCCATAAGAGTGATGACGGACTGTGTTGGAGATGTAGCTAGAGTCCAGAAGAAAAAGAAAGCCTACCTTACTTATATCTCCCAGGATATTCAAGATCTTACAACTAGTCACAAAAGCTCTCAGTCCATAAGAAGGGACAAATTTTTAATGTGAAACACTGGTCTTGGGTGCCTGCCATGGACCATTCACTTCCTTTCCTACTTCGGCCTCTACAGCTCGCTACTGTCTCTCTCCATCCCCCATTCCCTGATGACGCTTCTCCCTCTCTTAGATCTGCGGGTCATGTCTGCACAGCTATGCGCTCTCGTAGAGCCCCACTGTCCTCCATCAGCATTTTCAATGCCTGTCCATTATCTACATTTGTGCTCCAATGCAAGCATCGTCTTCTCGGTTTATTTGTCATTCTACACCATTGAAAACAATGTCGTCACTGCCCAATTTCCATGGCGTTGCTTCTTGCCTGTTATGTTTGTCCATTTCCTTGTATAGACCGAATATTGTGTCTTCCATATTTCTTCTTTGGCTAGTTTTCTGCCTTCAGTCAGGCCTGGGATCTTCTGCCCTCTCTTTTCTCTGCAATGAATCACAGATCCTTTTATTTGTTATGGCTGACTTCTGAATAGATTCTGGTTTTGTTCTCTTTGTTCTGTTTTATCAACGAAGAGGAGAGGAAATGGTCACTGTAATGGACAATATGACTTTTAAGTGACCAATATTGAAGTTTCAAAGAAAAAAAAACACCTTCACATTAAGCAACACCAGTTGAGATAGAATAGAAAGATAATATTCTGGGTCTTAAAGTGTTCTCATTTATAATGTGTAACTAATATTCATAGGACTATGTATGGACACACATGGCTGAGTCTTAGAAAATATACTCCTGGGAGTATGGCCTGAGTCCCATGAACCTGGTCAAACTGATAATTCAAAAGAGGCCTGGCATCAGCGGGAACAAAGAAAAACTCCTAGAAATTAAAGTGAAGTTGACTATCATCGTCAGAGATTCTCCTGAGACCCCATTGGTCTTCTACAAAGAAGGAACACTCTCAATACAATTGTAGTAAGACAACTGTCATCAGGACATTCGAGCATGTTCTTGTGGAGCTAGGGAGGAGAGATCTGAAGTCACGAGTGGCATTTTAGTGGTGGAAGAAGTACGTGGTGTGGTGGGAGTATTTCTTCATGAATGGTTAGAGACTCACTTCCATGTAAGCAGTGCCACTGCTTTAGAATGCACACAACTGACTTGAACATTATTGGCTGAGGCTCGGTGTGCACTGTGAGCCTGGGGTATTGGCCATGCAATGCTTGGCATAGAGGAGGCCTCATCAGACAGTAAACAGAATCAGTATGTCCACCTTGGCTACTTGAGCTGGTGTCCCTTCTTGGGTGTGTTCTTCATCTGCAGAACAGAGATGATGGCCAAACCTTCAAATGGCTGTTTCACACCGCTTTTCCATCAGTCAGCAGCTTACTGAAGATAAAATAATGCTTAATAAGAGACTTGCGCAGTAGTAATGTCAGCTACCTGTTCACACACTGAACACTTCATATTATTAGTCTGACTTGTTTCCTATTACATTACTTAAAAAGCATTAGGAGATGGCGTCCCTCTGAACTCTGTCTATAAAAGGGGAGAACTACCAGCTAAGTACTGTGGAGCAGAGATGTAAGCCATTGGGACGTAGAACACTTTAGCCTTTGCAATGAGAAGTGTGAAGTGGGGATGTTCACACTGCACAACCTGGCACGGGTAAAGTGCTGCAGTATCTTCAGACTCATGAGGAATAGATCTGAGCCTGGGGCCAACAATTGAGAACCCTACTGAGTGATTTAGGACATGGACACAGTTATTATGTGAACACAGGATTGTAGCAGAAAAGGAAGACCCAGAAAGGAAAGAGAAACATTTGAAATAAAAAAGCCCTGTTTCATTAGGAGTCAGATTTTAAAGTAACAAGAAGAACGTGACTAAGCTTTCTCATACACACACTTACGTATGTATGTAAGTATGTATGTATGTATGTATGTATGTATGTAATTACGTGCTCCTCCTTTCACTATAACTATAGTGGGACAACGGCCATCCCTTCCTCTTTTCTCCATCTTCTTATTCCCCATCCCTCTCTCTCTTGAGACAGAGACTTTGATCCTCCTGTCTCTACTCATTTCTTGGATGCTGGGATGCTAAGCATGTGGTACCATGCCTAGTTTATGCCTTAGGGTTCTGTGCATGCCAGGTAAACATGCTAGGCAAATACTCTACCAACTGGGCCAAATTCATAGCATACAGAAGGAGTCAGAGTGGACAGAGGACACCAGGAGAATAAGACCCTCTGAATCAACTGAGCAAGGCACATGTGAGCTCACAGAGACTGAAGCAGTGAGGAAAGGGCCTTCATGGGTCTGCACCAGGTTCTCTGTGTGCATTACAACCTTTAAGCTTAGTATTTTTATGGGACCCTTCAGTTTGTGAATGATTGGGTCTCTAGTTACTGCGCTTGACCTTGGGCTCTTTTCTTTCTGCTGGGTTGCCTTGTCCTGCCTCGGTGTGATGGGTTATGTTTTATCTTATTATATTTTTTTCATGTTTGATTACTCTCTGTCAGAATTCTGTTCTTTTCTAGTGAGAAACAGAAAGGGAGTGGATCCTGCGGGGAGGTGGGGAAGAACTGGGAGGAGCAGAGGGAGCAGAGACTGTAATCAGGATAGATTGTGTGAGAAAACGATCTCTTTTCAATAAAAGGCAGGGACAAAGAAAATAAGCCATGTAGCCATGCATTCAGGTAGCCAGTCACTGAACTGCCAAACAGGGAGCATGCATATGACTGACAGAGGCCCTCCACACATATGTAACAGTTGTATGTCTTGGTCTTCATGTGAGATTCCTAAAAGCTGGAGCGGGGGCTGCCTCTGACTCTGATGCCTGCTTTTGGGACCCTTATCCCTAACTGGGCTGCCTTGTCTAGCCCCAGTAGGAGAAGATAGACCTGGTCTTAACTGCAACTTGATACGCCAAGGGTAGCTGATATCCATGGGAGGCCTCCCCTTTGCTGAAGAGAAAGAAAGAAGGAGGGTGGGCAGGGGGAGGGTAAGTGGGGGAAATTGGGAGGGATGGAGGGAGGGTAAACTGCAGTCTGGATGTATAAAGTAAATAGATAAATTAACGAATTAAACAAAATGTGTGCCAGTTTCACTGTGTGCAAGAAACCCACCCTCTGGTTTACTGTCACCTGTCAGTCACTCTTCTCATCACGCCTAGTGTCAGGCTACCTTTAAACTTTCTAATTAGAAACAAAGTTGTTAGGAAGATCCAAATGATTATAGCAATTTCCGTTTCTGAGAAATGTTCTTAGGTTGAAGTCCTCAGGGAGTGGGGATTAACCCCAGCACCCAGAAGGCAGAGACAGGTGGATCTCTGAGTTCAAGACCAACCTGGTTAACAGAGTGAGTTCCAGGTCATTCAGGGTTACACAGAGAAACCCTGTTCAGAAAACAAAACAAAGCAAAGAAAGAACTCCTGGTAGCCAGCTTGCTGGGCCATGGTGTGGCAGCTCACTGATCTTACAGGTGTCTTACTCACAGGCTTTCCCTTCTCTGCAAACCCGCACTCAGGTACTCTTGAGCATCGAGCATTACAATGAAAACATTACTTCTCAGACAGGAGGCTGGTACTACCCAAGCATGCCTTTCGTTTCTGGTTGGGGATGGATGGCCATTGCATATTCTGCAAACCCATGAATAAGTGTTTCCTTTTGGAGTGTCTATTGCCACTTCTGATCAGACCCTAGCATGAGTATGACCCACTTGACCTCTGGCCTTCTAATTCCCAACTGAGCTATGGTAACAAATAAACATTGGCTTTTGTCCCTAGGTCCTGACACACAACTCCTAAACCTTTGGGTAGTAGGGATGCTAGGATCATCCTTTGTTTGAATTTCCTTGTGACAGAAGTGTGTTTGATTTACGGGAGGTGATTTTTGATGGACTTCTGGTTAGCTTCAAGTTGGGGCTGATGAAAAGATCAAGCCATGTTTAGAAGCTTAACATGTCCAGTTTCACCCTTCCTTGTCCTCTGGGAAGGAAAGAAGATATGAAAATTAGTTATTGATCAAATATTCCAATATAATAAAGCTCCCATAAAAATTCCTAAAAGGAATTGGAAAGCGCCTGTGACCGTGAACATATCATACTAGCAAAGTTCCACCTTAAATAACACATGAACCCGAGTATGCTCAGGACCCGACCGCATCATCCCATACACTGTATCCTCTGCAGTGCCACTAATAACAACCTAGTAGGTACGGGGAGATGATATTCTGGGTTCTGAGGTGCTATCTTCTCACACCTGGGGAGGGAGAGACAGAACCGTCGCCTAATTATAGCTAGGTCAGAAGACTGTGATTGACATCTGAGCTTGTGGCAGTATTGCAGGACTGAGCTGTTCTAGTACACTTCTCCAGGTGATGGTAAGTCATTAGGCACAGTTCTTTCCAAAGTGATTCTTAGTATCTTCTGCTCCTAGTCCCGCTAGCTGGATCCATCCTGGGGTATGAAACCCACAGAGCTATTCTAACCTACCTGAAAGTAACTTCCTATAAAGTATTTAGAGCTTGAATTTTCAAAGCATGTTTACATAGAACACACTGGTGAAGATCATTTACCACACAACACATCACCATTCAACAGGACTGTATCAAGATGTTTGGGCAAACAGCTCTCTTTCTCAGAAACAGGCCCAGGTATTAGCGTCTGCATAGTTAATCATGATATGCTTGAATACTGGTGGAAGGTATATTAAGATCCTTGGAAGATTATTTCCAGGGAGTTTTAGAAAACTGCTCAGATGCGCACTCTTCCAAATGTGAATTCAGAACAGTTGACCATGCCTCACTTGTAAAGGGTATGCATCTGTTATATATAACATCATATATTGTACATACTTATGTATGCACAGCATGTGTATACAAATAAACAAAGAGGGAAATCTATAAAGGAATGCAGGTATTGTCTAAGGAACTTGTACTGTGCGACATAAAAACATGAACCCTTTTTATTTTCACTGTGTATTTTCTATGCTTTTGTTTGACTTGCTTACATGTACACATTTGCTTTAATAATTAAAAGTAGACACGACTTGAAAACTAGCGTGAGATGGAAAGTAAGGTAATGATAATGAGCTATCCATCTACAGTTCTAGTAGAATAGCTTAACTGGTTGAATTGGTGTCGTTAAAAATTTTTAAATTGCATTTCTTTATGTGTGTGTGTATGTGTGTACGTGCATGCGTGTGAGCATGGTACACATTGTGAAGGCTAGAGGCCAACTTGCAGGAGTCAGTTCTCTCCTTCCATCATGTGGGTATCAGGTATTGAACTCAGGTCCCCAGGCTTAAAGGCAAGCACCTCTACTCACTGAACCACTTCACTAGCCTGAATTTGTGTCTCTCCAAAGACAAGTAGAAGCTTTCTCATTGGGATGTTTTGAGCTAAATATGGTCTGATTGCCTTCAGCAATCAAAAGCTCTGATTGCCTTCAACAGCACAGGCCAGGTCTTCTATGAAAGCTGGAATGTGGAGATACTCCATCTCCAATCCCACCAGAGCCCTTTACCCTTTGTCAGGTTAGCAATGTCTCCAAAGAGCTCAAGGCTAAATGGAAGACCATCAACCGTAGACTGGCTTTAAATATGAGAAAATGTAACGGTGTGTCCATTTCTAGAGGTATTCTGCAGGACAGGATCTGAGCATGCCTATTCACTACATGTTAAGATATATAAAACAGATAAATATTTTTTATGATAATACACTGATGTTTTATTTCATGGTACTACTTTAAAATATATATTCACTCTGAATAAATGGATTTACAAAATTTAGCCACATCCAATCAATTTCTTTACAGCAAGAGTTCTCTAACATGCAGGGGCAGGGATGAATATCTTGTTGCCCAGGAGCTCATGATAGATGGTCTCATATTCCAAGTTAGCAAGGTGACTGCATGTGGTGGGAACCTCAGTTCAAATTTCCTGAGGCAAAAAACAGACAGTGGAAGTTCACATGGTCACAATGGGACAGAAGGCCATAAAAAACAGGAGACACTGATCTCACTGTCCTGTTCCTGTAGACAAGTTTGTAGGACATTTTCTTGACTAATGATTGGTATGGGATGGCCTGTCCCACTGAGGGAAGTGTCACCCATACCCAGGAGGTCCTATGTGCTATAAGAAAGCAGGCTGAGCAAGCCACAAAGAGCAATCCAGTAGGGAACACTCCTCCATGGCCTCAGCATCAGCTCCTGCTCTAGGTTCCCCTCCAAGATTTGAGCATAACATAGACGTGTCATAATTTACCCTAGTTATATGAGTGATAATTTCTTTCCTCTGCAAGGCATCTTTGGTCATGGTCTTCATCACAGCAATAGAAGGCAAAGTAAGATACATACTAAGGGATGGGAAAGATCTCGAAGATGCTACTTGCTGATTCTGAAATTAGAGGAAAGAACCACAAATGGAGGAGGCTTGGAGCCTTGGAGGGATGAGAAGATGAAGGGAGAAGATTCCCCAAGACTATCCAGAGGGAAAATGGCCTGGCAGACCTTTCCAGATATCTCTGATTCTGAACTTTAAGATAATATATTTAGGATGGCTTCTTGATTTTGTTTTGCTAGTTTTGAGACAGGTCTCGCTATGCCATCCAGACTGGTCCCAAATCTCTGCTTTCCAGCGATCCTCTTGTCTCCGCCTCTTCTGGAGTAAGACCACAGGTATACACCACTGTGGCTTAGTTTTGTTTTTCTGTGATACTAAATGGTGGGAGTTCATCGAAGTAGTAACAAGAAAACAGTCTAAAGAGGGATAGAATTTTCAAGTAAGTTGCAGTGGTCTGATGAGGACTGTACTACTTAACATCCAAACACTGGAAAACTAAGCAAGCAAATCAAGATCAGGATTTGGGAAGATGGCTCAATTGGCAAATGTAAGCATAAGGACTTGAGTTTGATCTGAACCCCTGTTAAAAACATGAGACAAAACAAAAACCAAACTCAAACAAACAAAACCCTAAGCATTGTTGCCTGTGCTTGTAATCCCAGCACTGGGGAGGCAGAGACTAGTTGGTCTTTGGGGGACCTGGCCAGCAGGCCAGCCAGTTGCAAGTCTCAATGAGTCTGTCTCAGCAACAACAACAAAACCCAACAAAAGAAAGGGAGACTGACCCCAAGGAACCCCAGGGTTGACCTTTAGCCTTCCTATGTACACGTCTCCATCTTGAGAAGCTGAACTTAAACTACTCCACAGAGTTTCTCTACCACCACAGCTAACCTTCATGAAGTTAAACACCTGTACATACATGTGCACCCACCTGAGCAACACATACACACCCAAACAAAAACCAATCAAGTGACAAATGGAGATAAACCTGTAGTGTTCCACATTGTCTTGAGTCTTAAATACACTTATTAAATATTTTCTAATGTTCTTTTTCATATGTAACAATACTTTTGTTGCATGAAATCTTCTTAAATATAAACTGTCACCTGTTATCACTGCCAGACCAAACCTCAGATGGCAGAGTATAAAGGAAGATCAAGACAAACATGTCTGAAAAGCTGCTCTCCATGGGGGACGGATTGGCTTTTTAAGTCTGCAGGTCTCAGCTTGGCCAGGTGACTTCAAAGTTTTTATTTGGTGGATTTTTAAGGATACAAACATGTGCTATTGTGAAGATTTCCTTTTGAAGACTGAGTGTTTCGTACACATAGTCTGTGCTGCCCTGTTACCCACTTCCGATGAACAAAAGGATGGTCACCACATCACAAGCACCTGTCATAGTTTGATCTTCTGAGCCTTGACTGGACTGTGCTCTGACCATCTCTGGTTCAGCTTAGAGGAGTTTGCAAACCCAGATTCTAATACGGGGAACTTTTAAGCAATGTTCTCATATATTTTTTAATACTTATTTTTAGGTGTGTGTGTGTTCATGTGTACAAGTATAGATGTCCTAAGAGGCATCAGATCCCCTGGAGCTGGTTGGAAGACACCTGATGTGGTTTCTGGGATTGAGCTCAGGTCCTCTGGAAAGGCAGCAAGTGCAGTTAACTGCTGAGCCAGCTCTTAGCCCCTATGCGTCTTTATTCTTAAACAAAAATTTTGCTTCAACATGATGATTCTTGTTCAACTTTCCTTGGAGTCAATTCAGAACTCCTAAATGAAAAACACCTTGGGATCTGGTCTAATTACAAGATTTGCTCAATAAATATATCTTGCTTCTTTTCATTGTAGACTATAAATAAAGCCTGGCAAGGAAGATTTGTATTAGAAGACAAATTAAGTTACTAACAATTTGTGAATCCTCAGACAACTTCTTTAGCTTTCTGGAGTTTTATTCAGTTCAAGAGTATATGCCAGGAACTGGAGAGATGGCTCAGCAGTTAAGATCACTTGCTACTCTTGCAGAGGACCTAGTTTTGGTTCTGAGCACCCACATATCAGCTCATAGCGATCTATAACTTCAGTTCCAGGGAATCTGATGCCCTCTTCTGGCCATATAAGTGCATGGTGCACATATAGACTTGGAGGCTCTTAGAGAAAATAAAAACAAATCCTTAAGCAACAAAAATGCATGTGCAAGGAGATACATACATTCTGTAATATTTACAGTCTGTAGATATTCTAATAATTAGTGATATCACTATGAGAGATCCATGCGAGCCTGCCAGCAGTTTCAAGGGAAGTAGACCCTCCCTGAAGAACTCAACATGGAGAGCATAGTCCTACCAGAGCAGCCTCTGGCTTGCCCAAGAAAAAGCCTTTTGCACTCTACACTTGAAGGGTGAGGAACATTCGGCTCAACTTGGTAATCTCTCCACAGAGAGTCTCCTTTGTCATATTAAGACACTGAATGGATGAAAGAAACGTTATTATCTCCTCATCTTCCTGTACTATACCTCCAAATGGAATCTGCGGTCTATTAACAAGGAGTCAAAGTGTTGGGAACACAGCAGGCTGGTGCACAAGGGGTGGTAAAGAGAAGCTGACTTTAGGATATGTGGTAGTAACAACTTCTAGCCTACCCTGACTTACTTAAGGGCATGGCTACTTATGTAGAAACAGGTGACAATCCCTCTCAACCCATTTGATTTTATCTAAGTACATTCTTACCCTGGTGCAACAATTCTGTGATGAAAACCTTAATGCTGGGATGTTGCAGGCTCCAATCACTGATTTACACAAGCAGTTTGGACAAGAAAAATGAGCTTGGGCTTATGAAGGATTCTAACCCCCATCCCCCACCCAGCACACACACCTGGAACTTACTGGCTCTGACAGGAGCAGCAGGAGTAGTCGTGCTTTGCATGGCAACTGGTTTTCATTCACTTCTGCGGCAAGAGTACCCAAAAGACGAGTTAGCCTCATAAACTTTTCTGTTGTTTAATTGTTAGGTAGATGCTTTTCTTTCTTTTCCAGGTGAATGTTTTCCTCCCTTCCTCTGACAAGAAGATCAAGTTCCATCTAAGAGTTTTGGGCTCTTGGATTGCATTTTTATATCAAGCAAAGTGCAAAAAGATTATTTCTAGCATTAATCATTGCAGCTAATAAAGATGGAACGCCCAGAGATAGGCATTGCACTGAGAAGCTTTTCTACAGCGCCTCAATGAAGATGCTCAGTCGCATGTAACTCCTGTACAATCCACTAATAGAGAAACAGCGTTAATGAAGGATTGCATCATCACCAACGGGCCTGCTGAGTAGCTCTGCTCTGGCCGGCTGCTGCCAAAATGCAGTTCTCATTTCCAACAAACAAAGTCTATCTGAGAGACAGCACAGAGCCCTTCAGAACCGGGAAGTCCTGTGCATAATAATGAATCCCAGCTCTTCTTTTGCCAAAGAGCCTGGGCACTTTCGATGTCATAGGTCAGCCCAATGACTCAGAGGGGGCCTGATCCTTATCTAAGCGTTTGCAGCAAAATTAGAATGTGCTGTAGTCTTATTAAAGAAATGTTTGTCCCTCCATCAATGAGCTGAAAAGAAAGCAGCTCAATGTACTTTTGCAAATTACAGCAATAAACTGCTTGAATTAACTGCCTTATTACAAATATTTAATTATTTGGAAGGTTAAATATCCAACATTTTAGAAAGACAAAAATTAGCTACCGACTTGGTAACCTAGTTTTTAAAAAAATCTCTCATCGTGGTGTGTATTTGTGGTTTTATTTTTAAAACAGCCCCAACTTTCAGTTGTCTTCCTTGTGAATTTAGCCAGTTTCCTTTCATTTTGAATTAAACAGAAAACACATACAGCTATCATCTTGAGGTAAGCTGTCAAGAAAATCAAATCTGCAACTCGTGAGCAACACAAAAGGCAGACACTGGTTCTCTGGAAGCAGGAACACTTACACTGGAGAAGGACTCCCAAGTCACAGAGGTTGTCATGTACAACCTACTCTAAGGGGCAGATAAAGTAACATGGCCATTATTTTTAAACAGTTGCTAGTTAAATATTGTTTAAAGTATATGCTCCTTTATGTAAAAGGGCCAGAAATTAAAACTGTACGTTAAAAAGAAAATTTGACAAACGCATACTGAGCAAAAAGCAAGTGTTCTCAGAGAGAAGTTTTTATGCCCCCAAACAGAATTCTGTTCATTAGTCCAAATGTGTTTTTCATTTATTAAATCATACGAGGCAGATGGAAATTATTTTTTAAATAGATTTTTTTTGGTGTTCTATTCTTTAAAAAGAAAAAAAGTAGGGAGCATTTTGCCATAAAGCAAAGGAAAACATTACAATATCAGAAAACGGGTCAGGATGCGCCTGCACAGAGGGCATATCAAAGCGTACTGCCGCCCTTTGCATTCGAGGTGCAGATCCTCTGTCTATATCAGCAAGTTGACTGCTCAGGGCCAGAAAATCTGCCATGTAGGTCCCGACTCTTCATTGAAGCTCTTAAATGCGTGCTCGGAAACTACAAAGTGCTGAATATATTTTCAGCCTTTTTATGTTACGATTTACAACTCATGACCTTAGGCAGTGTTATGCACGTAAAACAAAATGACTAGACCACCCTGGTTCAGAGCCGAATAAAGGTATAGAATCAAACTGCATTATCATTCAAATTTCACGAGGCAGAACAACAGAAACTCCATGGTATATAGATATAAAATTCTACTTTGCAGTTTTTACTTTATAAAAATGCCCCCTCTTCACTTGTATTTTGCTATTAACCAGCTCAGAGCAAGTAGACAATTATCTATGCTTAATGCTGAAGTAATAACGTACTGCAAACATTAAAAACCCTTGAGGTACATCAGCTGGGGCCTGTGGGGAGAAAGTGGTGGCCAAGTGTTCCTTAGGCTGCCCACCCTGACATTCAGTAAAATTATCGTTTTGCTTGATTCAGACCCCGACACTGGGAGAGCCTGACATTGGGATCACTGTGCTGGCACTGTGCCTCCTGATACCCACAAGAGCTGTCCCTGCTCTCTGTCCCATGAAAGGAGTCCTTGTTACTTCTCTTTGATAGTTGGCACACTGCCCCTTTCACAGACCCAACGAACCGTCATCTTGGATGTAACAAATTAGTACATTCTCAGAATAATAATAAGTGCAGGCATGAAAACACCGTTGTTTTTACTTGGAAATGAAGTAACTCATTTTAGCTGAGTGACTTTTTTCAGTGTAGCACCCCAGGCCAAAGGGAAAAAAAAACCCAAAAGACAAACCCCCCTTTTTTTTTTCCCCTTCTGAAAAGAATGGTCAATTTCAAGAGAGATATGACACATGCTTTACTGAGAAAAGTTAAAATAATTGGGGGGAAAAAGAGCTTTAACTGTAGAATAATTAAAAAGAAAATTAGGGGCTCAAACGAAATCCACACGTACCTAAGTGATGTGTCATTAGAGAAATAAGATCCGAGATGCGTCACCGGGAGAACTCAGTTTTGATACCAGGTTAAAATGTATCTTGTGATTTTTTTTTCTACTTGTAATTGTAAAAAATAATATTTAACTAGGAGTTAAGAAAAGACCGGGTATAATAGAAAACTAACTGAATGTCTGGACTGTTAAAACACTAGAGAGTAACATGAGCATGTTTCCATGTGTTAATAACCGTGTCAAAATGTACTTCCAGTTCTCAGACACATTTCTTTACCAGTGAGGGAGCTCTTATGGTCTCAGGATTGCTACGTTTACCACGCTAGTAAGAAAAAGCTCATGTTTACACATTTGCATACGGGAGCAATCTACTTCAAAGGTGACAACCACATGGGAAACACCTTTGCTCTCTCCCTACCTGGCAATGTCAGAAAGTCTGGAAAAAAATGGCCATGAGAACCTCTGTCACTGAATCTTCACAGCGGCTCCAGCTAAGAGCTGAACTAGGCTCCGAATAGCGAGTGTCCTTTTAGAGCAGACGGTAAGTTTGAGATTGGAAGAGCTGCCAAGAAGTCCGAAAGAATAAACTAAATAAACACTTATTTCCACTCTTCTAGATATGGGCCAATGTGGATATTAGCTCCGGAGGACGGCCTAGAAATCCAAACAATCACTAGTCTGTTCTCCCTTCTTTCTAGCTCGTCTCCTGAAATAAATGGTCATATTTTAATATAAAATGTACTATAAATTTATTAAACTTTCTGTTTCAGATAAGTTCAAAATATCTCATTATAAATGGAGACTGTCCTGAAAGGCAGCCAAGCATGACTAAAAAGATCACTCTTTTATACAAAAAAAATAGCCTTCTTACTTTACCCTTTGTTGAAAAGACATTTGGTCAGCCACAGGGGAAAGACATAATCTACTTTTATATTCAAATAATTTATTTGAAAACTCCATGGCTACGATGACTCTAAATAATTCTGGGTTGAATATACATATTACATGGGTTTATGTGACCTTAACCACTGACTTGTTTTAATGTGCCGTCAATGATTTCAGCAATTATTTTTAAAGGAAAAAGACACTTTGATTTAAAAAATTGCCATTAAATAAAATTATAACAAAAGTGGAGTGCACTGAACAAGCGCGGTGCATTTCTGCAAATCAGCACACACACACAGAGTCAAGCTTGGGATACGGCTGCTCTCTTTACACAGTCTCTCTGCTCTGACTCACATTCCAACACACCATCTACCTGGTGACAACGTGTCAGAAATTGTGTCATCGCTACTTGTCTTTTATGGAGACAAACAGCAACTGCCGAGCATACAAGGATCTGCAAAGCTTCTCAGCAGATCTGTTCTATTTAGTTCTGGGCATTTCGTCTCGGCATCTTGACACTAAGGTTGGTTGTATAGGCTCTAGGCAACAGAGGACTACACTTAGAAACCCCCTCCCCAACCCCCACCCTACCACCGCCCCAGGAGCCCAAGAAGACGCCAGCAATGAATGTTTGTCCATTTGCTTTAAGACACTGCTCCTTTCATTCAGCTGCCCAGCAGCATCCACTGTTATATAACAGCAGAGAATGGCATTCCAGGAAGTGCAGAAGTGTAAAGCAGGTAGGACCCTCCTAAATACTCAGCCCTCCTTATTTAGGGTTTTAAGAAAACAGACAGTTGTCAAGCAGCTGTACAAAACATTTAAGGAATGGTTTCTACATTCTTAATTTCTTTCCTGTTTACATATAGCAACCAAGCCCTAAAAAGACCATTGGAGAGTCCAGAAAGTTTTCTGATTTTGCTTATGTTTTTTTCTTCCAAGTTTCCACAGTACACATGAGATATCCCCGAGACAGAAAACCAAAATGCAAAATGTGGACTTGTGCATTCCGGGCGCCTCCCCAGACTCTGCCCCTCTTCCAGCCAAGCAGAATGAGTATCTGGGCTAACCACACATTTCAGGACAAAGGAGCTAATTCATGGGGGAGGGGAGACCACACACCATTTATAAGGTTTGTTCAGTTTACAAGAAAACCATTGTCAATGCTTTGTTGATTCATTATCAATGACCCTCGTGACAAATAACAAGTGACCACCTCCTGGCTCAGCTCCCCAGCATCTTCCCCATGCAGGAGCAGCCTGCCTTTACTGGGCTAATTGCTATTCAAGGAAACTGGAACTGTGGGGCCAGGAGATGGGTCTGATCACAGATGAAGCCTTTAGCTTGAAGATTTGATGGAACTGTGGTTCTGGTACATGGAATACCATGAACAATAGGGCAGTACTTGCTTTTACTGTACGTAACACTGCTGTGAAGAACCAAATTCCAGTAGAGGGAGAGAAAAAGCTAGGAAAGGACTATAGAGGCTTGTGCTGGCTCTATGCAGGGGCCACCACCAGGATGTTTTAGTTACTACAAATCTTCTTGTATCCCCACCTACAAAATGGGGCTAAAGTATTTTTTTTTTAAAAAAAGGAAAATCACCTTAAAATCTTTTGTTGGAAAAATGTTACACAGAGAACAAGCGTTATCTTCCTCATCTATTGAACCTTTGTACTTTTTTCTCTGTCCTGAGAGAAATAATAAATTGACATATTTTCTATCATCAGAGATCCTTTTAAGACCACAATGTGATTGCACTCCATGCGCCTCATACTTATCCCCATTAAAAACACACAAAGGGGAGAAAGCAGGATGGGACTGGGTGATACAAAGGGCACACCGGATCTGCTGTTGTACAACATGGGTGTTCCTGCCTCACCTAGCCGGCTCCAAGGCAGTCACAAGCAGGCCCTATATAATTTCCTGCTGAAACTGTGCTCTGTGGGAGAAAAAGAACACCGATTGCACTCCTTGTGGCCATTTGACTACAGATCATCTCTGTTCCAACTGCTCCGGCACCCTCAGCAGCACCTGTAGCCTTCTGACTGGCTGGTTTAGTTGGAAACACAGGAAGGAAATCTGTTATTGGGACACCTATATAGTAGCATTGCAGGTTTCTTCTCCTTCTCCTCCTCCTCCTCCTCCTCCTCCTCCTCCTCCTCCTCCTTCTCTTTCTTCTCCTTCTCCTTCTCCTTCTCTTTCTTCTCCTCTCCTCCTTCTTCTCCTTCTTCTCCTCCTTCTCCTTCTTCTTCTCCTCCTTCTTCTCTTTCCTCTTCTTCCTTCTCTTCCTCCCCTCCTTATCTTCCTCCTCTTCCTCTTCTTCATCCTCCTTCTCTTTATCCTCCTCATCATCTTCTTCCTCCTCCTCCTCCTAACATAAGCCTAGACTACCATTAGACTGTTCTTTGTGGGGTAGAGGCAGAAAGAATCCTTCTACTTGTTTCTTCAGCTCTATCAGCTGTGAAATTCCAAGGAGTTTTCAAGAGAACATAAGACAGTAGTGTGTCAAGACGCTGGAGAGAAGGGCATTCTTAGAGACCACTGATGGAATGTTCTCAGTAGAGCTCGGTGGATGAGGATGGAGCAGTTCCTACTTAAGCCTTGGTGAAGGGAATCTAGCTGATGGTTCTGATTCAACATGGCCAGAGCTGATGGGAAGGAAGCACTGCCAATGCTCGTCACCTGGAGCAAAGACACAGAACACAACATGGAAAGAGGATGTGATCAAATGATCCCAGGGATCCATGCTAAGAGGGGATATAAGGACTGCAAACTGAGGCTGTCTGGAGGGCAGGGTCCAAGGCTCTATGGACCCCACATATGTCCTTAGATGTCCATTGTTGGTTATCTCAAGTGAGTTAAGTTCTGAACACAAGTGCTAGTAGCTGAGGAGAAGTGAGAGAGGAAGACTAGATTTGAGACAACCCAAAGAGAAGTCAGAGGATACAAAAAACCCAGCAGAAATCTCTGCCAAACGTCTAATGGGATTCGAGTGAGCTATCTTTCATACCTAATCCCTTCGTGTGTCACCTGCCTCTCAGATTACTGTGAGGATGTGTGTGTTCAACAATCTCACAAGAAATAAGCTCTACTGACTTAGAGTTGTTTTAGTTGTAGCTCTCTTTGGACATCTAGTTTGAGAAAGGAGAGGAAGAATTCAGAGTAGATAATATTGAGGCTGACCAAGACGGAGAAACGAGAAGGCTGCCAAAGGGAGTGTCCAAGTCACTCCGGATTCATGGATAATGACTCTCTGCCCTTTTTTTGTTTGTTTGTTTTTGTTTTTTGTTTTTAGAGACAGGGTTTCTCTGTATAGTCCTGGCTGTCCTGAAGATCACTCTGTAGACCAGACTGGCCTTGAACTCAGAAATCTTCCTGCCTCTGCCTCCCAAGTGCTAGGATTAAAGGTGTGCACTACCACTGCCCAGCGATAAGTTCCCTTAAAACTAACACTTTTTTTGTTGTTTCTGCCTTTACTTATTGAGTCCTGGCCATATGGCAGGCCGTTGGTCAAGCTTTATAAGAATACTCTTACTTAATCCTCATCATAACTCTGTGTTCTAAATACCATAGTAGCCTCCAGGTTATGGGGGATGAGAACAGAACCTTGAAGAATTACAAAGCCAGCCTGGATCAGCCCATTATAGTATAGAGTCAGGACTGTGCCTGGCTCTGGAAATCTACTTTCTGCCTGGGATTATAAAATACCTCCTCTCCTCTCCTCTCCTCTCCTCTCCTCTCCTCTCCTCTCCTCTCCTCTCCTCTCC
>NW_021604564.1:18680665-18694686 GCF_004785775.1 Grammomys surdaster | reverse complement strand
CTCCTCTCCTCTCCTCTTCCTCTCCTCTTCCTTCTTTTCTCCTCCTCCTCTTGTTTTGAAAATTCGTTTTATTTTAATCACCAATCCACAGGACTATCATAGACATACAATAATTTGTATAATAGGTCAAATTTTATAAGTAGATTTAAGTACTTCCTCACTAAACTTTTATTTCTATCTGGTCTGGTAGGAATGTTCTGAGTAGGAATAATTCTTTATATTTTCATTGGTATATGTTAATGATATTAATATTGTATTTCACTATGACATCTCTCACATGTACACAACATATTTTGAGGGAGATGACAAGCTTTCTCCTTCGGTGTCACTCAAGTTGTAGGCTTGGTTCACTGGATTTCTTTTCTGCATCTGCCCCTGTCCTCTAGCCTCTGGGAACCAGTACATCATGCTCTGCTCCTGTGAATTCACCTTTCTTAGATACAACACATAAATTAGGTCATGCAATATCCAACTGTCTGTGCCTGTCTTCTAGAGCTAAGCTCAGTATGTTGAGAAGACAGCCATGTGCTCATGTTCAAAGTGATGGATGCTCTTCTTAAAAGCCAAGATCATGAAGATTTACCCTCAGATGAAGGGATACGAAAATCCTGGTACAACACAAGGCACAACTGTGTCAAATTAAGTGAGAAGCCGGGCCTTTGCTAGTCTTCAGTGAGAATTCAGCAACATGCAGACTTGTTGGTTTCTTTTAGCCTGGTTCCTAGGCCTGTACTTCCTCTGTTCATCTTGGTGGCCTTGCCAAGCTCCCCTCTTCATCACACCCAGAGTTGGGTCAATGACTTTGTTTCTATGTGGCTCAACTTCTGCACTCATGAAATCAATATATTAATTTTTGCTGATATTGCTTGAGTCTCAATGAATTAATACTTAGAAAGGCTTTAAAAAAAAGGCTTTACTGAACTTAAGCATGCATAACAGATATTTGTTGTTTAATCTTATCTTAGCCATATATCTATGTTTATATAAAATCTGCATTGCTTCCTAGGCCAACTTATGAATAATTCAATTTGGACCTTAGAACTTACAACTTTAGGATTCCTGAGTTCATTTGGAAATTTAGAATTTGATATATCAGACTTTATCTAAAGTTATGGTCAGGTACATGTGCTCTGGTGAACTTGTGAAAAGTGCTGATATTCAACCCAAATCAACTGACCCAGAATCCTAAAGACAGGTCCCAGGAAAATGCCTTTTGAAGCAGCTCCCTGTTTATCATTAAGTACGATCAAGTTTGGTGACTATTCATTACAGCCTAAACCCCAGGTCCACGGATGACAGAATAAGGCCTTAGAAGGTTAAGGAATTCTCTGTAGATGAGAGAGGGGGAAAGCCCATCTAGTTTATGGGATGAAAGAATTGGCACATCTCACATCACCAGTGAAACACAAACAATTTCAAGGAAGCTTCAGTGACACTGTGGTCCCAGCTTTTGTGTTAGAATAAAAGAAGAATGTGAGCTCAGATGAGGCTTCAAATGTGATTCCAGGTCCGTTGGCAGGAAGATTGATCAAGGTTTGACCTAATTGTGGTCTCTCATTGATGGGCAAAATGCGAATCCCAATGAAGAATTGATCTGCCACTGAACAGAGAACCGCTCTACTGTACATAGCCGGCACCACAGGACAGAGTAGCTTGGTCCTGATGAAGACGTGTCTATTTTGTCTTGTCCATTCAATTTGACATTTGTCTTCTGGCAGAAGATCCATTATTGAGACAAGGGACAGAGATGCTTTTTTTATTTCTTTGGAACAGCATGAAGAAATTTTGTTTTATTTTATTTTAGGGGTGAGCGGATATAAGGGTTGGGAAAAATTATACTTCCCGGATAATTACTTCTGAGATAGATGGTTCCAGTTGAGGAAAAGCCGCATGAGAAAATGAAGTCCCTTCTTAATAACCAGACTATTCATGTTACGAAAGAACTACTTCTATTTTTAACAATGAACGACGTAGTTGATTCTGAAGTCACACACACAGTTGCAGTAGACAACCACACCCACTGATTATGAGAACAGAGGTCTATTTTAAATAAATGAAATGAGAAGTTTTTTTTTAAAAAGATGGTACTATATTTATGTGTTAAAGACATAATATATTTCATTAATGAAGAAACAATCAGGACATTTATCTACAATTATTACTTAAATACAAGTTTTTATTGTCTACTAGAAGCTTTCACTATTTTTATTGCTGTTTACAGAAGTAATTAAGAAAAAAAGTTAATTACTGGAATGCATGGAGTGAACACAGCCCAGCCCTCTAGGGAGGGCTGCCCTATACCCTGACTGGGATAGCACAGGGTGTCAGCAGGGTGATTACTTGTGAAGGTTTGGCATGCACGAGTGTGTAGGTTGTTCCTTTAGAAAAGCCTAACTAATATAGGAAGACTCACAGGCAGGTTACTCTGGCTTTTAGGTAATAGACATAAGGCTATACCATTCTAGGACGAATGGCTCCCATGTGGGACCATCAGCGGTTTGTGGAAATTAACTTTCTTTTAAAGTCGCTATCCCAATCGATGTGATTCTTCTCCCAGTGTGATATCCTGCTTCCTTCTCTTCCTTCCTTCTTCCTTCCTTCCTTCCTTCCTTCCTTCCTTCCTTCCTTCCTCCCTCTCTCCCCTCCCCTTTCATCCTCTCTCCTCCCCTCCCCTTCCCTCCTCTTTAGGAGGGTGAGCAGTATTTTACTACATAGCCCGGGCAGCTCAAATTTGCCATCCTCCTGCCTCAGCCTGCAGAGTGCTTGGGTTTCAGGTGTGTACTACCATGTACCGAGCAGTTTGCCCAGTTTATCCTCAAGGAAAATTAAGAAGAGAGATCCTCAGGATCCCGAGTGCTTCCCCTAGCATCCGATCTGGCTGCTGCCAGGGCATGTGACGGACCTGGTAAAAGTCCAGTGGGTCTTTTTTGGCCTCTGCTGATGCTCAAACCACGTCCATGATAATATGCTAAATGCCAAAAGAAGTTGCGTTGGTGGACGCCATTGACTTCATACAACCCCAGACAATCCATTTAATTCTCTGTCCCAACATTACCACATGACATATGGGCATATATTGGGAGTATTTAATGCTTCACTTCATGACCACACACTTAATTTGAAAACCTTAGATAAACCATGCAGGGAAATGGAGAGAAAGAAGTGGTTTCCTGGACACCTAATGATGAGACATGGGATGCTTGTGATAAGCAAAAATTAAAAATGATTTTTCAGTCCTTTGAAATGCTAGTTAATATATAATGGTTGGAGAGGCTTGGCTCTGTCTAAAAAGTCATCAGTACCTGAATCATAAATTAAAAATTTAGAAATAATTTAATTTACTTTCAAATACTAAATAATCTTTGAAGGGGAAAAATCCCTTATGGCAATTTATTTTTTTTTTATGAAAGGGGGTATTTGTAGTTACTTTAGCATCCACCTTTTCTCAGTAAAAGGGGAACTAAACTATTACAGGACACCTTGTTAAGTAATTATACAGCAGCATCACAGTGCAATTAAATAGCCATCAGTCCCCGCAGCTGAGAAATTCCAGGTAATTATTCAAAGATAATTTAATAGGAGAATTACTGTATTCAAGCAAGGATTAGCAAGTAATCTACCTCAATTAAAGCATCCAATTAATTTCAGAGCCTCGATAACAGTTGCCTTTGGCAAAATGATCCTTCCCTTCATTTGATCCTGCATAGGCAATATTCCTTAAACATTGTATAAAATTAATTTACTTCTTCTAAAAGTACAGTCTATTAATAGCAGCCTCCTGAGAAATTAAACAGATGCAAGCGTAACAACGGCATCTTCCCTCCTGCTTGCTTGTGCCCTTTCCCCCAGACTTCTGTACAGAAACAAAACACAGCCAATTCGGACCTATCAGTCCCAGCGTGCATCACCAAGTACAGGAAAACCTGCCAGTGATGGAGAGTTCTTGAAGACAATGTTGTTGCTGGGCTGATTAACTCAGTGGACAGACCTTCATCTGTGGGAAGTGTGTCCTTGGGGATCTAATGGTCAGGTGGTCAGGACGGCTGGGCAAGTATGGAGACTGGTGGGTGAGGCTTCCTCTGTGGAGTTTCTCCCAGATTGCCACCGAAAACCCTCAGTGTTGGGATGCAGAGAAGAGAGGTTCTGATGCTCTGGGAGGACCTTTCACTGTCTCAGACTGTTTCTTAACAGCAGCCTTTCAGGTGTGACTCACTCATGGCTCCTCCAGGTAAGTCATCACTCCTCTGGGACATGGCATCGCCAGTGAATTTGGGATGTGTCTAAGGAAATTTTTCCTCCCTGAGATCACTGAGAGGCAGGTCTCACAGGATCAGGATCTTGAGCTCAGTGCCTCAAGATTGAATGGAGGTTGCCTAAGGCTTCTGATAATGGGCTCACTGTGTCAGATGGTTGGAAATGGTTTATCTCTGGCCATCATTTTCAATGCTTCAGAAACCTGTTTCCCACCTGCAGAGACAGGATAAGAAAACACTGCAGAGATGCCCAGGGATGACCCAGAAAATTGTTGTAAATGTCTCTCCCCATCTCTTTAGCAGCAGCAACGTCTGTCTTTGTCTCTTAGCTTCCTTAGTCACCTTTCTACCTTCTACTTGGAAAAATGACCCTATGTGTGTTGCTGTGATTCTGACTACTGTTTTCTTAGGAGCCTGATTCCGCTATTTCTCCAAGTGGACAACAAACAGAAACTGTAGGCAACAGGTTTTTAGCCCAGCACAGGCTTCTGGGACTCATCCATCCCTTGTTTAGAGAGCAAAGTCTGTAGGGTGTTATGAGCTAGAAGCATATCGCTCAGGTGAGGTAAGCAAAACTGGGCCATGAAGATACCAAGTCCATCCTGTCTGTTTACAATATCCATCCATCCACCCATCCATTCATCCATCCACCCACCCATGCATACATACATACATACATATATTGCATACATACACACATGCATGCACATATACATACACACATATGAGATAGATAGATAGGCACATATAAACAGATGGTAGACAACAGATAGATGACAGGTGGGAGGTGCATGATGCATGGTGATACAGACAGATTAACATAGGCACCATGTGTTTATATTCTTGCCACTTGAATAGGTAACTCTGGCTAGTCTACTCCTAGTGTTTAAGTCTCCAAATTTCTACTAGTTCCAAAGCTCAGAGTTTGTCCAGCAGAATACAGAACTTGACCTTGTTGTAGGGGCCAAGAATGAGCCACAGATGACACCTGCTCAGCATGCAGCAAGTGCTTTCAAGTGATTACGGACTCCACAGTATTTTCCATTACTTTGCTAGGAGTCCCTGTCCTCATATTGTCATAGCAATACGAGAAAACATGTATTGCTCATGCATATGGATTGCTCTTTTATTACTGCACTTTGACCACAACTTCAAAGTTGTACTTTCTAGGTAAAGACTGAAAATGAATTTTACACTGCCTGGCATTGGCTGTGGAGTGGGTCTGATGTCACCCAGGGCATATGACACCCTAAGGTACCTGGTTCTTACTTGGCACAAAGCACACACATATATCATCGAGCCTGTTTGCATATTTTCAGAATGACCAAGCTAGACTATTTTTTGTTAAGTTTTTGTGTGTGTGGGCACACGCATGTGCATGTTTTATGAACATGTGTATGGAGGCAGAGGTTGATGTCCAATGTCGTCCTCAATCACTGTCTACCTTATTGTGTGAGATAAGGCCTATTCACTGAAATTGGAACTCAAGGATTTGCTGGCCAGTCAGCTCCAGAGATTTCCCCTCATATGAGAATCACTGATGTGCCCCAAACCCTGGCTTTTTACACAACACTAGAGGGCCTAATTCAAGTCAGAAAGTACCTTATTGACTAAGTCATCTTCCCACACCTAAGTCTTATCCTTTGTGTCTTAAGTAGTCTAACCAGTGTGAAGTTAAATTGTTAATTCACAAAAGTATGTTTACCCCTGGAGCAACACTTCACTTTTCTTGATATAATGGTATCAACCAGGAGGAAGACTGTAAAAGACAAACGTGGTATTTCCTCCTGCAAAGGATTTTGCTTTGAGAGCAGCTGATGAGTTCTGAGGAACAGCTTACACACTCTTCAGCTCTGTACCTGAAGCATCACCACCATGCTCCATCCTGGCAGAAGCAACTTAATGGGGAGTTTATTTTGGCTCACAGTTTCAGAGGGACAAGTCCATTATGCATGGACGACATGGTGGCAGGAGCAAGAGATGAGCTGGTCATATTGCATCTACACTCAGGAAGTGGGGCCAGATACAGAGCTTCAAAGCCTCACCCCAACCCTAGTGGCTCACTTCCTCTCCCTAGGCTTTACCTGCTAAAGGCTCCACAATCATCCAAACAGCGCCACCAACTGGAGAACAAACACATGCGTCTCTGAGGGACATTTCACTTGTAAACCACAGCAGTCAATAATGAACACTGTTTCCTGTGTAGTGCTGCCTTCCTGCTGATACTCAGCATCAAAAAACACATCTGGTGGGCCGGCCCTTCATCACTGTGCACCCTCAGCATGACATCTAAGCAAAGGAAGCAGCTAAGTCTCTCCAAAGTAACAAGAGGCCAGAGGATGTAATCCACTCTCCCAGTACCTCTTGTGACCCAATGATCACTGCTTTAGAAGGTAAGCTACCTGTAATTTTCTTTTAGAATTAAAATGGTAGATTTTGCTTCCTCGCCATGCCAGGTAGCTGTTATTTTCACGTTTTAGGAAGGTTTAATAAAAGCACCTGAAAACCTTATAGATTTTCCACTGTTACCCACTCCCTGCATCCCTTAAATAAAGAAGCCCATAATTGATTAATGAAAAGCTAAGTCATTTTGGTATTAATACAATCCCCTGGGTGGGCCTATAATCACACCTGGCAGGCCAGAAACAGCATCGCTGCGTTACACGTCCAGGTTAAAAACCTGCAAATCAACACAGCCCACAAGGGGATTTTCAGCCTTTCCAATCTGATAATCCATGATAAATGCCTGCCAGAGGTTGGTCAGAGCCCAGGCCCTTTAGGATTTTAAGCCTCTCTGCTTGTTAAAAATGTTTATACCTGTGTATTCAAACTTGTTTCTCATTTACATGAATATGCCTAATATATGAGTGTTGCAAATGCATAAGTAAAATACCATGTTATCTCATTTCTACATGAAAACATAGTTGGACATTTTGCAGTGTCCTTCAGGTGGTGTGGCATGGTGCTTGGACACTCCATCTCTGATGTTTAGAGCTATTTCTGTGACTGAACACATCAGTCCATGCAGCATCTGTATGAGCAGGTGGACCAGGGTGGGAGTCCACTCTCACTCCTCCCTAGGGCCCAAGGTGATCCAGCCACAGGTGACACAAAAATAAAATATTAATCTCAGGCTGGTAAGAGGGCTCAGTGGTTAGTGGCACTTGCTGCCAAGCCTGAGGACCCAAGCTTGATCTCCGGACCTTCATGGTAAAAGGAGAAAGATGATGTTGGCAAGCTGTCCTCTGATACCCCTAAGCACACCAGAGCACACACATACACCAACACTGAGTAAACAAAATGTACCAAAAATCACCCAATCTTTACTCCAGTTCTTGTTGCTTTTGGAAAACAAGGATGTTATGGAAGAACAGCAGGCTACTTAACTCATCTGCACCTTTCGAAGGGATCTTCCAGAAGGCACAGCTCCGTGTGAGTTCTTACAGTGGTTGATCTTGATTGTCACCCTGAAAGGATTTAGAGTCACCATGGAAACAAATACTGGGCATGTGATGGGGTTTCTAGATTAGGTTAACTGGGCTGGTCTTAATTAGGTAGGTCTTCCACCTACCCTGTATGTGAGTAATACCACCCCATGGTCTGGATAAGCAAGCCAAGCAACAGCATCCATATCTCTGCTTCCTGAATGGATGCTGTGTAACCAGCTGCCTCAAGTTCCTGCAGCTGTGATGGCAGCCTGAACTATGGACCAAAATCAGGCTTTAACTGCCTTTGTCAGGTTGTTTGTCATGGCAGGACAAGTGACTAATACAATTTCCTCTCTTCTACCCTGCCTCCTACTCTGTCTACACCCAGTTCTTTTGTTAATGGTGAGTAGGGCTAATTCTTGTACATTTCTTACGTGAACCTTGGGCTGTTTTTATCTCTTCAAATACTGATGCCATTCCAATGTATGAAGTGAAGGACACCAAGAGAAATAGTACAATTCAGGTGGTTTTAAAAGAGAGAGCACACGTGCTTGCCTTCCTCACAGGCTGGGTGTGAACGGTCATTGCATGCACCATTCTCAGATTTTACAGATACAGAGGGTCAGAAATGGGCTCTAATGGGATGTTCTTAATCTACTAATCACTAACATATGAATGAAAAAAGATTAGCATAGTAAATGAAAACAAAGGGTATGAATAGGAAGTGTCTAAAAAGATGATTTTATGGGATCAAGAATCATAGGAAAAATGCTTGTCTGTGGTAACCATCAATAACATACATACTCAGACAATAGCAAGATTCTGTTTTGGTATAACACCTGGCGTGCACATGCACACACACAATTTAACCAAATGTGTTAAAGACCATTAGGTACAGTATACTATTTGTAAAGTACAGGACAGATTCGGCTAGGCACAGTTGCAAAGGATGGATTTTGCAGTGTTACAGCAGGATCTCTGGGTGCAGGGCATACCAAATATTTCTGTTCACTAGAGGATACCTTCTGCATTTCTAAATTGTTTAAACTAGACAGATACTACTTTTTATAAGATCTGTGATGCAAGGATTGCACCCTTATCCTAAGAGGTTTATGATTCTGTCATAGATCTTTGATAGCTACATGTGGAGGTTAATTTGTCCACACAATGTAAAATGGCTTGAGAAGAGTCCCAGTTGAGGGATTGGCCAACATCAGGTTGGCCTTTGGCTTATCTTTGAAGAATTGTCTTGATTGCCTTAATTGGTGTGGAAAGACCCAGCCTGAAAATGATTGGTGCCATTCCCTGGTTTGGGGCCCTAGACTGAATAAAAGCAGAGACAGCTACCTGAACACTATGCATGTGTGTATTCATACTGTTCTCTCTGCTCCCTACTGTGTTTGTGATGTAACCAGCTGCTTCTAGTTCCTGTCTTGACATCCCTGATGTGATGTGCTGTAACCAGGAACTGTGAGCTGAGACAAACCCTTCTGCACTTGTTACTTTTGTCAGGGTATTTTATCACTGTGACAGAAATGAAGGTAGGACATGGTTACAACTTCTTCTTCTTCTTCTTCTTCTTCTTCTTCTTCTTCTTCTTCTTCTCCTTCTTTGCCATCTTCTTCTTTCTCTCCTTCCTCTTCCTTCTTCCTTTCAATTCCTCTTTCCTCCTTCTCCTCCTTCCCTTTTTCTTTTTTAAACGGAAAAGCCATATTTGATCATCTATATCTGTGTCTTGTATTTAGGCAACTTCAGGCCAAAAGAACTTTAATTTTTTTTTCTTTAGAAATATTTCAAAAGTAGTCCTTGGATTTGTCACACCCAAAGTACTATACCAACTCCCCAAGAATGACATTGCATGTAGACTCAGTCTGCCAGAACCTCCACTTCCTCCCAGGCCAGGGCTCTTGCCTACACTCTGCCATCTCTGAGCAATGCTTTGTCCTGGTCCTTATTTTCTAAACAACACAGTATAAAAATTCCATGTACAATGTTTATGTTGTATTAGTTAATATAATTCATCTAAAGATGTATAAAGGATATAGGAGGCTGTAGGGTTCTATGGAAATACCATGCTGCCCCAAGAAGAATGTGAGAACATGTGGCTCTGATAATCTGGGGAATTCCTAGACCTGTCCTTCACTGGTACCAAGTGATGGCAGTACCTAGGAAATGTAAACCTAAATATGATTTAACTGTTTGCATGTTCATATAAGTTTAATTTAAGTAAGCTTACAGATTTTTGTGTGTGTGAAATTTCTTTATTTTTCATTTTTTTCCTGAAATTATGATGACTACAACTAGACAGAGTCACTTCTAGCTTACTCATATGGTGTTGACTCAACCCCAGCTGAGAGGTAAGTGTGTGAGTTCCCACTCTCATGGAGCTTTGCAAGGTCACAGTGGCCGGGGGCACACTGCACTGGACCTGAGCCCCAACGGCCAGCTGATACCACCTAGATGTGGGCTTGGCTCTAGGCCTTCTCGTCACTCGAGAGCATTGGATGCTAAACTTACCTCCAGGCTCATAGGAGGGGTGCAAGGCCATGATGTCCTCTCATCTGCTGATGCTCCATGACTACCACAGCCACTAAATATGGCTCCAGTAACATTACATGTTTCTCTTTGTTTTGCTTTTGTTTTTTGGAGAGGGGGCTTAATAGACCATGATGATGTTGAAAGACCAGGATGACCTTGAACTAAACTTTCCAGGATCCTCCTAGCTCAGCCTCCCTGGTGCGGAGATTGCAAGTGTGAAAATTACCCAGGCCAAGTACATTGATTTTCATTCTATCTTTATATTTGCATGTAGCTAGATGGCTTTACCATAGAAAGTCTGGATACAGTTGGGTCAGTCAGCTTTCTGTTTTGTAACCCATGAACCTTAATGATGATTTATAAAGAGGACAGGCTGACTCCAACTTGGCTTCAGAGCTTCCGACTCATCGGTCTCTACATCTTCATCTTGAGGAAAGCATGTGGAATAGAACATTGCTCACCTCATGTCAGGAATCCTGAGAGCCAGGAAAGGCCAAGTAGCAGCATCCCCCAAGGGCCAGTCTCCTGTGGTGAGAGGATTTTCCATTAAGAGTTCCCCCATGTACCTGATAGTACCAAGCTTAACTAAGTGGGCCTTTAAGGGCCATTTATGCAAACCATGACAATAAAAATAATATTAGTTCTTTAGGAGAGTCATTAACTTTTTGGTATAGTTTTTCCTATCCAATACTTAAAATGATTACTTATTCTATGCATATGTGTGCTTTGCCTGCATATATGTCTGTGTATCACGTGTGTGCCTGGTACCTGTAGAGGCCAGAAAATGGTTTTAAATCCCTTATAACTAGAGTTACCTGCCATGTGGGTGCTCACAATCAAACCTCAGGGCTCTGGAAGAGTAGACAGGGATCTTCACCACTGAACCATTTCTCTTTCCAGCCCTCTAGTACTTTAACAAAAAACACTATATAAACGTATTTAATTGAGATAGCAATGTAGCAACTTCTCATTTAACATTACAACCTAATTTTTTTCTGTTAAATATTTTGTCATTTAATAGTCTCCTTAATTTAGTAAATATGTATATATGTGTATGCATGTGCATGCCCTTGTAGAGAGCCATGGAGGCCAGAAAAGGAGGTCAGATCCACTGGAGCTGAAGTTATAGGCAGTTGTGAGCAACCCAGTACAGGTGCTTGTTTAAAAACAAGCAAACAAACAAACAACAACAAGAAAACAATCTAGGTCTTCTGCAAAATCTACAAATGCTTTTAACTGCTGAACCATTTCTCTACCCCAGCATGGATTTCGTGTCTTTTATCCATCACAAATATTAAAAAAAAATTCCTCTATTTCTTTCTGGCACATTATGCAATATAATGTGATATACGTAAAACTGGCAGTCTTTACCACTTTAGAATTATTTTTATCTACTTAAGTTGGTTGTGATGTCCCATGTGTCTGTGAAGAGCAGCATGATCAGCTCATGGATGTCGTGCTCACATTAAAAGAAAGCTCAACCTTAGTGGCAACACAAGCTATAATTTCAGTTCCAGGGGATGGAGGCAAGAAGACAAGGCAAGTTTCAGGCCAGCCTGGGCTACAAAAAAAAAATCCTAACCCACTTATCAAAACCAAATAAGATTCAATCCAGCTACTTAGCATATCCAGTACCTCCTTCACCCACCAGCGTCACAGGCACCATTGCTAAGTGCCTGAGCTGACGGTGCTAATCACACTGAGCCTGACGGTCTCCACTCATCTTTATCCTAAACAGAAAGTCTGACCCATTCAGCAGCAGGTTTTCATCCTCACCTCTTCCCTGATAACCGTTACTCTCCTTCCACTCTCCGTGACTTGTCTGTTCTACCTGTTTCATGTGAGTGGAATCATACAGAGTTTCTTCCTTTGTAGTTGGCTTATTTCACTGAGCAAAGTACATTTTAAGATTCACCCGTAGAGTACTACGTATTGGAATGCTATTCTTCTTTTGGCTAAATACTATTCAACTGCCTCTCATGCTGTGCTTATTCACGAATCGGTTGATGGATACTTGGGTTATGTAGTATTGACTACTGTGGCTTTCACTGCTATCAGTTAAATAAAATCAATCTGTTTAAGCTCTAATTTCAGTTTTTGAGGTGGGAAATGGATAAGTACCAGGACCTTGAGCATGCTAGACAAACACCTCACCACTAAGGTCCATCCCCAGCCCTTCTGTTTTCAGCTATGTTGAGTGTATACCTTAGCCTGAGATATCCAGAACATACGAAAAAGGTATGTTTGCTTTGCAGAGCCATGCACTGCTGTTGCTCTTGAGTCTTATGCTGCGCCACTGGCAGCTGCAGCCAGGAGCCATCTACTTCCTGAGTTGGATCAGTAGGTTCCTCCTTCCTCTTGATGGAGAAGCATCCCAATGAAACGGGAGAGCTTTATGTATTTTGCTAGTGAAATATTCGGGGCACAGATCACAAAGTGTTTGCTGCTTCTCTGGCCTAGAAACAGATTCTGTACCCAGCCTCCCTCTGATCCTAAAGGAGCCTCAGAACTATGACCTATTTATTAATTCAATCAAAGGTTTGTACCTGTGGATGTATGTGTATGTGTGTGCCTCTTTATCTATGTATTTTTGTGTAGGTGTGTCTGTGTATGTGAAGGTGTATTTGTGTGTATTAGGATTATAAGCTCATGCTACCCTGCCTGGCTTTTTTTTTAAATTAAATGTGGATGTTGGGGAAAGAATTGAGGTACTCATGCTTACACAGAAAGCCTTGTGCTGAAGGAGCCATCTCTTTAGCCTTTGAAGTTAGGTCTTAAAAGATCTTAGAAATGTGTATCTATTACCTCCCAGTGGTTTTTTCCTAGTTGCCCTGAAACTTTCAGGAACATTTACATACCTCTCCACAGAAGGGTCCACCCCTGGGTTACATGTAGCCAGAGCTGACCTCAAACTCACCACATAGCTGAGGATAACCTTGAACTTATCCCCTGCTGCCTGAGTGCTGGACTGCAGAGATGTATTACCAAGCCTGGCTCACGTACTGGGAGTGGAACTCAGGACTTCCTGTGTGCTAGTTTAGCATTCTACCAACTGAGTCACAGAGATTCTGCACTAAGAATTTCTGTCCAAGAATCTTTGTTCTGAATTATTTTCATAATTACTTCCTTTTCTCCTCTTCTCCTGTGTGTGTGTATCTCTGTGTATGTGTGTGTGTGTGTGAGATGTATGCATGCTCAAATGTGTGTTCTCCTGCAGTGCCTGTGGCGTGCCATGCCTGATGTGCAGAGTCTTACTGGAAAATTCTCCATCTTATTTATACAGAGTTTCTCAGTTAAACCCAGAGCTCACCAATACAACTAACCAGTTGCCCTTGAACTCCCATTTTCATGTGCCCAGTCCTGAAGCAGCAGGTATGAGAAGTACTCTAAGAATCCAAAGCCAGTTTCTCATGCATGTGTGGCAGACACAGGTGGCACAAAGCCATGTCCCCAGCACTCTCACTCCAGCTGTTTACCCAGTGACCAACACTGCCTCTGCCTACAGTGCTGTAGTCTTTACTAATAATCCAGAGTCTTCCTAAGAGATCTTTCATTCATCCCAACTCCAAGGAATGCCATTCTTTAAGAACTGGCCTCTTAGCTAGGGGAGTGATGGTGTACATCTTTAATCCCAGCACTCGGGAGGCAGAGGCAGGTGGAGTTCGAGGACAGCTTGGGCTACACAGAGAAACTCTGTCTCAGAAATCAAAGCAACAAGACAGAACAACAACAGCAACAAACAAAAAGAAAGAAAAAAGGAAGGAAGGAAGGAAGGAAGGAAGGAAGGAAGGAAGGAAGGAAG
>NW_021604564.1:18634742-18680655 GCF_004785775.1 Grammomys surdaster | reverse complement strand
AAGGAAGGAAGGAAGGAAGGAAGGAAGGAAGGAAGGAAGGAAGGAAGGAAGGAAGGGAGAGAGTGTGTGGGGGGAGCTGGTCTCCTCTATCATACCACCTGTTTCTAACCAGTACCAGTGTATGTCTACACAGACTGACCTAAACCTATAGAACTATCATCGAGGTGACCAAAACTTCTGCTGTGTCACATGACCTGATGAAGGTTTAGGGGTATAACCAGAAGTCAGCAGCCTGCATCAAGAACTAGTGTTCAGCGTGATTGTCACTTAGGTTGGACAGTCAGGTGGCTCCTTCCGCCAGTGAGAACACAGAAGCAAAAAGTTTACAAGGTTGGCTACACTTCACTTCACTTTAGTCTTGCTTTTGTTGTGTCAAAGTTTTCCCTTAAAAACAAACAAACAAACAAACAAACAAAAACCACAAAATGGACTTGGGGCTTGGGAAGAGGAGTATCACTTATGAATGAGGCTGGAACTCTCTGACATCAGCTTTTACTGAAGGCATCAGAGTAGACATTATAGCTCTATGGCTTCACCTCACATGCTCAAAGACTGAATGTGCCAGTTGAGCACTGAGAAGTTCAGTTAACTTACCTAATCATGTTAAGAGAGTTTGGCAGCTCATTCAGTGTCTCCATGTTCATGTGGTCATGTGTGTACAGATGAACATGTGCATGTATGTAGGAGTCAGGACAACCTCAGTGTCATTTCTCAGGAGCTAGTCACCATTTTTTATTTTATTTTTTAAAAAATTAACGATGTCTCACCATCCTAGAATTTACTCCAAGGCCCCAGGGAATACTGTGCTTCACTCCAGCATCCTTGGGCTTACAAGTGTGTACCACTACGCCTGGCTTTGTTTTTCTTTATAAAGATTCTGGGATCAAACTGAAGTCCTCATTCTTGCTTGGCAAGCAGTCTACCAACTGAATCATCTCTTCTACCCCAATTCAGTGACCTTATCATTTTAGCAAAACCTACTCAATATACCAGCTGTGGCATTCAGCCTGTGTCTAGATAAAAACAAGTCGAACTTTTTCATGGTAAAGAACAAATGAAAGCACCTAAAAGAAAGAGTCTCCAGAAGATAAAATCTTAATCTGAGTCTGAGGGAGTCATCTGAGCTTGGTGGGCAAATATAGGTGATAGGTATTACATTTTTTTCTTACCCGTGTGTGTGTGTGTGTGTGTGTGTGTGTGTGTGTGTGTGTAGTATGAGGAACAGTGTAAGTGTCATGATGCAGATTCTTTTCCTTCTACCACATTGGTTCCAGGGGACCAAACTCAGGTCATCCAGCTTGGCAGCAAGCACCTTTTACTTGCTGAGCCGGCTCACCAGCCCGGCTATGTGCATTTTTAATAGATTGTTGTCAGATAAGGATTTAGAATATATCTGTAAAGGTTCCTGGGAGGCCGATGAACTTGGCTCATTTTTAGCTAAGTTATCTAAAATACTTTAAATACTTTAAAATAAAACTAATCCCTGCACTGGTGGGTTGAAAACTTTTCCTATCCCCAGGGCACTAAAATAATACCCTTTCCAACAGCAGGGGAAGTATTTTCGGCGACAGCTCTCTAGTTATAACAGGGCAAGTCAATTTTTAGGAATTAGGGATGCTAATCATGGTGTCTCAAGATGTGCATTGCCGGGGAGTGGAATACAAGACCACAAACCGTCATGATCGCTGTGTGCCTGGCTCTGAGGAGGAGATGGAAACAGGAGGGGAACTCAGCTTCCTGGTCCCTCCACAGCCGGATCTATCATAAAGGTCAAGATAATTGGCCACATACAGCAAAATCAACACCACTCCTCTTCCCTAGCCTAGCAGATAAGCAGAGAAACTCAGCTCCCTGCCGGGCTAAGTGGTGGCTAGCCTAGGTGGAGGAGGAGAAAGGTCCGAAAATATGCATGCAAAAACACAAGGCCCTGTAATGATGCCATCAGATTAGCATTAAATATATTTTACAATCAATTGAGATACCGCAGGCTGCCCCCAAACATGCAGGAAATTGGTCCAGGATTTCATGCAACTACTCGCTCTTGTGTTATGCCTTTCTGGTGTTTTAGACTTTAAAACTCTCAATGTTTTAAATGTACATATTAACAAATGAAATCACGGTAAATGTAAGTTCTAGTTCAAATGCTACCATTAAAATATGACCACATGAGAATTCTGCTCCCCATAAAAGTTCAATTGATCTTAATGGCGCAAAGTCAAAGCAACACTGGCTGAAAAATAAAAAGTGTCACAAAATGCACACAAAGGGGCTGCGCGGAGGCTCTGCAGGGATGCTCTGTGGGGATGCTCAGTTGACAGTGTGCTAGCCTCACAAGCAGGGTGACTTGAGCTCAGTGCTCATGTTAAATAGGCCAAGTATACAGGCACAAATTTATAATCTCAGCACAGGGAAGCAGAGACAGCTGGGTCTCTATGGACATCCAGCCTAGTTTACAGGTGAGTTTCACACTAGTGCGAGACTGTGTCTCAAAAACAAGGTAGACAGCAGGCACCCGAGGAGCAGCAGGAGCCTTTACACTCACCTCGCCTATACAAGAAAAATCTATAAAGTAATTGGATTACTCAAAGTACTAGATTAATCACATGCTTATCTCATAAAAGCCTATTGAATATATTATCAAAGGCAACCTGGTTGATGAGGTAAGCTGATTCTGTTTGCATCAATGTCAGATGACTGCTCACGGTGTGGAGGTCCATGCTGTCTCCCAGAACCTGTACCTGCTTAATATTGTTCTTTTGTTAGTGTCTTGAGATTCTAACTAATATTTTTATTGCATGTATCTGGTCCTGTCTAAATGATTCACCTCCATTGGAGTGCTCCTGTTCTAAGCTCCCTGGAATGCCTCCTCTGAAGAAATAGCTTTGGGCGGAGAGAGGGCTCAACGATTAAGAGTTTTTGCTGCTCTTCTAGAAGATTGGTTTTTTTCTGTGCCCACATGGTGGCTTACAACTGTATATCTAGCCCAGGGGATCTGACACCTTCTTCTGGCCTTCTCCGGCACTAGGCACATTTGTAATACACTGACATACATGCAGGCAAAATTATCCATACATATATCAAAAGGAAAAAAGAAAAGAAGAAAAATTAAACAGAAATTAAGCATACACACAAAATAAATATTTAATTTTTAAAATTAGAAAATGGGAAGTATCTCCTTCAAAAGGTAAACCACAGGGAACAGAAAGCTTTGCTGGAGAGGGAATACATTTGGGTGAAATGGGATGAAAATATAAGACACAGAAGAAACTATGGAGTTTGAAGAAAGGACTAAGTTCTTGTTCCAGGAAGTTGAGCCGAGATCACAGTACACAGTGGCAATCTGACTGCATCCCAGAAGTCACCCAGAGAACAAATTCAAGGGCTGGGACCAGGGAACATGGAAGGGTAAAGCTCTTTTTTGAGGCTCATTGAAAAGGACAAAATGGGCCCCCTTTCAAAGAGAATAGTTATGGCTGCTGATATGTGTTCAAGTCAATCTTAATTAGCCCAAAGTAGGTTTGTCCTCGTGTTCTGGGACATGTGGACCAGCACAAAACGGTACCCAGTACTCACAGGGGTGTAAAGCCTGCCATGGGTGGGAGTGGTTTTATTTTAGAAAAATAAAGGGCTAAGTATGGAGAAAATATTCACAAGAGAAAACATGAGCCCTTTGGAGAATATAGGGGAGAAAATAACCAAAGACAGTCTGAAAGGCATATGTGTGGCAAGCACTTGGGGGGAGACACGGAGGATTGACTACATGTGTCATAATAAGCTTGATATGATTTGTGGCCCATTTAAGGTTCTCATCGGTGTTTGCAGTAAGATTAGCCTCAAGCCTTCTGTTTGTTTTCAGATGCAAAAATGTACACGTCCAGCACATAGCAGCTGACATCATGATTGTAAGCACAAAGGTAGACACTCAGTAACGTGTGTGGTGTCATATCACTTGATACATGAGACAAGAGACTCAGAAATGAAGGTGGGTTTTCTAAGAAATAAGCCAGGGGTTGATGGCCACCTTCTTCCTGAACATGTTTTTCTCACCATTAATCTGGTGGATGGACAGCTTACACAGCAGTTCAGATGAACAGCATAGTAACAAAAACATCTTCCCAGGCCTTCCCACACTGTCTTCTGACCAGATGGTCATGGGTTGTATATGAAAGTAAGCAGAGCAAGCCAGTAAATTTGTCCTTTTAGTTCATTATGTACTTACTAAACAGTAATGAAAGGGTTAAATTAACTTGATAGTTACAACTATGTTTTAAAGTTTGATTTTTTTTGTTTTTGTTTTGTTTTGTTTGTTTTTGGAGACAGGGTTTTTCTGTATAGCCCTGGCTATCCTGGAACTCACTCTGTAGACCAGGCTGGCCTCAAACTCAGAAATCCACCTGCCTCTGCCTCCCAAGCGCTGGGATTAAAGGCGTGCACCACCACTGCCCGGCAAAGTTTGATATTTTGATGAGAGCTGTTAGTACACAGCAAAAGAGGAAATGGTTCACACAGTCTTGGATTCAGAGAACCTGGGAGGCCTCAACTCAGTGAAACAGCTGCCTCTGCCTTCCTAGTGCCACCACACCTGGCCCAAATGTGCAATCTTAATATGTAATCAGAATAAAATATAATGAGGTATTGTATTTTTTTCCTAGCTGAGTCTTTGAAATCAGTCTATATTTTTCACGTATCTTAATAAATAAGCAACTAATTTATTTCAGACACTTAAAAGTTTTCCATTGGATCTAGTTTTGAATGTAAGTTAACTTGCTAGGTATTCAGAATCAGCACCTTAGCCAGTTGTGGTGGCTCACCTTTAATTCAGCACTCAGGAGGCAGAGGCAGGTGGATCTCAGAGTTTGAAGATAGCCTGGTCTCCAGAGTTAGTTCTAGGATAGCTAGGACTACACACAAAAACAGCCCTGTCTCAGACAAACAACAGCCAAAACCAAGACCAAGGCCAAGGCCAAGACCAAGAAACAACCCCCCAAAGAATCGTCCTCTTTTCCAGTGATGGCACCTCAGGTTCTCAGTGGTCCAAGTTGGTAAAAGCCTCCCCTGCCAGACAGTGTAGTTCTTGGCAATTTCAGGCTGACTTTTGCCAGGACATGCCACTCATCCCTCATAAAACTTAGTTGTAGGTCAGGCTCCTGTGTTGAGGAATTCAATGCTCAGCATGGTAGGACCAGCTGAGATAGTGAGACAGTCAGAACTGGATGTCCACAGTGATGGAAGCTCTGGACACAGTAGCCCACTGTAGCATGCTCCCTTCTGTGCCAGTCTGTGCACTGCCAATTTACTGGCAGAATGGGCCCATTGACCTGTGCTTAGAATTCTTGGGCAGATGTTGCAAACTACCCCAGCACTTTCCTCAGAAACTGGGTTCTCTGTGTGGCATCACACCTGGCCCTCTATTTGTACTTTAAAGAGAAAACAAGGTATAACCTTAAATCAATTTGCTCTTGAAGATACACTGGGTCCCTGTCCTTCCTCCTTCTCAGGCCCTAGCATCCCAGGAATGAGAAAGGAGTCTCACCCACTACATGCTCTCATCATGGTGTGCTTGCTGACACAACAGGGCCAGAGGGCAGGGACTGAGGCCAGAGGCCCAAACAAGTGTTTCTTCTTTAAAATTTATCTGGTATTTGTTACAGCCATAGAAAGCTGATAAATCTATTAAATAACTAGCAACACATTTTCCACTAATGAATGCTTAGTAGATTTCACCTGCATGTTCAAATGTATTCTACACATCCACCCATCAACCCATCCATTCACCCACCCACCCACCCACTGACACACCCATCTACCCATCCATCCATTCACCCACCCGTTCATCTACCCACCCATCCATCTACCCATCTACCCAACCAACCATCCACCCACCCACCCACCGACCTATCCATCTACCTATCCACCCAACCATCCATCCACCCACCCACTGACCCAACCATTCATTCACCCACCCACCCATCCATCCATCCACCACCCATCCATCCATCCATCCATCCACCCACCCATCCATCCATCCATCCACCCACCCATCCATCCACCCACCCACCCATCCACCCATTCACCCATCAACTCATCCATCTGTCTTTCCACTCATCAACTATTGTTCAATTACTAGCTGTCAGTATGTCCACTATGAAGTGGACATATATAGCATGGGGTCTAAGAAGAGACTTGTGCCTGGAGAGAGGCACACAGAGATGACGCAAGTTGGGGTTTCTGTGTTCGTAATTCAACCTCCTCGTTAACTATGTAAGGGTATATCCATAATTTTATACAACTTAAAAAACCTATATGTCAGATAAATTGTACTGTTCAAAGTTTATATGTGTGTGACATGGTTATTCAAAAGTACATCTTTGGTATTGAATGGCTATTTTAAAACTGGGATCACAGGAGATTCAGAACTGGATCTCAGCTGCTACAAAGATGATGTGGCTGTTGGAGCAAAGGGGGAGGGACCACGCTGAGGATGGAGAAAAGATGCAAGTGAAGCCCAGCTTCATATCAAGCAAGGCATCCCATCTAATGACGTTATACACTGGGCAGGGCACCAGACAGCTCCAACAATTGTTGAGCATCCTTTGTAATGCTTATCTTTGTGTGTTGGACAATGAATGAGGTGGGGGAAGACATCAAACCCATATGAGAAATAAGCCTTAATGACAACAAACAATTTATCAGACACGTTTTTTATTCAGCATCAACATGTGGGGGCCATTGAGAGAATTAAATGGTTTAACCCATCTCATTCATCATCCGAATCAGGGAACAAGTTGTAAAAGTCATGCTTTTCTAGATTACCTGACAGGAGATGTATGAAGCAGGGGAGGGAACAGTGAAGATGACAGGTTGTGTGCCAGTCTTCTAAGCAGCTGGGGGATAGCAACACAATCCTGGCTAATGGTGGGGAACACCATCACTTATTAAAGACTATGTACTTACACCTACAGCTATAAGGGACAACAGCACAAGAAAATAAAACAAATGCCTGAGGTCACTCTCTGTAGCATTCACTCAACAAGCAGTAAGTACTTAATTCAGGCCAGAACTATTTAAGGGGTTTAGGGAGTTGAGAGACAGACCCTGTTCAGACCACCAAGCTGGTAAGCAGCAGAACAGGGGCTCCAGCAGAGTTTGCCCTAATTGGAAGAAGCTGGGTTATTCTGTTTCTAAGCACCTAGTGACAAACAACTTGGTTTCTCATTCCTTTGGCTGCCTCCTCCACAGAGAAGCCTTTTCCAGTCACAGGGTGTGGCTCAGCTGCCTCCCCAAACAGACTTTGAACAAAGGTGATCTGCATCTGAGCCATCAGCCAGTTTTTGAATCCTCAGTCAATATGGGAAAAACACAGGCAAAGGAAGTGAATAAATTGCATTAAGCATTTCAGAGAAGTGAGGATTCGGAGCCTCAACGCTCAAGGCTTGATTCTACATGCTGAACAAATTCCACATTGCTGCCACATTCCCTTGGTTGCTACCATCCTATTTAAACATCTGCTTCTAGATGTGGAGATGCCCAAATCTGGCACATAAGCTCAAGGACGGAGTGTCTTCCTATAGAGAAAGAAATTCAAGATTTAACTTGGAAAAATCAGATGAAGAATGATGACCAGGCTTCTAGAGTCTACAACAGTCCCTTTTACAAATATTGTTTAAATTTATCCATTACAAAAACCCTGTGGAGTGACCATTGCTTCATCGTGCCACAACGTTGTTGTAAGCTTAATGATTTATTCTAAGTCACCAGCCGGGTGGTGGCAGAGCCGAGGGTAATGCCCAAATCCATTTAGTACCAAGGCTCGTTACACAGGGTTCAGCTTTCAGTCTATAATTTGTGTCTAAGTTCCCTGTGTCCTCAATTGCTTTGTGGATAGATGTAAACACAGCTCCTTTTCTCTCACCGAGCCCTGATCCTCTTTAGATGCTCCATTACCATGAGCTTGTGCCCAAGTGTCTCTCCAGCTAATACCACTGTAATGATGTTTAACTCTTTACACAGGGAAGAATTACCAGGCCCTCCCGCATCTGCCTTTCACATGGGTACAGCTTTTTCCATTTTCTTAGACTGGCTTTCGGCTAAGGAGGTCTATTGAATTCTAACTTTTAAAAAATGCTATTGAGAAGACACCTGCTATTAAGAGAACATCAGCTTTTGAAAGGATTAGAACATGAGAAAATGTCAGTGTAATATCCAAGGTGAGAAACATGTACCTTTCATATCTGTATGTCAAAACACTGCCACCCTTTGAGCATATCACAATACATCTCCTGGAAGCTTCGTTCCCCTAGCCTCCCTGTAGGACTTAAGGCTCTCCCTCTTTTGGCACACATCATATTGCTGTAAGTAGAACTTCCTACACAGAGAGCTACATGGCAGCTACATAATGATGTTCTTGCTCTCAGGGAACTTAAACTCTACCAAGAAGGACAGACCCTGCAACCATACATCTCACATAAAATAAGCCAGTTCTTCTAAGTGTCCAGAAAGAACTGCACTTAGGCACTGTGTGGAAAAAACTCACTGTGTAAATGATGGCACAATTTTCCCACTCATACAATTGAAAGCAATCTGCCTCTCTCTCTGGAAGCTGACACACTTTTCTCACATTTAGGAGGAAGAAGCTCTCCTTCCCTCTTAAGGTTCCTATGTTCCTGAATCTGTGACCAGGAGATATGTAGGGATGAAGGCTACATCAATGCAGATTTCCCTGAGCCTGTGGAGGCTGCCTGTCTAACCCTCATGCTGTGGAAGAATCCACGGCTTAGGTAAATTATAGTTAGAACATCTAGTTCAAATAGACACACCAGGTTGAGAAAATGCTTAGAATTCAATGACTTAGAAGGTCTGTAGTTGTGGCTTAGAAGGTCTGTAGTTGTGGCTTTCATTAGGTAGGAAGTTGTTTATGGGAAAAGAGGGATGGTTGCCAAACTTTGATTTTGCTAAGTAGCCATGTAAAGATATCACATAAAACTAAACACCTTCTTACTTGTGATCTCATGAATGAGAAGGCATTTGGGTAAAAGGAGGATGGACTCTGCAGAGCATAAAGGCAGCCATGGCTATGGCTATATAGCAACACAGACAGTGCCACACTGAAAGGAAAGAAATGTAATGACATGAAGAGCTCTCTTCCCTCTCCTCACCTCATTTTAGATTCTAAATGCTGAGGTTTAGAGTCTGTGATCATCAGTCATGGTGATGGTTGACTGAGTCAAGGGCCTGTAGGTGCTGGTTCTGTCCCTGGGATGCTGGGCTTAGTGAGTGTTCCTTCTAACCAACCCACTTGGGCTTTGGGAGCACAAGTGAGGGTCATGTGGGGGAGGTTGAGTTCTGTTCATGTTGGTTAAATTCTACTCTGGGATCATAAAAATAGGTAGATGACAAGGATGAGAGTAGGAAAAGTCATCTAAGGGAAGAAGAGTGAATGCTTAATTCCTAGGACATTCCTTACACTGTCTTTCCATCCCTGGACCAATAACATGTGGGGACACAGAGCCAAGGCAGTGGGGAATGATAAATGTGTCACCAGAGTGACTTGTTGAGCACCAGGCATCTCAGAACTTGGGGAAGGGCTCTGTATTTTTCTAGATTTCCTCTAAATCTTCTGAATTAGCACTTTTCAGATGAGAATGTACAAGGAAGACATCTGTAGAAGGTGGGCAATTAGAATTCACACATGTCTGAGGGAAAGCACTGAGCCCAGTTAACCACACAGTTGTAGGTGACTAGTAGAGGGAAACTATATTTCTTAGACTCAGTACCAGTCTTGATTATGTGGTTTTGTGCTTGGTAATTTATATAAGTCCAGCCACAGTCCAATTCTATTTCACGGAGAAGGAAGACAAAGCTGAATATCACAGCCAAGTTCCAGAGAATCAAAGGTCTCTAAAAACAGAATGATTACTATTGGCCACTCAAGTACACACTCAGCAAGAAAATAAAAGATGGCTGAGGAGATGGGTCTGTCAGTGCTTGAAGTGAGCACAAGCACTCAAGTTCCATCACCAGCATTTACTTAAAAAGCTGGATATGGAAGATGGGCTTAGTGGTACATGTCTTTAGTCTCAGCATGTGGGAGGCAGAGGCAGGCAGATCTTTGAGTTTGAGGTCTGCAGAGTGAGCTCCAGGTCAGCCAGGGCTACACAGAAAAACTGTGTCTCAAAAGACAAACAAAAGAAGCAACAAAAACAAAACAATTCAAAACAAAAAATACAAACAAGCCACCCCCCCAAAAAAAAACCCAGCAGGGTATGGAGTATGGTGTTATTAACTTGTAATCCTAGCACAGACAGATAAGTCTCTGGGGCTCACTGGCCAGCTAGCTTGTCCTAAATAGTAAGCCCCAAGTTCCATAGAGAGCCTCTCAACAAACAAGGTATACTAACACTGACATGAATACTCATAACCCCATATTCACACAAACACACACATGTACAGCTATATGCACATACACACATACACACACACACACAAAGTAAACAAACAAGATCCCAGTAAACAAATAAATAAAAAATAAACAAATAAATAAAACAAACAAATAAAAACAAGATCCCAGTTAAGTGTGCTTTGCAGTGAATTTTGATGTAGCTAAAAGCAAGTGACAGGCTGCACTATGGATATATTATGACGTTTTCCTAAGTGCTAGCTTGAATCATATGAGATCGCTATCTTTGTAGGTCAAAAGTGGCAGAATGTGGTGATCAAATACAGTTTGACCCAATGTATATCACCATTAAGTTCTACTAATCCACTGTTTTCCAATTCTAAGAACCGTAAGAGCTGATGGCATATCAAGGGCAATGGTTGCAACAGGACTCCCAAAAATGGTTCCAGTGCCCATTTTGGGTCTGGTAAAACCACTCGTTCTTATTTTAATTGTGACGAAAACTCACATAGCCCAAATATTACTATCTCAGTCTTTTAGGTGCTGAGTTGGGCACCTAAAAGGCTGTGTCAAGTGTGCTTGCATGACTGGGAGACAGACCGCAGACCCTCATTTTTCTGCAATTTGCAAATGACATCCATCTCATCAAGGTCTCATGAGGGATATGGGCTGATGTGGTAGTGTCAGAGAAGTCAATCTGGAACTGAGCACCCTCAGAGACATTCTAAGTTCAACATTAGATCTTATTTGAAAATCAGACTGTTATTGAAATCTAATGCTCATGCCACACACCAGATCATAGGAAGTATGTATCTTAATGCTTTTCAGTGTACTCATGGGTGTTGTATGCTATTTCCCCTGTTCTAACCCACATCCATCATCTCCTGAGGAGACCCTTCCCTTTATGCAGTCACCCCTGTGTTTCATTCTTTCCACCACTTGCCCCATTTCACTCTCTTTTCTATGAATCTCGCCACTTAAGGTTTTTATACTTTAAGCCATTATTGAGTAAATTACACATTTTATTTCATTACACCAAAGCTAAAAACTAAATATGGTTGTTTTCTACTATACAGTCTTAGAAATGAGAAACATAGGAGATACATAGTTACACAGGAAAGCTATCCACTAATATATGTATTCAAAAATGTTTACAGTAAAATTAGATACTAAAGTGGAAAACTTCCATTATGGAGAATATCCCTACAACTTGCATTATTGGCAGGAGGGTGGCATTATTACCCCCAAAATAGAGGGCAGTAAATACTTGTTTGAATGACTGATGGATGGTACAATGGAAATTCTCCTTAAATAAAAGATGCCCAAGGCCATAAAAATAAAAAGGGGAAAGAGAGTTGAAGAGAAATTTATCTGCAGAACGCTTGTTCTTGGTAGAGAAGGTTCAGGCTAATTTTTTCTAATACTGTAAACAAAGTCACAGTGGCTACATACTATCAATTTACTGTGCTAAAAGGATATGCTTCCCGTAGAAACACATTTTTTTTAAACGGGGGGCTTAATTGTAAGAATAGCATTATTTTAATTTTGAATACACTCATGAAAGTTCTATAACAAACAGGATATTTTAAAGCGGGTTACAATGTGTATGGCATATTCTTGGATAGCGAATGGGTAGACCAGTAAGCCGGAGAGGGTGAATGGGAAGAGTATGAGACACTCTTACAGAGCTGGAGCAGGTATATCTCTCACTTCCTCAGGTGCTTTAAGTGGGAAAACATTGTACCAGACCCTGTTTTGTTTTTATTTCTCTAAAAGCCTTTTCCATATGCTTTATTCTGTTTTCAGGTCATCCTTTAAGGTTACTTAAGCTTTTAAAGAAAATACTCAAGCATCAATAATTTCACATTTATTTATATTTGGAAAGTGTACATAACTAAAGTTTGGCAATGGAAAAGGAGCCTATTTCCCTGCAACTGAAGCAGGATTCATGCTCAAACCAAGCATCAGCTTTAAAGGGGAATTGTGAAGTTCAAAAGAAAATGTGTGGAGCAGAACTCATCCTCAAATAGTAAATTTAGTGAAGTAAATAAGAAAGGCAGCAGCATACAAGTGTATTTGTCTATGCATATTCGTGTATGCATATATTAATAAACCGACTAACAGAAAACTTAAAATGCAATTTTCCTCTCTGTTTCTCTACTTTGTAGATACATTTTTGTTGCCTGTTGCTTTCTTTAACCTGGAAACCCATCCGTGAAACATCTATAAACTGAGGCTGTGGCCTAGTCTTCTTTAGACATTCTGTTTGAGTTGAAATTGGAGGCGAACATGTTACTTTTGAGTATGATGTGTGTAAATGAAACTGGCCAAATCTGGCTTCCGTGAGCACTGACCTGCTGAGATGTGTCAACACTCAGCTGTCAAACCTTCCTTTTTGCCCATTTCAAGAATGAAATCCATTCAATTCAGTCTGACATCTATCAAGTACAAATGACTGAATAACTCATGGATATTAATTTCTGCTTACTCATTATTTTTGACTACCCCAAAATAACATTGCAGAAAAGAAAATGGAGAATGGCAGAATCCTTGTGCTGGGTGGACCCTTCAAGATCATCAAACCTTTGTGTTCATCTCACAGAGAAAGAGGCAGAGAGCCTCCCTAGACTTGATCTGGTCAGAGTCCCTGGCACAAACCAAAGCCAGTTCTCTGCTAATCACTCAAGGTCTGTGGATGACTCCCTCTCCACCCAATTCTAGGTAATGAAGGCCTCCGAATGAAGAGACTGACAAGAGGACTTTCTGAGTGAAATGATCTTGATTCCTACATCTTGAAACACTGCGCAGGAAGCAAAATAAAAAATGTGTGTGCGTGTGTGCATTGTGACCGTGGCTAGCAGCCTGGTGCCTTCAGTCCAAGCTCACCAGGCAAATCCAACAATCGTTCAATTTATCTGCACCTCAGTCTGCAGAATGGGAGTAACATCAATGCTGCACAACTCAGAAGCAGATGTGAGATATAAAAAGCCCCCAGCCGCACCACACAGGCCTGCCCTGGTTCATGCACATACCTGCTCTGGTAGGTGTGTCCTACTTATACTGACAATGAGGGACCTCAAGACACAGGGCCATCAAGCACAACCTAAGAAAAACCAGGGGTAGAAAAGATAAAAAGCAAACTCACTGTGAGGTGCAGAATAAAAGGAAGGAACACACCCTGGCATATTTGAGGCTGGCAAGAAATAATGTCATTTTGAAATTACAGGTGGATGTGTTTCCTCCCCCAGCCCCCACTCTCTTTTCTAGCACGTTTTGGCGAGCTACGGAAAATGAATAGAAGAGACAAAAAAGTACTTTGCCCGGCAGGAATACGGAATTGTGAAAGCACAGACAGCATACAGAGGCACTGCCATTCACTCACAAAGAATTTTGTGCATGTAGATGGCTGATTAATTGCCGGCCTGCCTAGACGAAGCTGCAACAAGCCAGATACTGTCAGCATGCCATCGGTTACCATGGAAATGCACAAGGTTCCTGTTTCTGACAGACCCTTGAATACTGGATAGATTGTGCCATATGTAAATAAGGCAGATTAGTTTTCCTATATCTTCCAGACAAGGTTAGACAAAAAGAAAATATATCTGTTTAAACATATTCTCTAGCTTCTCTTAAATGCAATGAATGAAATGGGGGCATTTTTCTCAGGAAGCTGAACTCGGATTGTTATAACTGAAAGGCACTTAGAGAAAAAAATCACCAAAAAGATGCAAAAATCCTCATATGCAGGGAGGGCGTCCAACTTGGCCACGCAAAGGCACACTTACCAGACTTTTGTTCTGTAGCCAGAAGTAGGTATCTTGGCTGTTCTTTTTGGGTTACACAACATCAGGCTATGATTTCTACAGCATTAGGTGAGAAATTGTTTAAATTTGTCTGTAATTTTTATGTATTATACAAGGTAGCTAGTGAACCTCAAACCAGCATGATAAACCACATTCAAACGTTTTAAAAGGCTAAACTCTGTGACATGGGCACTCACTTAGACATTATGTTGGTATTTTTTTCTTTTCCTCTTTTTAAAAAATTGGTTTTTGCTAGAACTCTCAAACTCCCTAACTTCTCACATTTCAACAGTATATAATTTATTAATTAAATCTGATGCCATTTCAAGAAAATCTAATTATCAGTTAGATATTCTAAAATATATGGTGATTAAAGTTTTTTTTACATAATTTATGACACATGACTACTTTTCTGATGTTCATGTGCAAATAATAGTTGTATATTTTAATCTGTTTATTCATTAATGAAAATATCCCAAGAGCTAGGGAACATTCCACAAGATAGCATCATTAAACAGTTCTGAACTAGTTCCTAAATGTGAGTTTCTCAGAATAAAATGTTGTATATATTTGATTATCCTAAGTTTTAAAAGCCATAGTTTTTATGCATTTTAAAGACTTTTCTATGGATAATTCAATGTGAAATTCCCATATTTAAATCAATACATTCACATGCTATTTGAGCAGATACAACATAGGAATAGTAGTGGTTATTACACTTATCCAAATTATTTAAACTTTTCTAAATTTCCATTAACAGGCTCCTCCTTATCTGGGTAAATATAACACAGTTTATTTTTATTTCTCATCAATCTGCATATTAGATATTAGAACTGTCATTACAGTATGCTACACCATATAATATCCATATCTTATAACTCAGCAGGTACTTGCCAAACATGAATATAGCGTTGCTATTAAACAGTATCCAAAATTTTTGAAAGAAGCATTGTTTACATATTTTATGTAAATAATAGACTATTTAAAACCACCAGCTTTTAGTGTTTTTCTATTTTTTTCCTTGGAAAATTCTCTTTGTGTTTTTCAAGATGAGCACAATATTAATTGGGTGGTTTTAATACCTATTTCTAAATGAAGTTAGCAAGTATGTTCTATTAGTATAATCATAGAGAAGAGATCAAAGAAAGTGGTTCAAACACCTTGGGGGCGGGCCAGTAGAGAATGTGATTATTTTCTCTGCTCTTCATGTGGAGTATAGACAGAGATACAAATGGGTCTCCCTCCTCAGAACACTTCCTGACTCATTTTCCACAGCCTACTGACGATACTTCACCTTGCTTCTGTAAAGCTAATCACAAGTAAGCACTGGGATTTTTGGAGGGTCACATATAATTCTAATGTCTGTGCTTCTTCTTGGAAATGTTCTTAAGCTCATTAGCTGTGGGCATGTATGTTTGAAGAATTAGCATTACCTGTATCCTTGATGCCAAATGACACACAAAGGAAACTCATCGAATTTCTTCTTTCTCAAGTGCTATTGTGAAAATGTTCTCTGTTCTTAGTTATGAGGCACATGTCTCGTCCATTCTAGAAGTGTTTAGATCTTAGGTCTCTAAAATTCATGATTTGCAAAATGCACATCTTAAATGGCCACACAAACAGGAGAGTATTCTTTACTGCTTAAATATAACAAATTAGGCAGTTTATATGGTTGTATATCCCTGGTATGTTTTTCCTCTTTTTAAACAATTTTTTATTCACTTTACAATCCAATATTAGCCCTTCTTGTCCTCCTAGTACGCTCTCATGCAAGTCTTCCTCCCATTCCAGCTTCCCGCTCTCTTTTGAGACTAGGAAGTCCCGCTCTGGGTGTTGCTTCCTCCACTCTTTGCCTCCCCCACCCCAGTCAAGTTGCTGCAGGTCTAGATGCACCCTTTCCCACTGAGGCCAGACAAGGCGGTCCATTTAGGGGTGCAGGATCTATAGGTTGGAAGGCAACAGGCTCAGAGACAACCCCTGCTCCAGTTGTTGGGGACCCACATGAGAAGCAAGCTGCTCATCTGCCACATATGTGCAGGGGGCCTAGGTCCAGCCTGTGCTCACTTTTTGGTTGGTGATTCAGTCTCTGAATTTTGCAGTCAAATGGATGGAACTAGAAAATATCATCCCGAGTGAGGTAACCCAGACCCAAAAGGACATGCATGGTATGTACTCACTGATGAGTGGATATTAGCCGTAAAGTTCAGGATAGCCACTCTATAATCAACAGACCCAAGGAAGCCAAATAACAAGAAGGGCCCAAGGGATGATACTTACATTTTTCTCAGAAGGGGAAACAAAATAGATATCGGAGATTGATGACAGGAGGGAACTGGGTGGAGGAGGGGACAGCTAAGCGAGGGAATCATGTAGGCAGAGCAAGGGAGAGAGAAGGGAGAATTGTGGTGGTGGGGGCAACCTCTAGGATATACCAGGGACCTGGAATTGGGGGAAGCCTCAAAGCATCTATGAGGGCAACTCTACCAGAGACTCCTAACAGCTGGAGACATGGATCCTGAAGTGGCCAAGCCCTGCAGGGTTTGCAGTGGAGGGAGGAGAACAGCAACCTACCCACAAAAACTTCAACCCAAAATGTGTCCTGTCTACAAGATGTGCACGGACAAAGAGCAGAGACTGAGGGAATGGGAACCAATGACTGCCCTGGAATGTTTTTAAACAATTAACAATCTGGCAATGAAATATCAGGCCTCCCAGTCACTGGCAGAAGGAGAATCTTCCATGGGTAAGGCAGTGCTGTCCTATGGGGAGGGCATTTATGGTCATTTACAGAGCACTTACTGTGTGTTCCTTACTCTTCATCAGCATGTGAGATGCCAGAAGACACCTAAGGTCCCCTCGTTCATGTGGCCAAGGCCTAATGGGAGTAGAGATAACAACAGATGTCCCATTCCCAACTCTGGGATGCTCCTATCCAGCTCATGCTTACCATGCAAATCTCTTTACTGTTTAGTTGCTTCTGCATGTTTTTCTACATTGTCCTGTAGATTTTTTTTTTATGAGCTGTGTATATGGTCTGGATCGTTCAAGACTTTGGATCTACCATGTTTCACCTTGGCCAACATGTAGTAAGTTTCCTGCCACCATTGTAAGGAATCAAGTTTCTCTGGTCACGTGAATGGACATCAGAGTTCAATGCTGGGTGTCTTCTTCCATCTTCCTCTACCTTGTTTTTAAGTCAAGGTCTCTCTCACCTGGTGCTCACAGTGATGGGATGACAAGCATGCTTAACCACATCCATCTATTTTGCATGAGTACTGGGTATCCTAACCCTAGTTCTCTTGCTTGCAAGACAAGTACTTTATTGACTAGACTGAGCCGTCTTACGGCTGCTGATATTGTCTCAATTGAAGGTATTAGCATTTGCTTGTTTCATGTGCGAAAGTGGCAAGAAGATCCCACACAGGAGAAATAGTTTGTGAAGGTTCAGTAAGATGAATCAGGTAAGGCAGAAGCAAGAATCTGAGCAACAAAAGATGGAAATCTCCCTCCCTCTATGTCCCACACACATGGCTGTTTGTACCCAGAGCATGTGGATCCTTGATGATTTGCAAACAATGAATGGCATACTATTGTATAATGACCCCTTAGCGCTTCTGTAATTTAAATATGTAGCAAAAGTATAAATGTTCCAGTCACTAAAGATATCCCAATGTGAACGTAAACATAAAGCTTTGCTTCTATTTTATCATTATTTATTATTATCATTCTGAGGCGTGTGTGCATATATGCACATGAGTATGTGTATATGTGTGCATGTATGCACATGTGTCTGTGTGCATGTATGCACATGTGTCTGTGTACTTGCCTATGAGGGGTCAGAGATCAATATCAAGTGGCTTCCTCCCCGACTCTTTTGGAATAGCCCCTCTCACTGTGCCTGAATTTCACCATTAGGTTGGATGGGCAGTGAGCTCCAGGACTCTCCTGACTTGGCACCCTTTCCCGAGAACTGTGATTACAGGTGTCAGCTTCTATGCCTGGCTTTTTAAGTGGATCCTGAGGGTCCCACTCGTGTCCATAAGCTTGCACAGGAAGTATTTTACATATAAGCCCTTCCCAGGTCTTTATCAGTTTTATCAACTTCATATTGCACCACTGTAAATGGTCATTGGTGTCGGCATCTTCCTGAGATGGGCTATAAACTTCTGACATTGTGCTGGGCACCAAAGAGGACAGTATCCACTTTTTAGGCTAGCATCTCTGAGATGACATCTAAGTTGAAAACAAGCAGAAACATAAGGTCTCACTCAAGATTTTCATCTATTACAGTAAAATCTTCCTTTGTTTCCTTGTCACAGTGATGAACCTAACTTCTATATGTCAATATTTAAAAATGAAATTTCAAATTATTTTTATGTCAACATTTATCTAACCTGTATTTTCACAGGCACAAAAATAAGATTTTAGCACATAGTAGTTACAAATAAGGCTGCTTCTTTCATCTACAGTTGAATATTGGATTTGAAAGGTTTCCTCAAAAGGCAAAAGGATGAACATCAGCTGATCTCCCATATGCTCCAGGCAGATGGAGGAGTGAAGAACATGGTTAGTTAGCTGACTATTGCGGTTCATGTGAGCACAGGCATGTAGCCCTTGACAGACAGGTTGATGTTGGAGGGACTCGTGCTCATTATTGGCACACAAAACGGAAATAAGATTAATTATTTGATCAGCATAAAGGGGAACAATACACAACCTAAGCAAAGACCAGGGGTAAGAGAAGAAGAAACATTTTAGATAAGACAGGCACTTTTTTCCTCTGATGAAAGAAGACTCATTTGCAAATGCACATGTTGATGACGGATGGAACACTGCATGGTAAAATTATAAAGGCCACCGCAGAGCGTCAGGCCGGTCTGCATGCTGAGACCTCGAACAGACCTGTTCTACCAGTGGAGCTGTTAACTCAAGCTGAGCTCCCGATCAGATAACCAAACCTGAAAGGTGTTGGACAATGCTGGATTTCTAAATTTATATTTATATTAACTGTAAAAAACCGCTGGGCATGGTGACTTACATCTTTAATTCCCACGTTTGGAAGGCAGAGGCGGGTGGATCTCAGGTTTGGTGCCAGCCTGGTCTATAGAGTGAGTTCCAGGACAGCCAGGGCTATGGAGAGAGACTCTGTCTCTAAACAAACAAACAAACAAACTCATAAAGATTCTTTTGAATGCACTACAAACACAGGTCAAAGTGCTTTGCTTTGTTTATTTTCTTCTTCAGAATTAAAGGGTAGCATCCTCCCTTCGTGTGCTGTCTTTGAACCATATCCCTGAAGCAGCTGACTGGGTAGGTGGCTTTTCTTCAATAGGTCCTTAAGTGGAACTAGACATTTTCTATACAATTTAATATACTGGGAAATATAATATAATATAATATAATATGATATGATATGATATGATATGATATGATATGATATGATATGATATGATATGATATGATATGATATGATATAATATAATATAATATAATATAATATAATATAATATAATATAATGGAAAACAAATCTAGTAACATGTCACCATTGTGAATACTTCTCCTTCAAAGTAGTCAAGAGTGGTACCTTTACCATACAAAGTTAATGGCTAGAATAAGCTGGGTTTCTCTCAACTCATCATCTCTGATGGAGGAGATCTGCCAGATGGCTGGGTTGGGTCATTCATTCATAAGAAACTTAAAATCTATAGAAGGGTCTTCATATTGTCTCAGTTTATATCCCCAAACATCCCCAGGAGATTATATTGTTTCTCCAGCCACTTGAATCTGTGACTTTTACAACTTTGTACTGTATAGAGTTGAGAAACAAATGCATGTTCCATAGAAAATGCCATGCACACATTTCCAGTTATCAATGAGCATGATACTAGAGATTTCCTTGCAAGAAAAAGTATAATAAACCCTCTAATCTCATACTCTATACTAATATATGTGCAGTTTCAACAGCTCTAATGTAAATATAATACCACCAAATGTTTAGATGATCACATGGAGTAAAGGTTTAAATGGACATATTTTTATTTAACTGAATTTAAAAAGTAATTTTTATTTGCCCATTACCTTACTACTGATACAAATGTCAATGCTGTTTGATAATACAGTTGTAGGTTTCAAGGAAATACAAGGGAAACTTCATAAGAAGTTTCTAGTGCCCAGAGGCATACCCAGAGCCCAGGGTCTTGAATACAGATTGCTCTTTATCCTTATCTAGAACCACACCAATGATAGAATCCTTGGGGGCTGCAGACACTGTTCAGACTCCAGGCTTCTCAGAGTCTCGTAATACTTGCTTGTATTATTATGCAGTTTTTAAGTGGTCTAGTTTTTAATCAATATATTGCAAATCTGATGGGAACCCTTAAGTAATAGAGAACATTTATCCATCTCTATACTGTGTTTGAGATTTTAAAGTAAGTTTCTTCTACTTCCTCATTGCTGGCCACTTCTTACTTTTCAGAGACAAGACCTCCAAGAACAGCATTCTTGTCTCACCCAGTTTCCTTTTAGCCTCAATACCATTGCCTCCAGACAGCCTCCAGTTCAGATGATACACTACCTTTGCTTACTATCTGCCATTTTCTCTTCATAACAGAGCACTTAAGCTTTGATAGTAACCCACACTTGCACCCAACAGCACCAGAGTGCTTTGGAGAAACCAGAAGAGATGTCACTATTGTGTCTTCCAAAATCACAATCAATTTTAGACCCACTTTCCCTAACAAGGTGTGTACAGATCTGTGTATGTATACAGATATGAACAAATATGTGTTAGTCTGGCATATTGGCTGCTTTAGTGTGCAATGCAAAATAGGCTTCCAGGACTCTGGGTAGGAGAAGCACATTTATATTTTCTTCGGAGAAATGGGCAGGATTTGACCTACAGTCACTGGCGAGGGAAGGGACACTCTACTCTGCCTTGAGGCACCTGTAGATCTCCTTTTTGTTGAGTTTATGACCACCTTGTACATGATACAAGCAATCTTCCCTACTTTATTAAAACTAATTTTTACTTGATGAGAAGATACTCCATTTAGCCTCTACTCCTGTCAGTTCAAACAGGAAAGTAAGAAAATATACTTTTCTCTCCAGGCTTTAACTAAAGAGTCTATTTTTCCAGCTTTTGCTTATATGCCTCTATGTTCAATATTTTTCTTTGAGGATCTGTGATACACTTGAGTCATTTCAACTTCAGGCCATCCATCAGAATAAGTTAAGAGCGGGAAAGGGTCAGCCTTTTCTGTCTGCCAGTCTAGATAGCTTTCGTCTCTAATGGAATCCTTTCGATAATTATTTCATACTTCGGGCCAATCTTGATGGAGTCCATTCACCCCTTTGCTACCTCTGCAGATCATTCAAAAGCTTCTATTAGGACTCTCAGAGAAACCTCCTTTTGCTTTATGCTCAAAGAAAGGAAGTAGAAAACTTCAAGAGGGCCAGGCTTTCTGTAATCACTGTACGAGAGGCACTGGGTGTTTTTTTTCTGAAAGCTCTGTGCCCAGGTGGAAGGGCTCTAAACTGTGCACACAGCATGGCAACCTCAGTCCCACCAGTCCCACTCAGAAGCTATGATATATGCCCATGTTAATTTGCATATAATCTCCCCACTCTTATTATTTGGGACAGGTTGGCATTGGCCATATTTGGATGGCAGTACTTTCCAAGAAGAGAAAAGAAAAGGAATCTCTGACCCATCACCATAAAGATAAAAAAGATCGGGCATAATCTAGGACACCTATTTATTTCTTGAATGTACCACAGTCCCTTTCTTCCAAATTGTGTTTTTGCTTTGTTGCTTTCAAATGTCTACTAAATTCTCTAAGCAGGAACCAGCTGATGGGCAGGTGTGACCTGAGGACTGAGAAGTGCATTGGGCTCTGAGCGGAGCAGCTAACAAGAGAGAATACAACAGACTAGATGCCTCTGCTGACCACATTCCCAGAAGGCTTGCCCAAATGGGGCTCTTCAGACTTGCTGGAGGCAGAGGACTTCCTTTAACAAAGCCTAGAACCACCTATCTGTTCTAAAGGATGGAGACAGGGACATGCTGCCTATGTGTGCTTGTGTGAGGTGATGTCAGGGTATAGCATCCTCCACCCCACCTCTTCTGCAGAGGGTTTAAGGTGGCTTTTGAATATGTATGTGAGATGAGGGCACAGTTCACCAGAGAAAGCAAGGCAAAGGTGACACACAGGTAGACACTCACAACACTGTTTACCAGAGTCAACTAGGGTACTACAATTCCAAGCCACAAGCATAGCAGGAACATTCATAGTGCAGGTAGGACAAAGGAAAAGTCTCTGTAAGCAAGTCACTGCTAGGTAACAAGCACAGTCAAGGGGAATGGAAAAATGACTACTCAGTGTCCCTTACTGAGATTCAAACTTAGGCAGCAAGTAAGCATCTTTCAGAAAACCACCTCCTTGGCCCATGTACTTTCTCCCTAAATGAAAACAGGTATCTTCATCTCTGGAATATCCAGTGAGTGTGTTTTAAATGTATCATGTCATACAGAATGATTTTTTAAACAAGATTTTAATCTGATGCACATCATATTTATATTTTGTTTCTTGCTTTTCATTACTAGTAGTTTTTAAAAAACCTATAATTTCATATTTTTTCTTATAAAGGCTACACACTCAATGAGCTCTTATTCCCCCTTGAGTACAAAGATGAACTTGGGAGACTTTTGAAGACATAATGGGCTACTTACAATATGAATAGTCCAGTTTCTTATTTTCAATTTTAAAATACATTCATTTACTTGTGTGAGTGGGCATGTGTATATGGTGTTCAGAGAACAAGTCGACTCTACCATGTGGGTTCTAGGGACTGAACTCAGGTCCTATCAGGCTCAGCAGCAAGCACCTTTATCCACTTGAGCTGTCAAATTTGTTCTCGCTCTTAAAAAAAAAAATCCAACAACAAATAATAAAAACACAGAATGGAAATAAAACAAACAAGCAAAAAAAGACAAAAAACATTTAAAAGCCATATCAGACCAAAATGAAAAAGAAAAGTCCTCTAAACAACTATGGTGTTCATCTTGTGATGCCCGACTGCCTGTGAGCAAGGACTCGAGCCTTATGGATGGTGGATACACATAGTGACACTCAACTGGAAAGAACTAAATTTCCCTCTCCCAGTAGGTGTCAATTGTAAAGAGCACCATGGTTAGGGGTGGGACCTCGTGTCTACTTCCCCCTCTCAGTGCTGGGATTCTGTCTGGCATGAGTGTATGCAGGCCTTGTGCATGCTGCTGCAGTCTCTGTGAGTTTGTCAGTCCTGTTGTGTCTGGAAGATACTGTTTCCTTGGAGTCATCCACCACCCCTGGCCTTTAACTATCTTTCAGCCTCCTCTTCTGTACTGATGCCTGAGCCTTGAATGGAAGAACATGACACAGACATCTCCTATAGGGCTGAGTGTTTCAAAGTCTTTCGCTCCCTGTACATTGTCCAGTTGTGGGCAGTGGTGGATTGAATAGGTTTGGCCCCCATAGACTTATGTGTTTGAATGCTTGGCCCATGGGGAGTGGCATTAGTAGGAGATGTGGCCTTGTTGGAGGAAGTGTGTCACTATGTGGATGAGCTTTGACGTCTCTTAGTGCTCAAGCTTTCCCCAGTGTAGAACAGTCTCCTGGCTGCCTTTGGATCAAGATATAGAACTCTTTGTTCCTCCAGCAACAAGTCTGCCTGCACACTGCCATGCTTTGATGATAATAGAATGAACCTCTGAAACTGTAAGCTAGCCCCAGTGAAATGTTTTCTTTTATAAGAATTGCCTTGGTTATGGTGTCTCTTCATGGTCTCTTTGTTAATTCCCATATACTTCGAAAAGAACCTTCTCTGATGTGGGTTGGAAATTTGGGGTCATTTGCTATAATTAGAAAGTAAATCCTGAGGTGCTATTGCCAATTGACAGCTGCCTGGAGAGAGAGTGAGTCAGTTTTCCTTATGGATGTGGCCCTTGGTAGGTGGAACAAGAACCAGTAGAAGACTCCACAGCCATGAGTATATCGGTGGGACTAATTGGGCCATGGGTTTTAAAAGAAACAAGGACACAAAACTGATGGTTTTGGAATGGGGTAGATCTGAGAGGAATTGGGGCAGAAGGATAGATAATATCAAAACACAGAGTATAAAATTCCCAAAGAATTAATAAAAAATATTTTTTAAAGGAGTAAATAAGTAGATTAGTGCTTGTGGAGTTCATATCTTGTCTTGGTTACAGAGGAAGATGAAGCTTCAGGAAAAGGACCAGATGTGACTCCAGGTTAGGGCCCTAGGCATATAGAAAGTCTCTCTACTTCCAATAACTCTTGAGGTCACTGAAGACCCAGGGGACAGACCAGTCCTGAACCCAGACTACCACAACTTTCATGCTTCAGCAAGAAAGTCTTTTTGCATAGTACATGGTTGGTAACACAAAAACTCACAACTGGTTAAGGGGCTGAGCCTGTGGGGTATTCAGCTAAGAATGGGACACCTATCTCATCCCAAGACTCAGGGAATCATCTTGGAAGAGAGAGGATTTGTAAGAGCCAGAGGTCAGGGAGGACCAGAACACAGCACTGTCTTCTGGACAGGTCAGGATCTTTATGCTCATGAACCCTCAGCACAAGATCAACCCAGTCAACACTCCAGTGTAGAAGGGGAAGATGTCCCTAACTGAGGAGCTACTGACTGCTGACAAAAGAGAGTACCCCCACCCCCTTTTTAATGATAAGGCTCATGGTAGGCCAACCACACCCCAATGTGTGGGTCAACACTAAAGAGTATATAGACAGAAAACATTAGAATCAACAGGTTATTGAATAACAATAAACAAACAAACAAGTCCCAAGAAGTTGGAGGTGTAGGGAGGTAGGGTGGGTCTGGGAGACGTTAAAGGGAAGTGTTGGAGGTGAATATGATAAAAATACATTGTATGAAATTCTCAAGTAGTTAATAAAATATTCCTTAAAGACAAATGACAATTGAAATCTAGAACTAGAATCTAGTGAACACTTCATTCACCTTCTTAGCCACTTATCTGAAAAAAAGCTGTTGTGAGGACCTCAGCACCAGGAAACACATCCATGACTTTGTCTTTAGTTACATTAGTTCTCAGCTTCCCACCCTTCACTTAATGCAGATTGACCACATACAAACTTATTCTGAATTCACAATGGCAGGCCAGTCTTTGGCAGGGATGATTCATTTTTAGAGTGGCCTTTATTGATCCTTAGATAATTTAATACAAATATACAATGTGTCTTGTTCATACTCAGCTCTATGCTGGCTCACCTTCCCAGGCAAATCCTCTCTTTCTCATCTCCTGGAGTAATTTTAATTGGAAATGTAATATCTAGTGCTAGGGAGATGGCTCTGTTGATAAAGTACTTGTCCTAAAAGTGTGAAACCCTGCTTAATGCCCAGAACCCATGTGCAAATAACCGGGTGTTGTGGTATATATTTATAATCCCATAACAAGGAAGGTAGATGGGGCGTTCTGGCCAGCCACCACAATCAGCCTGGGGAGTCCCAGGTCAATGAGAGGTCCTAGGTCTCAAGAAAGAGGATTTAAGCAGAGCCTTAGAGTTGTCCTCTGGCCTCTACATTTATGTTCACTGATGTACATGCATTATGCACACCTGCATATACACCAATACACACATTTACACACACACACACACACACACACACGAAGTGTCATATCTGAGCAAGTCCTTTGATTCTAAGATGCAACTGAAAGTACAGTTAAGAGGCATGGTGTTGTGGTCCATATCTTTAATCCCAGCACTTGAGAGACAGAGGCAGGCAGACCTCTGAAAGTTTGAGGCCGGCCTGGTTTACAAAGTGAGTAATGGTCAGAGCTGTTACACAGAAAAACTTTGTTTATTGTCAAACAAACAATAAAAAGTATGGTTAACAGATGAAGAAACAGTTCAGATGTTCTATAGCCAGACTCAGAGGTGGGACATCCATGGCAAGTTGAGAGAAGTCTTGAATGCAGCCATCCCTTTGGAAACAGACCTATTAGCTCCACGTAGGCCACTTTTCCAAGGACAGAGGTTTGCCTAGGTAGTGACTAATAGTGTGCCTTAGTCCAGAGGGAAGCTAGGCTACTGAGAGGTATTGAGGGCATTAAGTTCTCTTACAGACTCCCCAGGCCCAGGAAGGAGCTCTTTGTGGTAGCTGTCAAAAAGAAAGAGCATAAACCTTTGAACCAGACATGTGGGAAGCTGCTGGGAAACATAGCATCCTGTCTGTGAATTCCCAGGATGCTCTCAAACATCTGACTGAACTCAAATACGTATGCTGGATATAAAAACACTCTCTTCCCTTGAGGAGAAACATTCTTTAGAACCTTTGAATTGTCTCCAAAGACACTGAACTGGCTGTCTGTTCCTGTCTGACCAAGCTACTATTTGCACTGGGACTCCCTAGAACGTTTACGACAATAAATTGTGCAGTACACAGTTAAGCGGCCGTTCTTCCCTCTTTGCCGGGCTCTTAAAAGCATTCACGTGTGCAAGAAGGAAACAAACAGATTGTACTCTTCCTAGTCATTTCAGTTTTCTCTGGATAGATGTCCATGTGATCCTTGCCTCTCCTACAATTTCATTGTGACCATTAGACAACAGCCTCATGAGCCTTTGGTACAGTGTAAAAGCGTCTACACACTCTGTCATTATAATGCATGGTACATGATAATGCTGGGGCACAGTGAAGGGCTTGTTTTACACAAGGACTCACTGTGCTGAGGAGGTGGCATGGTTGGACACTGGGCATATATTTGCTGTGCAAGCATTGAGACCCCAGTGAGTACTGTGCTTAGAATGCACATAAAAGGCTAGATGTGGAAATGCAGTTTGTAATCCCAGCTCTGAGGTTGGCAGAGAACGGCAGAAGCCTGCACCTCACTGGCTGGTCAGCTTAGCCTACTTGGTGAGCTTCAGGCCAGTGAGAGCCTCTGTTTAAAAAAAAAGGGTGAATAGCACTTGAAGAACAATACCTAAGGTTAGCCTCTGACCTCCACACACTGGCATACGTCTATACATACATGCATATACATGTACCCATACACACATACATCTATACACACATATATCCACATGCATCCATACATACATGTACACATATATATCTAGACGTACATATGAATCCATACACACATGTCCACACATACACAGATGCACACACATCTATACACACATGCATACACATGTATTCATACAAACATATACTGTACAACACAACATACACATGGGTCCATTCACATATACGTCTATACACACACATACATCCATACACACATGCACAATCATGCATCCATACACAAAGGCCCAAAAATGCACACCTGCAAACAATCCAGAGGATACAACCGGGAAGAGCGCAAGTCTAATGCCACCAGGAAAACCACTGAGCCAGGGAGCCCTACCCAATTGAGACAAAAGAGCTTTCAATGGAAAAGGAGTATGAAGCCTTCCCATGCAGCACAGAAGCCATACTCTTGAGGACTGCATTTAGATGGCTCTATTTCCTCAGATTCAGGGATAGCATCCCCTCTGCTCACATGTTTAAGACGAATGGGTTCCCCACGTGTCAAGTGTTTGCAGATGTGCCAGAATCAACCGTCATTTAAGAAACCCGCCATCTTTCAGAATGAAGCGCCCATGTGTCACAGTAAGTTCAATTGAAAAGAAAAGAAAGAGATTTGATGCTGTTTCTTTGCTCTGCCACCCTCCCACCTGTATGTTGCATATTTCAAACTAGCAAGTGCAGGAGGAAATCATGAAGCATATTATTAAAGCCAGCCTACTGCCAAGCGACACAAATGTCTAAGAGTTGGAGTGCTTCAAAACTGACTGCTTAATTTTCAATAGTGCAACTGCATTTAATCAATATTTGTGTGCTTTTCTGAGAGATGAAGGAAACATGTTAGGGACTGATTTTATCATTTGTGTATTAGGAGAGTACTATTCAAAAGCAGTATAGTAGTTCCAGCCACAGGCACAGAGGCAAAAAGATCTGGGTTATGAGTCCTTATGAATTAAGGGCAAATTACCAATCTCTAAGCTGGAGGGTTTTTTTCTATCATTAAATGGTGAGAAAACCACCCTTTGATAGCTCTATGGTTAAGAGTACATACAGCTCTCATCGTGGACAAGAGTTCAGATTTCCACATCTATTTCAGGTAGCTCAAAACTACAGCTCCATGGAGATATGTCATCTTTGAACTCCATAGCACCAGTACTCACATGCTCATCCACACTTACACACACATACACACACACACACACACACACACACACACACACACACACTTAAAAAATTCTAAAACCAAAACTGCCCAAGGATCATAGAGTAGGCCACACATGCATTCTTAATGCCCACGATGCTCAGTGAGAGCACTGGTGCTTTGTCTTCTCTCCTTTGGTGCTGGAGAGGACCAGCAGTGATATCACAGCCATACACTCTAAGCCGAGGGAAACCTAACAGGCAAAGGAAGAGAGAAACATGGACCAGGCTTTCAAAATTCTCGACTATAGTAGCCAATGGCAACCATTATACACGTCAGTGACAATTACTGTGACCCACACGAAAGCATCAGCCATTTCTAGAAGGAATGTTTGGACAATGAGGGTGACATTGCTGAATCTGAAAAAAAAAAATCCAGATCCTTTGAAAACAACTCACCTCTCAGTCTTTATACGCTCACGTAATTCATTCAGTGTAATGCAAATTCATTTCTTTGCTTACTTGATGATAGGCCATCTTGGATAGGGTAGACAGAAAAACCGCTATGATGAACTCAGCCCAAGGACCATCTGGTGATACTCCTGGACTAGAGACAGAATTTTAAATAAAAAGAATGGAAGTATTTTTAAAAAGACACTTTAAATTGTGCTGACTTGGGGTTAGGGACTGGCTCTATCAGTAAAGCACTTGGATGAGGACCCAAGTTCAAGTTTCAGCACCCCTGTAAAAGGCTGGGCATCTGAGCAGATGCCTGCAATGCCAGGTCTGGGGAGGCAGACAAAGGTGGATCCCTGGTACTGGTCAGCCTGCTCATCCTGCTCAGTCAGTGAGCTCCAGGTTCAGGGAGATTTTGCCTCAAAAAAGTAGAATAGAGAATGTAGACCTCTGGTCACTCTATTCATGCACAAACAGCCCCACACATGGGCACATACATGCACATCACACACACACACAACAGTGTGCACATGCGTGCGACACACTGTTTTTGAATGCTTGTGGCAAGCCTGCTCAGATTATAGAGTCTAGCACTAGCTCTGGTCACCAACATCTGCATCTGACTGGATGCCCAGCTTACGAAGAACATTGGAGAACAGCTGTCAATAGTCGGAGACCCACATCTCTGGTGTTTGAGTCAGTAGGAGTAAAAACTGTTTCTGCTTGAGTTATGATTGTAGGTGAAAGTGAGGTGGAGCATGATGGGAAGAGCCTGAATTCTTATGTCTATAACCTACCAGCTTGGTGAGCAAAGCCTCACTATCTTGATTGCTTAGTCCTTTAAATGAAGGAAAATAATGACTGAAAGGAAAATAAATAAATAAATCCAACCTTCTTAGTGTGTGTATAACAGAGCTTAACATACACCACCCCACGCCAGGCTTTATTTTCCCAGTTTAGGAAAGCAAATAAGGATTGCATTCACCACATTAGCAGACAGTCACCAGCACACCCCTACCACTAACAGAGCCACCAATCCACCTCCACCACTAACATGAGCGACCACCTACCTCACCTAACACGTTATGTGCTCATGCAAGCAAGGTGCCACTAACTACACTGAGCACACTATATCATGTACCATGGAAGAGGGAACTAAAATAATCTACATCTTAAGTCCCTTCAAAAGCCTGTGCAGGAGACAAATGTCCAAGAGGCAGAGCCTCATGAAACGATGTTAGGTTATTGAGGATGTACCATTGAAGGGCATCTTTGGACCCTTGTTCCTTCCTGTCTCTTTCATTTATGGACCCACTCTTGGCACGACATCCCACACTGTCATAGGATTAAAGGAACAGGGAGGAGTGATCATGAAATGAAGTTTCTAGACTCAAAACCTGACCTGTCCTTGGCAGTCACTCATGGGAGAGAAGCTGACTTTCGGCATCGTTTTCTTGTCTTAGCAGGTCAGCTACTTAGCAGCACAGCAACTGTTCATCCAAGACAGTGGAGGTCACATGGAAATTGACAAGGGCTTGAAAATGTCTCTGGAAAAAGCTTCTGTTCCCGATGCTGGCAAGATGGTAGAACAAGAGGTGTGCAGCTTTTATCCCCAGTGCCAGAGCACTCACTTAGCCATCAGAAAAAAAGTGTAGGGTGGGAATCCCCAGTAAGGAAACCTCCATGACTAAGGAATGTGGCTTTGCCAAGAGCTCAGGTCTCCACTATAGTCTCCAACTGAAAGCTAATTCCACTATAGCATGGTTCTATTCCCACGGAACCATCCCTGTCTGCTAACTGGCCCAAACAGGAACCACATCTGTCTGTGGCCCCATTGTAGGGCTGCTGACAGTGGATCAAATATGGGATCCTTAAGTGGTAGAATAACTCAGCTGTAGTTTGCTCCACTGCTGTCCATTTGGGAGCCCACAGGGCTCCTACTAGTCTATGGTACCCTAGTGGGCCTGACAGCTTCTTTCCTCTTTGTGGATCCCAACACTATTCTATGGTTCAGTTCCAGCACTGCCTTACTGAGGGGTCCAGGAACACGAGTCTGTATTGAGAACAAGTCTAGCTGGGAACCCTAAGCCTTGTGACCTGCTTCCAGATTCTAGCCCTACTCTGATAGAGACCCAGTTCTGTCCCCACTTAGAGGCCCTCTGAATTTGACCTGGTTATACATTTTCTTTTTTTTACTCTATGTGACATGGCTCCTAATCCACTCTACTGTCTGGACACAGTTTTGTCTATCTAGAACTTGAGGAAAACAACACCTTTGAGCATGGCAAAAACTCAACATTGGACCCTTGGAATAATCCAAGATTTTGTCCCAGCACCATTGGGCACAGTTCAGAGACAGTTCTGTCTATCCAGAGACCTGTTAGACTCTGCTCAGGGACCCATCCATGCCTCTGGTAACAGTATGCCTTCTGTAGATGCAGGAAGAACCAGAAGGAGCCTCACATCCTTGTTTTACCATTGTTTAATTATGAGGTAGTAACAGTCCTTTGCAACTAGGGATCACAGGAGAACCATGTACCGGCTTGTGTCTGTAAAACAGACCTGGGAGCTATGGACCCCTCTCGACACCTGAAATCAACTAAAGGCTCTGTCCTTATGTTGCTGGACTGAAGTATCAGAAGGAGCCTCAAGGCTATAAACAGGCAGGATAAGGTTTATGCCTTACAGGATCCTTAGACTGAGAAAGTTTGTTTACTCTTTCAAATGTAGACACACCAATAAAAAAATTCTCAGGTCATGAAGAGTCATCCCCACAGGAACTAAGAACATGCTAGGAACTGGCTTAAAGTGACAGAGATCTACAAAATGCTTGACAAAAAATACTCTCCAAGCCTTGGACTCCCTGTGTAGCTGAGGATGACCTTGAACCTCTGATCTCTCTGCCTCTCCATCCTAAGTGCTGGGAGTACAGATGTGATCCACCAGGCTCAGTTTTATGTGGTGCTGGGGGACCCACTCTTTATCTATGCTAGGCTAAAAGAATTACTTTAAGGAAGCACACATAATTATGCAAGGAAAACAGACACACAGATAAATGAGATCAGGAAAATAAAACACAAAAGACCAGAAATTCGACAGAAATAGATACCATAAAGATGTGCCAACACAGGAACCCCACAGTTAGTGAGTATAATGAACAAGAAAAACAATGCAGTAAAGAGTATCTACAGTCAACACCATTAAGCAAAATAAACCATCTATGAATTTGAAGGCAATTGATGTGAAAATGTCTGTGAGAAAAGAAAAAAGAGCAAGGAAACCTGAATGAGTTCTAACATACTGAAGTGCCACTAGTATGCACACACTGGAGGCTCACACCAAAGCTCCACCTTAAGGTAGTCATGTGCTTAATGTAAGTAATGTATTTAGGAGCCATCTTTATGCATACACTGGAAGCTCATACTGAAGCACGACCTTAAGGTAGACTACTATGCACACAATGGAGGTTCTAGAATGAAAAGAGAGAGTGTAAAAAGGCAGAAAGCTTGCCTGAAATAGAGACCAAAAACTTGGCACTTCTGGAAGAGTGTGTGTATTTAGAGCTGAGGACCTCAGAGGCATAGAACAGGCCAATCCGATGAACGTAAGAGCCATAAACCTTTGTGCTTGGTAATTATGCTATGGGGAATCAAAGTCTAAGAGAAATGCCTGTCATGACCTTCTCAGGTGAAACTTGCAAGCTAAGAATGTGGAATGAGATTGTCAAAAGTACTGAAAGGCAAACTCATGCCAAAGTCCTTACTAGCTCCAGGAAGTGATGGAGTGGTAGAGGCTCTCTCAGACCAACAAACAAAGGATTTCATCACCACCAGATCTGATTACAGGGAATGCTTAAGGGAATCATTTCTCCAAGGTAAGGGTTCACTTACTTATTTTTTTTAATTATGTGTATATATGTATATCTGTGCATGTGCATGTGAGTGCAATGGCTAAGTGAAGCCACAAGAGGGAGCTGGATTCCCCTGAAGCTTGAGTTATAAGGTGTGAGCCTGGGTGCCCTGCAAGATCAGCAAGTGCTCTTAGCCACTGAGCCATCTCTCCATCCCCAGTTCTTCAAGATGAAACAAAAGCCTGCTGATCAGTGACATGAAAATATACAGCAGTAGAAAACCCCCTATGAGAAGACACTAAAGCCAAGCTCAGAACATTTTAATACTGCAATGGGACTGTTACTTTTAATTCTAGTATAAAAATGAAGAGGTAAAATGACTGGAGCTCTAGATATCTCTGTGGAAGAGTACCTGCTTAGTATGCCCAAAGCCTTGGCTTTGATTCCTAGTACCACCAGAAAACAAAATCAAATCATTCAAAATGGATACATAGTATAAAGTGGATACACAGTTTAAAACAGTAATATGTGGATATATAAAGTTTTTTACGTCTACCTAAAATATATGGATAACATAAAGTGTGACAGGTGGGGAGGGGAGTAAAAACATAATAGTCTTATGTAGTTAAAGTCTTTATCAGCTTAAATAGACTCTTATAACTATATTTTATATGAAAGCAGTATCATAATGAGAAATCCTATTCAGATACACAAAAGATAAAGAATCAAAGCCCTTCCATCCACCACCTCAAAGCCCATCAGTTCATTGGAGACCAGATTAGAGGAATAAACAACCAACCATCTGGATTACAATAACATCCCACCTAGCAAGACACTACATCCACTGTAGCCCTCAAGACTCGAGGAAGGAAAGAAGAAACTAAGACCAAACTCAACAGAAGAAACTAGATAATGAAAATGAGAAGAAATAAATCAAACAGAGAATACAAGTCATAGAAAAAAGTATTAAGGTTTGTTTTGAAAATTTTTTTTAAACAAACTCTTAACCAAACCAAGGGAAAAAAAAAGAGAGAGAGATGTCTCAAAAAGATTCATTACAAGCTATGAAGAGAATCACAAGGAACCTCTTTTTCTTTTAAAAAAAATTTAATTATACATACGTGAGTGTGTCAGAGTGTGTATATGTGCACATGTGTGTGAGCGTCCATGGAGGCTAGAAGAGGGCATGGGATTTTTGGGAGCTGCAGTTATAGGTGGTTCTGAGCTGCCTAATGCAAGTGTGGGGAACCAAACTTAGATCTTCTGCAAGCCCAGGGCATTCTCTTAACTGCTGAGCCATCACTCCAGTCCCAAAATGCACTAATAAGATAAATTACCCAGCAGCAAGTTTGACCATGTAGAAAGAATAACAAAGTGCTAGATCATGTGTATCTGTGTGTGTGCATGTGTGTGTGTGCATGTGTGTGTGCTGTGTATAAAAAGGTAGTCAACAATGACTAGAAAACTAGAATATACCAAACAACTGAGATTGAATCAGTATCATAAGATGTTCAAGTAAAACAAATCTCCAGATGGCTGGATGCTTCTGGACTCTTCAAAAAAAAATATGAAAAAGCAGCACTTCACAACTCCTTCTATGGCATCAGCATAATGCCAAAGGCACCATAAGAACAAAAATCACAGGCCACTGCTTCCAAGAAATTTAGATGTAAAGCCCTCAACAAAACACAAGCAAATACAACTACATATTAGCAGATGTGTCTCACAGTCAAGTGGAATCCATCTCTGGGATGCAAGGACGGCCAGCTAGGCAAATCCGATTAACTAAGTAAAAGCAACCACCCTTCATGGTTACCTTGAGTTTAACATTCAATTATGATGAAACTCTTAAAAAAGTAGGCACAGAAGGAATTTACAACAACACAGTAAGACCATGATTGAAAGTATACATTTAACACATGCTAAATGGGGGTGGCTAGAGGCTCTCCTGTTAAAGTCTGGTTCAAAGGAAGGGTTCTTCCCCACAGCTCAACAGAGCAGTGAGTACAGTAGCCAATGCAGTTACACAAGCAAAATAAATAAATAAATAAAGACATTTAAGTGAGCAGGCTAAGTAAAATATCTGAATATAGCCATGTCATGTTTGTATACAGATTTTTATAAAAATCTGCAAAAGTTATTAAACAAACCAAGTGAAGTTATTCAACAAACCAAAATCTACATGTAAAAATTCTGTTTGTTTTCATATGAATAGAATAAGCTATTTCTGAAAATAAAATTAAGGCAATACTTCCATGTATAGCAGCAACAGGAATAAAGGACTTAGTACCAAACATAATCAAAGAGGAGGAAGATCTGTGTGCTGAATTATAAAATGTTTATGGAAAAACTGAGGGAACAAAAAGATATTCTAGGCCGGGCGGTGGTGGCGCACGCCTTTAATCCCAGCACTTGGGAGGCAGAGGCAGGCGGATTTCTGAGTTCGAGGCCAGCCTGGTCTACAGAGTGAGTTCCAAGACAGCCAGGGCTACACAGAGAAACCCTGTCTCAAAAAACAAACAAATAAAAGATAGTCTATATTAATAAGCTGGAAGAATATTGTTAAAATTTTATGCTATCCGAAGCCATCTACCAATTCAGTTCAATGCCTATCAAAATTCCAGCATCTTTCTCATGAAGATTAAAAAAAATTAAAATTCATATGGAATCACTAAATATGTTGAACGGACAGAGCAGTTGTCAGCAAGAAGAGCAAAGGCAGGAATATTATAATTCCTGATTTTAAAATCATACATAGCTATGGCAATCATAATAGTCTGGCTGTGCCAGGAAAGCAGGTAGGCAGAATGATGGGAACCAGAAATAAACCATATAGACATGATCTATTAGTGTTTGACACGGGCACCAAGAACTCACAGCATCAACGGGATGTACAGAGAACAGGGTACCACATGTGGAAGAATGTAACTGAACCCGACGTGACACAGAAAAGTGAAGTCAAAGTGGACATCAGACCCACGGGTACAAGCAGAGGGAAGCGTGTGGAAACCAGCTGCGGATGTATGCAATCCCAGGCAGCTGACGTGACAGGCAGCTGACGTGACAGAGAGAGCACTAAACTGAGATGAGCAGCTTACCATCAATGAAGGAAAGGTGTCAGGCACAGGAGGGGACATTGCTTGCTTGCATGGGTGTTTTTTGGGTCAAACTCCAAACTCCAAAAGTAAAAGCCCCTCCATAGTGGCTCAACAGGTCAAAAACAAAGCAAAGCAAAACAAAACAAAACAAAAAACCAAAAACAAACAAACAAAAAACAACAAACAAGACAAACAAAAAAACTCAGAAACTATAGCAAAATGACCAACATCAGAAGTTTTAAGATGAGCAAAGATCCTACACAAACATTTCTCTAGAGGACAGTACAAATTGCTCATGAGTATAGTCACAAGGAAATGCAAACCAATAAAGATCCGTTGCGATATGGTCTTAAGGAACTCTTAACATTGCACATCAATGCTGTAGGTGTAGATGGGCATGACTGTCACGGCAAGGAGAGATACAGCACAGAAAGAGCTAACGTCGGACTTCTCCTCGGAGCAACTCTACCACTGAGGACAGAGCCAACAGGATAGAGTAAACATGTCAGAGGAAGAGGGGGTGGCGCCTGCTTGTAGCTCTCAAATGCCACTTAAACAGCACACATATAAGCAGCCTGTGCCTATCTGTGAAAGACAGGGTAAAGAAAATGTGGTATGTGTTTGTGCATACGTGTGTATTAAGAGAGATAATAGTCATAGATAATAAATATGTAGACAGATCCCACGTGAGATAGATATACAGACAGTATAGGTAGATGACAGACATACAGACAGATGGTAGACAGGTGAATGATAAATAGATAACAGATAGGTGGTCGGTAAATGATGATAGATGACAGATTGATGAGAAAAATAGTGATCAATAAAAAGACACATTAGATATGACAGGTCAATATGTCGATGGAAATATATAGATGATGAAGATCACATATGGATGACATAGATGAGTAACAGATATATGGATAATATCGATAAATAATAACTAGGTAGATAATAGATAATCCAGTATTGGAATAAGGACAGTCTGCTAATTAATACATCACCAATTAACCTGGAGAACTTTGTGCTAAATGAAACTTAGCCAGACAGGTTAAGACAAATACCACTGCTCTTGCTTAGCTATGGCTTCTTAACTAGTCAAGTTCATAAATTCTGGGGATGTGATGCTGGCTATTGGGCTAGGAGGTGGGGAAGGGGGGATGTCATCCAAGGACATGCTGTCCCCTTGTACATGATGCCAGTGTTCAGATGGTAACCCCCCCAGCACTACTGGATACTAATATACACCTGAAATGTGTGAGTGTCACCATAAACTCCACAGCTGTGTGCAGGGACAGACCTGTGGAGGAACTTATTAAACTGTGCATGCAAGTATCAAAATACCACGTTCTATGCCTTAAATGTAAGTATATCTTGTTGTCAAGTGTATCTAGCAAAGCCAGGAGGAGAGTCCTGTTGCCCTTTGCCACTTATGCCTGTCACTACAGAATAATTTTACCTATTACTGAGCCACGTGACAAAGAAGTTCATGTTGATTATAAAAGTAAATAAACAACAGCTGTGTGATTCTGGCCATCTCTGAATGGGAACCTAAGACATGCAGGCATCAAGAGTGGGGTGAAGGCTGGGAACACACTTCGTCCTCTGAGCAGGGCTTCACTGGAGAAAGCATGTGGGCACCATTTTCGAGTAAAAGGCTCCCAGGGATTCCCAGTGCTAGATGTTCCAGAGAAGATGCTTTTCCTGCTTGGCCTTGGGAGGAGGTAGACTATCCCATGGTGCCCAGAGCTCCTGCTGGACACTGGTTTGGACACAGACTTTGTGATTCTGGAGAAGCATAGTAAACACCCTTGACCAGTCTGGAGTCAACATGTGCCACACCGGACAGTGTTCTGAGCGCTGCAGCCCACCCCATAAAGTTGGCAATGAGATGCACAGAATAATCTGCCCTGGAAGCTGCAAAGCAAATCTGAATCTAGACATGACCCTGAACAACAGGTCTAGTCAGTGAGGAAGATACAGGCAGCAAGGAGACAGGGAGAACCTGTCATGGCTGCAGGGAGCTCACAGGGAAGGGCCTCACCAGAGAACCATTCTCAAGGACAGGCTTTGATGATCAACTGTAAATATATGGGGAAAGGATACAGAATCACTAATTTTCTAACCTTGTGAAGGTCCCGACAACTAGAAGTTTGGGAAGTCTTCCGAACTACAGAAAGAGGTAAGTCACTTAGCCTACCTTCTACTGCAGCAGCGTTTGGGGGACCTGCACCTGGGATTTGAAAGTAATTTCTCTGTAGGCCACAGGCCTTTAAGTGTGATACGTCAGTACTTGTACATCTATCTGCACTGTTGCAGTAGTTATCTTACCAGGAGAGTGGGCTTCCTCACTGTCCATCAACAGACAAGTGGACAAGAGGAATGCAGTACATACACACAGTAGAATTTTATTGAGAAACAAAACAAATAAAAAAAAACCCAAACAATGCCAAAAAAAAACCCAATCAAACAAAACATCTCAAGAAAATTTGAAACTTTCAGTGTAATGGATGGCTTTGGAAAAAATTATATTAAGTGAGATAACCCAGACCCTTTCTCTATATACAGATCCTAGCTTTAAAAGCGTGTATGTGTGTGTGTGTGTGTGTGTGTGTGTGTGTGTGTGTAAAGGACATGTAAAGGAAATGGAGAAGAGAAGTGTTGAAGATGGGAGTTAATAGCTCACAGGTGACATAAAAGTGGATGAGAAAGGACTTAGGGGGAAGGGTGGAGGGTGTGGGAACTGTGTGGGAGAGGGAATGTCAGACAAATTAGTCTTGAACTTGCCATAAAAACTATTACTTTATATACTAACTAAAATTAAAATGAAGAAAGAAGTCAAATTTCTCTTTGAAAGTAAATGAGTACTGGGACATGTTAATCTATCCCGACACAGACCAGCACTGTGCCCATGCAGATGCTGTGTGTATAAGCAGATACCAGTGCAATCAGTAAGTCACTAAAGCCACTTCTTTAAAAAGAAAAAAAAAGTCTAAAACCCCTGCAAAGCTGACTCATGAATATTGATTAAAGAGGCAGACTAAAGCAGATGGCGGAGCTCCATGATGCCCGGATTCTGATGGAGCAGCCGGGAGGACCAGGGGTCAGCCTCAGGTAGAGGGTTAGCCTGAAGGCACATCAGAATTGTCTGCAACGCTGGGCTGTCAAAGTATCGTGTCTATGGTCTGCTAACATTTTAAATAAAGAAAATAGTAAGATCAAATGAAAGGTAGGCGTACAGGAGGAACTGGCACATGGCTTTCTGACGTCGAATGGACACAGGCACGGCTCCTTTACAGCCACTGTAATCTGATCCCTCTCACTTACCTTCCCAATGGCTCTTCTGCATTCACCCCTCACAGCTGTTAGTAAGTGGCCATATGAATGGATGCACCTAACCAACCTGACTGAGCCACGTTCCCAGCGTCAGCAATTTGATTTATTTCCACCAGTGCTCTGGTACCTATTTTCTATATGGTTTCTATTTTCTATGATGGGTTGATCTTCCAGAAATGGACTTTTACTGGCTCATACGAAAACTGTACTGTGGGTGCCGAGCAAGGGGTTGAATGGAAGGCTTCATTCATGCTACACTTACATCCCACCCCTGAGCCACAGCTCCAGCCCCACAGTGTTGGCTGCCCTGCTGCCCTGCCTCTCCCAAGCCCCACACTGCAAGAGCTGCTGTTCAGCCTCTTCAGCTAACTTGGTAGATAATTGACCTTGTTGAAATTTACTACCGACTAAGTCTTTACAGTCACAGGTATTTTCTTCGGTAGATTAGATTATGTGTGTGTTGTATAAAAATCATTACTTACCTCCATCAAAGCAGCAATGCACATTCGTTTCTATTTAAAATTTTAATCAGAAAAACACTGGACTCAGTGCTCATGGTCGCAGGTTTTGTGGTTTGTTTTTTATTTTTTTTTAAAGTATCCATTTTACTTTTACTGAGCACTTGGGGTGTTGCCAGCCTGATAATGTTCGCTAGGAAACAAGGACAGATGGGCAGGTAAATGGAGAGGCTGTTAGCAGCACGGGAATGTGGGAGAGGAGCAAAAATAATTCTTATGGGCTCTAGGCGTAGCTCTGCTGTTAGACTGCTCAGCACACAAGACCCAGCATGGCTAGTGCCCCATGCCTTTATTCGAAATATTTGGGAGGTAGAGGCAGAAAAGTCTGATGTTCAGAGTTATTTTCAGCTACACAGTGTGTTATAGGCTAGCCTTGGCTATGGGAGATTCTGGGGGGGGGGGGAGAGAGAGAGAGAGAGAGAGAGAGAGAGAGAGAGAGAGAGAGAGAGAGAGAGAGAGAGAACGCAACATATTTTTACATAGAAATAAAGTCCCTATTTTTGTGGAATCCAAAGGTACTACTATAAAAGTCATCCGTGTTAACATTGTAACGGCACTGCTCACTGTTGCTGGTCACCTGAATGCTTGCTTTTCTAAATGTTCATTTTCATTGGCAGGCTGGCCAGGGCTGGCTCAGCTGAGAAGTCCATGATGGCTGGGCTTCTCTCTTTAAGCGGTTCCCCATTCAAAAGAGGCTGGGCTAAGCTATCCTTTACAACGGACCAGTAGAGTTAGAGAGGGGAAGCCCTTACATGTACGCATGTGTCCAGGTTGTTACACTTGAATGGTGCATGCTCATGTTCTAGTGGCCAAGCAAATCACTTGGCCAAGCCCAGCCTCAGTAACTAAAAGGAGAGTCCAACATTATGGGATGTGGGAAAAGATGCTTCTCACAGATATAACCTGTGAGGCTACAGGTTTCATCCAGATGGATTATAGCATCTCTCCCAGGCTAAATAACTTTTATTATTATTATGATTGGTCCGTAAGAAGGATCAAATGGATTTCTACAGGTTGAGAGATATGGAGAGGACCTGTGAGAGAATATATTGCTTTGATTTCTAGTTTTAGAAAGATCACTATAGACAGCTTGTATAATATTAGGTAGAAGGTCAACTAGACACAAAAAACCAAAACTTAGCCAAAAGACCACAACGAAAAGAAAATTCATTTGAGAAATGCCAGCAATAACAATAGAAAACTTGTTGAGTGCCAATTACTAGCCTGAGCTGCTACAGTTCCATCCTTATCATGAAAGTTTACATAGGACTGCTCAAGTCTGTTTTAATTTATTACTTATAAGTTATAAATACATTATCGATAGTTGAGCAAGTGATTTTGAGGCAGCTTCATGTAATCAAGACTAGCACTGAGCTTGCTATGAGGCCATGACATGACCTTCCTGCCTCTAACTCCCAAATGTCGGGATTATAGGAGACTGCCAAAGTGCCTGGCTCCACTCTGGTTTGCACACAGATTAGAATAAGGTTACAAGGTCAAGCCTGTGGGAGGGCTGGGCCCTAATTCTTCACCTCTTTGAAGCCAAAGTCAGGTGTCTTTGAGAACAATGAGTGAAAAGGGAGAAACAGGCTGAGCAACGGTGAACGTGGTGATAATGTAGCAGAGACCCAGGTTTCCCTTTCCTTGTTCTTGCCTGATTGAGCTTCCAGAAGCATCTCCTGGTTCATGGATACTGGAATACAGGGAGCAAGAGAAAGGCGTGGAAGTGAAGTGGCCCAAGGTCTTCAGCAAAACACTGACAGTGTCTGATCGCTGCTCCACTGGCAACGAGCCTTGGCATCAGGACTGGTCTTGAGTAGAGATTGCAAGTCCAGAGAGTTGGTTGGACAAAGCAGAAAAGATGAATGATAAAACAATTTAAATTGTGCATTCCTTGATCACACACACACACACACACACACACACACACACACACACACACACACAATCTCTGTCCTACCCTCATTTTCCCCTTTCAACTGGCTCTTGGTGGGTGGGTTACTCTCCTGAAATGCCTACTTCCTCCCTCTTTTGTTTTACTGTCTTGGTCCCTGGGGAGAGTGGAAATTAGCTATGTGTGATGGGTGTGCAGGAGGCAGGCTTTGGTCCTCAGCCAAAAGAGAGTGAATCCCCCACAAGAGTAACTGAAGTATCAGCATCTCAACCTGCGTTCTTGGAGCTGAAAGGGTTTCTTTGTTTCTTCAGCATTCCAAACCAGGAAGTCATGAAGTTCAGAGCATCCTTGATGACACCCAAATAAATCTCTCAAATCCATTCAGCGATCAGTGAATGCATATTAACCTAGAGACAGGGGCTCAGATAGGAGATAGTAAGGTAGAATAAAACAAAGGGGTCCCAAGGAGTGTTTGGCTTCTGGGTGAAGGTGGTACTGGTCACGTGACATAGACTGAACTACTTGCCAAGTGAAGGTCAATGACTGTGGAGAGTCAGGAGAAGGGAAGTGCACAGAAGGGGAGAGCTTTGATGTGTTCCTGAAGGACAAGATGGAAGGACATTCTCTGAGTCCAGTGTAGACCCTTAAGTACCAAGTGTAGTTGGGGATCTAGCTGTTCTGTAGGAGTCAAAATTAACAGATTTTGGCCAACATAAACAAAACAAAACAAAACCAAAAAAACCTTAGTTTTATATTTTGTTTTTGAATGAGTCTATTTCTTTTTCAGATGAACTCCTTTCTAAAACAAGGTCATTCAATGAAACAGATGTTAAAATATTATGAGCTTAGTTTAGTACAGATCACCGGAGAGTCTTCCAGGAACAATGGCTTACTGACCACCCAAGCCAAAAGATGCTGCATTTTGACAGCTGTACCCAGGATAACCAAGACATGGAGCCAGGAATATGGCATATTCTCCACTAACTTCTCACACTTCTGTCCAGCAATGGACATGCAGTCTGACGGGTAAGTCTTACGAAAATACCATAGATCCTGTGTATGTGGACATAGGGACATTCTTGCTCTTAATTTTGTGTGATATAGAATTAATGTGAATTTTCCTTAGCAGAATTCTCTGTTTGGCCTTACATAATTTTGAACCTCTGCATCATCATCACATCTACACAGTCCAGCCAACATTTCTTGCCTCTTAGGATATGATAAGCATTTACTCTAAAAACCTTGTTTGGTCATTGAGCATCTTGCAGAAAATTTAGCCAGTGTAGACACCTGCCTAGCGCTTGCGCTGACATTCTCTGCCTTCCATTCCGACACTTATTAGATGATTGCTTTAAAGCTATTTTTGAAGGGAGGACTTGAAAGAGGGGAAAGGATCAATCACTGTTTAGCCAGCTAGACCTGCTTTGATATACAGTAACCAAAAGTCGGTCTCACCACACCACACAAGGGTTAGGTGAGCGGAGCCTGTGATCTCAGCTGAATTCTTAATACATGACGGGCTGTCTAGCATCCCCACACAGAGGATGTAATTCAGGCTGTAATAAAAGCCTAGTGCCCCACTGCCGACGCTACACACAGCAGACTTACTATATACTATCTATTGTAGTTTTTTGGATGAAAGGCAAAGTATTAGATTATGTCCTACCTGCCTTTCAATGTCTACTTAACCAATTCATCATCCTAATTAGCATCTGGGCACACTAATGGGGCAACACTATGAACTTTCCCTAGCTTTAGTCAGGAAGCAGCTTCCATAAGACTATTGTCCCCTGGTGGTGATAAAGTAATTATGTCCATACCATGGTAAACACAAGGCCACCCTCAAAGGCCTTGGGACATGTCTGCCATCTCATTGTATTAGCCATCAACTGGAATCACAGAACACAGTCAAACAAGGTCTCAGATAGCTTTGTGTGTGACATTTGCTGAAGAAATGCTCATTGGCAGAAAGAGTCTGTAGATAACCTAGTTTCTCATCCCCCAGCCACTTGAACAATAATGCACTTGCCACCTCAGCAGACATATTATATAATCAATACCTAAATGGCCATTATTGCTGTTGGGCATTAAAAAAATGCATTCAAGGGTCAGAAGAATCTCCTGGAGACTCATTCTGTCAAGTAGCCTCATCCCTAGAGAGAGCGTCCTTCTGAAAGCAGCAGGAACATTGACAGTCTTCTGAGGGTTTGTATGCAGGTGTCATCCCTCCTCCCCCAGCCTCCAGGTACAGGGAACACGCTTGCTGAGGAATCCGAGCAGTATTTAGGGCTCTGAATGACTACTTCTCTTCAGGATTGTTTCAGGGCCTTTCTCCAAATACCAGATGTCATGAAGAGCAGAGATGGAAGCCCTCTATCCCTGTAACTACATGACAAGCACTAGTAGCTGATTAAAAGGAAGCTGGAGAGTAGACATATTAAAAGCTGTTATATAAGTGTGTGTGTGTGTGTGTGTGTGTGTGTGTGTGTGCCTACATATATATAATAAAACCTCTGGTATTGAATATAAATGAGTAGATTTTTGGGGTAAAGATGAGCAAAAGTCTTTGATCATTCAGTAGCTGTGAGGTAAACTGGTGGGAAAGACAGACAGACAGACAAATAGTCAGGTAGGTAGACAGATGGAAAAGAGAGAAGTGGGGAAGCATTTTTCACTCAAAAAATAACTTTTGGGCTCTACTGTCAATAATGTTCTCCAAATCTGATTTTTTTTTTTAATTTTAGAAAGTAGCCCTCTTGTTGACTTTTCCAGAGAGTTTGTTCATATTGTTCAGTCTGAGTCATCAGTACAAAGCCAGATTTATTTATTTATTTATTTATTTATTTACTTATTTATCTATTTTAAAAATATGTTGTCCATGTTCCTCTTTAAAAAACTTCCAAAAATCACTACACAGTATCTCACTCAGGAAGACCACAGGGTTAGTGTAGTGAGTATCCATATACTAACTACTGACAAAGGGTCTCTTCACCACTCCCCCAATCTCAAAAAATTCTTCAAGCTTGTGTGATTTGTAATCAGCTGCATCTGGGGTCAGAGATCAAAAATAAACGGTGGGCCACAACATGGAGAGCTTAAAAAAAAATAATGTCACGTTCTCTCCTTCTCAGCATAAGAAATGGGCAGCTTGTTCAGGGCAAATCATTGTTTGAACTGAGGATTTTATTATTAATCTCTGAAGACTGCTGAATTTAGGGTCACGGTGAGGGTTGATTAGGTACAAGGTGCACAGAGCTCTGCTCTGTCGATGCTATTGAAAGAAGCAAGTAATTTAGATTCAGAATTGGTCTTGGATTGAAGCTCACTCCATTACGGACCATTTTCAATTTCAGCTATACAATAAACAGCAAGCTTGGCGAGGAAATTAGTACATTTGGTAATGTATTGGAAGAGATGGGTGGGTCTTTGACAAGATGGCACTTATCACTAAAGCTTCAGCTAATGAAACCCTTGAGTGGTATCTACGTTTGACATATTTTGACATTTTTTGAAATCACATCCAGTGTTTTTTCCCCCCACAATGTTCTTCTTCACCGGGGGAGGGGGGGGTGTCCATCTATCTTTAAAATGAATGCTGAAGTACTACAATATTACTGAAAAAAGAAAACTAGCTAAAGGCTGCCAGCCATGGCCAAGCAGAGGGGTAGGGCATTTCCTTAAAGCCAGCAAGAGCAACAGATCTCTAATATGAATTCTATTCACATGAAGCTGCTGTATTTTGAGAAGCTTTGGGGTTTCGGGGAAGCCTGTTTTATCATGCTTCCTCTAAAAGTCCCTTCTACTGTAAAATGTGATCTCATTAATGTGAATACAATTCACATTGCTGGGGGAAAAATCGTTCAATTTTGGATAATTATTTCCTGAACAAAATAGTTTTCCGTCTTGGTCCCTTCCACCTTTCCCTTTCTGCTCGCAAAAAAACTGTGTCTTCATGCAGGTGTGACTTTTAAAAGGGAAAATAATGAAGGCAGAGAAAATGATGGAGACCATGATCCCCTACCAAAATCAGCTGAGGAAGGAAGAAAAACTGCAGGGACAGGAAGACACAACATTAGTAGGAGAAGTCCAGATAAAAAACAGCGTCACGGAGAAGGGACAGTTTCTGACCTTAGACTGTTTCTGACTAGATCACAACCCGCTTTCTATCCCCTCAGCATTCATGGTTACGGATAATTAAATGCTGTTTTATTGCCAAGTGGCCTAGAAAATGGCAAACAGAAAGAAAGAAAGAAAGAAAGAAAGAAAGAAAGAAAGAAAGAAAGAAAGAAAGAAAGAAAGAAAGAAAGAAAGAGAGAGAGAGAG
>NW_021604564.1:18578616-18634342 GCF_004785775.1 Grammomys surdaster | reverse complement strand
CTAAACTGACCAAAAATTTAGGTTCACAGGAATGGTTTTTGTTATTTACTTTGGTGTGTGTGTGTGTGTGTGTGTGTGTGTGTGCACACTCGTGTTTCTTCCTGGGTCTGGGTGGAATTATGCATTCAGATATTTTAAATCTCTCTCGGCTCTATTGTTCCTGTGTGTTTTTCATCCAGGGCTGAGGGAACAATTGTAACAAAAATACAAAGCGTTCTAAATGAGGGGCTTCCTGAACCCCGCGGGACAGGGCCATTGCAGTGGTGGGCCAGCCGGGTGGTCCCTGCCAGTTGTCATTTACCCACCACGAGGAACAGGTCACCTTGAGGTTGAGAAGGGGGAAAAGACACAAGAAAGAGTGTGAGGGCAAAGCCGAGCAGAGAAGAAAAGCAGCTTTGTACAGGACAGATAGTCTCAGCGAATTCAAAACACACAGGGGACTTTTTTAACCTCTACTCTGTAGGTGATTTCTTTAAACCCTTCATAAGATCCCCACCCTTTATCACTTTCATAATCCAAATTTAAGACCCCTAGATCCTGGAGTTAAGGAAAAGGAGATTAAAAATAAAGTTCTGAATTAGCTTTGTATCTTAACTACCATCATTATAAACTGCCGTCTTCAACACTTTTCTGAATGTTAACTTTCTTTCCTACTCATTAAGATAATTTAAAAATAATTTTCCCATCATGATTAAGTGCAGTGGACACTGTGGTGTTGTGCAGGCAGTCGCTCTTCCCCACGTGCAGACACCCTACATAGGGCACCAGAGGAAAATCAGTGGACTAAACTGGCTTCAAAGACTGGGCTGTGTCACCTGGTCTCAAGAACAATGTAATTCAGCAGGATTTTTGATCTGGTTGGTTGGTTGGTTGGTTTTTGGTTTTGGTTTTGCCTTTTTACTCCAAGTTTAATTTAATTTTTTTTTTTTTGCCAGACATACCAAATGTTGAACTAAAAGCTATGAATTAAAGCTATACAGATGACAGGAAAAAGTAAAGAGTAGTACACTACCAATTTTAAAAATATAAAATTGTATATTTTTAAAAACTTTGTGCTTTGCAACAGGAATAACAGAGATCCTGTTTACTTAGAGAAGACAGTAGCAGTGAGTGTGTAACACATAAGATATTCCTGAGCCTGGGTGCATAGCTGAAATCTGAAGCAGAATACATAGGATACAGCAATTGGAAAAGAAATTTATTCTAGGACAAAATGAAGCCAATAAAATTCTTAGAAACCTTGAATCCCCAAACTCTCTACTTACCCTAATACAAATAAGGATACCTAAAAGTTCAAGTGTGAGGACTGTAACACTGACCAAAGAATTTCTTCTTTCCTGCAGAATATATTATTCAGCAATAAAAACAAAGCATCCTTTCCTGCTCCAGTTAGACAGATAGTTTGATAAGAAAAGAACTTTGAATGCAGCCCAACAGGATTTATTGGGTCACCTATTCAGAAAGCTCCATCATAATTTAGTGTCCTGGTTGTATCTCCGCTAACAAATTATTTAACCCCCAAAGCAGCAGTCGTTGGTAGCAACTCTGGTATCAACGTCAAAGGGAAAAGAAAAAGTGGTTTAAAAAAATGGTGCAAAAGCCATTGTCTGTTGTAGCCCCATACATCACAAGAAGAACATGTATGTGTGTGTGTGTGTATGTATATGTGTATGACTTCATAAGTACACGCTCCAAAGGGTCTGTCAGTGCAGAAGGTAAATTCATTGCTTTATTAGCAATGGATTTGATTCAGCGGTCTATATTCTCAAGGGCAACACAAAAATAGAGCCGAGAAACAAAATAAATCCAAATTCTAAATTAAAATATTTGGTTTAAATAATATTCTACAATAAGTTTCATGTTTATGTATGAAAATGCTGTGAGGTATTTTTCTACCTGATGCTAAATGTATCCTCCAAATTAAGATATCTAAAATGCGTCAGATTAATATTACAAGACCATCTGAACATGCACCTATTTATAGAATTAATCAAATACATAATGTATTTTTCATTTCCTATGAGCCATAAGGAAAAGCGCTGCTGACAACTATTCTTCACCCCACATTCTCAACCCACTTTAGCCACAGGTGTGTCTGTGGTATGTGCAAGTGGATGCATTCACTCCCCATCAATTCTTCTCCAGGTTTACTCAGAAGATGAAGCCACAAAAATGTGAAATACGGCACATGTATTCTTTTCTTTTCTTTTCTTTCCAACAATAGCCCACACATGGCACAGTAGCCTGAAATGATAGAGCATTTAAGCATACAGATGTCCTCTTTAGAGCTGAGCATGTGAATCACTTACTGTAGGGACGTTGACTAGTTACGGGTCTCTGCATTAACTGCTGTCCTCTGCACAGAGAAAGTTTTCCGACCAAGACTGAATGAACTGAGGACTCTCCAGATGTTCACAGTCAGGCATTGGAGCTGCCCTAGACTGACCTTTCTCATTCTGCACCACTGGCCTCTAGTACAGCCTTATTGCAAATAAAAAGAGAATAGCTCCCAAGCACTGTGTTTTTAAGATTGCTGGAAACTCATACACACTAACCTCATCCTGTGTTGTCAAGCCTGCTGCCGGCAGAGCCATATCATGGATAGGAGGTGGGGCTGCTAAGGATACTTAATAATGAATAGACGTATAAACAGCTTACATGGTACAGACCAGTGAGGAATAACAGTGAATGATATTACAAGACTCATTTCCCACCCTTCCACGCAATGATGTTTCCCCAACTTCCAGGAAGGCAATAGCTTGACTGGGTGTCCACACACAGTATCAAGCACAGGACTAGGATTTTGGGAGAACTTTAACATCTTGCCCAGAGATTGCTCCCTTTTACTGAGAGAGGAAACAAAGTGAAACCTGTCCTTGAGTAGAGCATCTTTGAAATCCACCCTGCACCTTATGCCTCTGCAGCAGACAGGTGAGATACTCAATAGTCAGCCTCGTTCTGCCCTATGATGTCATATCAGTCTGTGGGATCTCTGTTTCCAGGACATGCCTTGGCCTGCAATGGCCTGCATTTGGCAAGGTCCCTGAGACATGATATTTCTTCTCCAGTTACCCACTTTTCTGTTTTATTAAGCCGTTAACTGTACAGTTAATGAGGCCAGTGCAGAATCTCCACGGAGACACATGGAAGGCTCTGATCTAGCATGCTCTCCTTTTGACCCTTCCAAACTGTGAATCTTTTACTTTTAGCTTGACACTGTGTGTGTGCGTGTGTGTGTGTGACTGGGTGTGTGCATCTTATGTGTGTTGTTGTATGTGCATATGTGTGTGTTGTATATGTACACATACTTACGTTGTAGATGAACACACATGTCCTATATTATGTATGTACACATGTGTTGCATGTGCACATGTGTATTCTAGTGCACGTGTCTATGTGAATGTGTGTAGGGGCCAGAGCAGGGCATTCAATGTCCTGCTCTATCACTCTCTGCCTCGTTCTCTTCAGACAGGGTCCCTCATTGAATCTGGAGCTAGGGTGGCTGTCAGCAAGCCCCAGTACAGCCAGCCCTACCACAGTGCAGGAGTTACAGGCACAGGTAACCAGGCCTGTGCTTTTATGAGGGAGATGGAGATGGAGATTTGAATTCAGGTCCTCGCAGTAACTCTACAAGGTTTGTGGCTTTTATCCATGCTGTGTGTGCACAGCACACTCTCATAAGTGCTCTGTGTGTTGTTGTTTATGTATACAGACATGGTCATTCCCAGGATCTTTATTTTCCTTTGTTTACATTTGATGTTATGCTTCAAAAATCTCTTCTGTATGTCTCCAATGTTCACATGGAGATGTCTCCTATTACATAATCAAGGAATGGGTTGCTAGAGAGCTATTCATTTTCAACTGTGTCAACTAATGCGGGATTTGTTTTAGATGGAAATGGTGCAGTAATGTTTCAGCCAGGAATACTGAAGTGTGCTGTTTGATTCAGGCATTGAGAAGCACTTGGTACTATCAGACTAATCCAGTGGCAAGAGAGTCAGTGTCTCACTGATTCTCATGTGTGTTTGCAAGCTATTTGCATGCCTCTCCTTGAAATGTCTAGACATCTTTTTAGGTCATTTTTCCACTGAATAATGTGTAACTTCATATTGGTTTTTAGAAGAAGACATTTTTGCAACCTTCAATCCTCGACATTTCCAGCTTAATAACTTAAAAAAAATGTCATATCAATCAACAGGTAAAAGCAGTTTAACGTTATTTTATTTAGGAGCTTGGCACATTTCAGTGTGGTTTTTAATCCTCTGCTCAAGCTTAAAAACTTGATTAAATTAGAGTAAATCAGATTGTGTCAATTTTTAGTATTTTTAGTTGAAAATACTCACTTGAGTTGGTTACAAGTGCCTTAAAAAGACTGACGTGTTTCTGCCTTTGAAATGTTTGCTAGATGAACAGAAACCTAACACACATGAATCTACCAGTATTTTATTTTGTGGTTCAGACATCTTATAACTTACATAAACCATCCTTACATACACAAAAGTCATGAATATGGTATCAGATTTTCTGGTGAGAAATGGAATGTTTTTCTTTTACTCATAGAATTTATATATGCATGTGGTTGAAATATCAATTAAGTTTCATTGTTATCAACTTGAAAGAAATCAATGGTCCACACATTTTTTATTGTACCTCAGCATGTCTGTATTTTTATTTTAAGAGAAAGAACGTAAATGTCTACGTTCTAATTGGATAAAAATGCACTTTGCCCGGTTTCGCATGATTTTTCTCCTTGCAATCTTGCCAAATTCTCCTGCTGATCGGAACACTGGCTTCCTTTCAGATGCATTTTCAGAGTGCCCTGTCACCTGTGAGGAGAGCCTGTGGCTTGCTTGCCTCCTAATCCTCCTTCCTTTTATTGATCTCGCCCCCCTTTCCCTGCTGGTAGTTTGATGGAAGTTTTGAGCATGGGTATTAATCTCCAGATTCTGATGGAGAAGGGAAGCCTTGGACATTTCACTGTTGACCAGGATGCTTGCTATAGCCTTTTCATTTCTCCTCTGATTCTCAGATTAAGGACAGCCTTAAATGCTGTCCTTATATCAATATGCACGACAAAAATCTACCAGTAAGAAGTTAGCATATTTTGATGAGATTTGTACTGTTACTCCTCTCCAAATATTCTTAATATCAAATCTCTGTCAATTTCAAAATGAGCATTGAGGGCACTGTCTGCTTTCCTAGTCTGCAGAATGTATTTCTGTAAAGATGGATGTTTCTGTTCTCATTGAGTTTATCAAAGAACATGAATCTGTTTCTTTCCTCCTGTACTTCAAAGCCATTTGCTGTTGACTTGATTTTTATGTAGTCACAGGATTGTAGTTTATCAGCCCCTTTGAGTCCATTTGGTCATTTTTGATTTTTTTTTAAGATTTAACTAAATTCTGAAATGTACCAAGATCCAATTCTGCGTGTTCTGTTCTCATAAGAGGGTCTGAGTGTGCGCGACAGCTCTGTCTTCCTTTAACTCCAAATGTCCTATCTGTGCCTGCATCTTGAGTCTTCTTGACTGGTCTCCTAGACGTATACCTGAATATTCATTTTTCCATACTTTAGCTTTTTCTTAGCATATACTTATTAATGGGTTCCATTATAGTTTATATACACATATATATTTTAGTCTATGCATACAATGTGTCTGTCATATCCAGTACCTCCTCCCAATCTTTTTCCTTTTACTTACATTTGATTTATCTACTATTTATTTACTTATTGATTCACTTATTTATTTATTGAGTGTGTGTTGGTGCACGCACACATGCACATGAATATGTATGAATCGGTGTATGTATATGCACAAGAGCGTGTGTAAAGGTCATAGGATCCCCGCATCCTTTCACCTCACAGATCCCAGGGTTCCAACTCAGCTGTTGAGACTTGGTGGCTGGTACCTTTCCCATGCAACCATCTTGCTCCCGCCCTGCTCCGTATTTTTCCATGACAGCCTTTTGGCTTTGTTAGTCATCAGATTTTGTTTTGTAGTTTATCATTTATGGTCTAGTTTCTGAAATTACTGTAAGACTGTTGGAACAGGCAGGATTCCAAACAGCGGAGCTGTAGAGGTGACGGTCAGCTGGGCAGCTACACCTAGACACCAGCAGGGTCTCACCAAAGCAGGGGATATATTTTACAATCTGGAAATTCTTACCCTTATTTTTCAGACAGCTTGTATTTTTTTGGTACCTTTCTTACTTCTCTTTTAAAATGAGTTTAATATAGGCATTTATTATTAACTTTATATAGTCCTACAATTCAATATTGAATAATACAGCTTTTCATCCACATAACATTAAAAATTCTAGTGAAAATGGCAAAATAAACAGATGGCTGAGGGCAGAAAATTGCATAAGATTTTTCCAAGCTCTAAGAAAAAAAATTCCATTCAAAAGCAAAATGCATCTAGATACGGTGGTACGCGTCTGCAATCCCAATATTCTGGTGGTAGAGGCAGGAGGATCAGAAGTTCAAGGATAGCCTGGGCTATGTAGCTCAACAATGTCTCAAAATGCATAGCAAAGAACAGAAGATTTTACTAATTTATATCTGATATAATAAAGCAGATCTGATATTAAGTATGGAGACTTGGGTGACCTAGCCCTGCACATCATCCTCAGACTCTCCCTGGACGCAGTCTAGCCTGAAGGTGTTAGCCCTCTGAAATCCCAGAAATCAGCCAGAGGAACCCTATCCATCTTCACGAAATCTCAAGAGACAGCATCACAGTCCACTTTCAGAACTGTACAGCTAACTCTGCTCAACAACTCTACCCAGATTAACCATTTAACTGCTTACCCTGAACAAGTTAGAACTTGGAGGCTCTGAGAAGTCACTCAAGAAGTTCTTTAGAAAGTGATATATATTGTAACTGAGCCTACTGGACCCCAGAGCTTAAGGACAGTTGGAAAAAGCCAACCTCATTATCTCTGAAAGATTAAAACTCGGTCCAGAAATCTCAGCTATACTTGGAAACTGTTTCTGGTTGCAGAGAAACCCACCATGCAGAAGGAATAATTTAAGAACACAGTGACTTAGTCCTAAATGGGATGTCTTCATCAAGCCCCTCCCCTCCAGGCTCAAAGATTTATGTGCAAGAAGAAGAGGAAAGAGAAAGAGTGGGAAGGCTAGCAGTGGTGGATGACTCCAAGGAAGGGTGTCTCCCAGACACAGAGGACTAATAACACATTTGAACTCAGAGCCTGTGAAAGCAGACACAAGACCTGCACAGGTTCAAGCCAGACATAACCCCAGCACTAAGAAGGGGGAATGGGTACAAATTCCCACCCCTGACCAAGACGATGTTTACAACTGATACTTGTTGGGAAATGGAAAATCAGTTTTCTTCAGTGGAGTGTCACTGTGTATTTCAAGCACACTCCAGGGCAGGCTCCATGCCCAGGAGTAATGGGCCATCACAAAACGGACCCTACCCCACCCCCTCTGTGTGTGTGTGTGTGTGTGTGTGTGTGTGTGTGGTGGTGGTGGTGCTTTTTTTCATTTTGTTTCAGTATTTTTATCTTATTGTTTTTTGAGAGAGAGATAGACAGATCTTAATATTAAGTTGGTAAGAAAGTGGGGAGGAAGATCTGAGAGGAGTAGGATTGTGAAAACACAATCAAAATATATCAATGAAAAAATTTTAATAAAAACCACTAAACTAATTTGAGTTAATAGTTAATACTATTTTCAGTTGGTTTCAATAACAAACGAAGCATATTTCTAACTTTTGGATGGTTCCAGGTAACAGACAGTTGCAAATTCCCAGTTATTTAAAGAAAACCTCAAAAAAAAATTCAGTTATCTGAAGTCAGTCTCCTGGATAGCAAGACACTCATTCTGTGCCTCTGTCATACTGGCATAGGATCCCAGAGTAGGACAGGAGATGGAGTTCTGCACAGTGTTGATGATGGGAATGAGATCCCAGTCCTCTGAGAAAGCAGCCAACACCCTTAGTTAGTGAGCCATCTCTTTAGATCCCAGTTATTTGCTTCACATGGGTCCTTAAAGTGGATATAATGTGGCACTAGATTTATTCTTTATGCTACCATCTACTTTCTATCTCAATAGGATGGTCTCTAGAATCACCAAAGCTATAGCTGACTTTTTTTAGAAAGGGGGTGGTGTAAATAGCCATTGCTAAATTGATACTCTCTATCTCCCTCTCCTCCCCTCTCTCATTCACTTCTCTTCATCTCATTCTCCATCTCTTTCCCGCCCTTCTCACATATATAAGAAACAATTATTTTAAAAAGATGTATTTATGTATTATTTTATGTGTCCAACTGTTTTGCCTGCATGTATGTATGTGTACCACATGTGTACCTAATATCTATGGAGGTCAGAAGAGGATATAGGATATCCTGGAACTGGAGTTATACGACAGTTGTGGGTTGACATGTGGGTGCTAAGAACTGAACTTGGGTCTTCTGGAAGCAGCTAGTACTCTTCACTGCTGAGCCATTTCTACAGTCCACCAATTGATTATTCTTTACAATCTAAAGCCAACAATTTCCAGTTTTATTTAGTCATAAATCCAGTAAGAACATCAGTAAATGAAAAGTGAATTCATTTATTATGTTATTCATTTAAATAATGATCTCATATTTTATACCAACTAGTAATTTATTAATTTACTAATAAACATTCAACACTGCTAATATTGGTGAGGATTTAAGAACAGAATATAGAGTATGCTCTTGTTTTGAAAAAAAAGGCAAGAAAGATGTGCAAAGTCTGTATATAATCAAGAGATCAAGTCTAAGAACACACAGGATACAACAAAGAACCAATATCATCTATTCTTTGAAATAATAGAACAATTTCAAAATCTAGATAAAGAAATGGTCATCTAAATCTAAAAGGCATTGAGACCCTCAAATAGACATGAACAGAGAAGAACTTTCTCTGGCATATTATGTGTAAGACATCAAAATATAAAGCAAAGAAATAATGTCAGAAGCTTTAAGGGGAAAATGCTAACTTACCTACAAAGGCAAAAACATTAAAATAATATCAGGTCTCTCTCATGAGCAATCTAAAAGCTACAAAGGCAGGGAACACTCTATTTCAAGCCCTGAACACAAATAACTGCCAACCAAGATTGCAATACCCATCAAAGCTATCTTGTGAAATTGGCAGTGAAATAAGAACATTTAAAGATAAATACAAACTAAGTTATGAGCATCAAGCCAGGATACTTAAAGGCTCACTTTCCAGAGGAGAGAAAAAGACTGTCAATCACAAGGAACATAGAGAAGAATAAATCTCTTGAGAGACAAACAAACAAAGGAGAACAAGGCAGGAATCCATCATGCCCGACTCAGTAAACCAGCAAACCTCAAACAATGAGAAGAGGGGAAGAAAATGTTAATAAAAGTAGAAAACTGAAAGCAAAATCAAAGGTATTAAAAGGCTCCTCAGGAATGAGCTCAGTGTAAATGGTCTCATAATAAAGAGACCCAGACTGACTGGATGAATAGATTTAAAAAAAACAGAATCAACTGCCTGTTGTCTCCTGAAAACACACCTCACTGATAAAGACAGCTACAGACTAAGAGTTAAAGCACAGAAGTCATTCAATAAAGTGGCCAGAGGCCAAAAACTAGTTGGCATAGCCATTGGTCTTTGTTTTGTGTTGCTGGGGATCAATCACAGGTCCTTGCACATGCCAGGCAAGTGCTATGATTGAACTATACCCTCAACCATCTTTTTGTTTTTCCTTAGACTAGATTTTCCTGTGCCTCTTAGGCTGTTGATTTAACTCAGGAATGTGGCCCATCCTATGGTGTGTGGCTGTATACCAGTGCTCACTAGTGTATAATACATGGATTATAAGGGAGGGAGAGAACTGACTAGACTTATGGATTATAAGAGGGGAAAAGGACAGGAAGTTGGAGGTTTGGAAGAATTTGAAGGTGAGATGGTAAATAGGTCAAAATAATTATATATTACATGAAAATTTCCCAAAGAATAAATGAAATAAAAAATTTAAAGGAAATATGACTATAGTAAATCTATAGGCAAGGATCATTGGGTTCCTAATTTCATGAAATAAGCATATCTGGGTATAAAAAGTCCTACAGGTTGTAGTGCAATAATAGTGTGTAGTGGGAAATTTTCCCTGCAAGTTGGGAGGAGCTAAGGTGGGAGGAGTAAAGAGAGGAAGAGGAGAAGAAGAGGAGGAGCAAAGGGGCAGAGATGTAGGAGCAATGGAGAATCATGCATGGGTCGAGAGCAGTCCTGGGTAACAACTTATATCTAGGTTAGTTAACTGGGAAACACCTCCAATTGTGTGGGCATCTTGATAATTTGAGCATTACCAAACTTATAAAGCCTTTAGTTAATCTTTAAGCATTAGAGTCTCATTTCTACTGGGTACTGCATGGATGGCAGGTTGGTCTGGGCTCAGCCCAGCCTTGTGGAGACAATGTGGAAGATTGGCAGAGCCATCTCCCATGCTGGCATCTTGTGGGTGGCAGGGCCAGTGTCTCTGGCTGCCTGAGCAAGAATATGCTGTCTATGCTCGTGGCCACAGGCCTTGTCTAGTTGGGAAGATGGTGGCTGATTAAGAACAAGCCAGATTGGATGCCACCAATTTTAAAATATTACTGCAACAGTAGTGGGTGATTTTAATGTCTATTTTAATCTTTAGATAGGTCACACAAATTAAAAATCAAGAGACTTCAGACTTAACCTAATAGACCTAACAAAAATAGAGTTAACAATTATCTACAGAATTTTCCACCCAACAAATACAGAATACACATTATTCTCTGCAGCCCCCATATGAAACGTTCCCTGAAATAGGCCATATATTATAAAAAAATCAAACACAAAAAAATATCAACAAATACAACAGAGGGCAAATAATGTCTTGTATCTTCCCAGATCACAATGGAGTAAAATAGAAAACAATAGCCAGAGTGATCACTAAATATAACAGTAAATGGATAGCGAATAGTCCATTTTGAATGAACAGTGAAGTCACTGAAGAGATTGGAAAGTATCTAGAATAAATTAACATTTAAGTGTAGGCTACCAGAACTCTTAGGACACCAAGGGCAGCTCCAAGATGAATGTTTATAGCGATGAGAGCATAGCTGCCCTTTCACATGTCCCAGGGCTAATACCCAGCCCCCACAAGCAACTCACAACCACCTGTAACTCCAGTCCCAGGGCATCTGAATCCTCCTCTGGCTTCCATGGCACTGTATGCACATGGTACATAGACATATACATGCAGACAAAACATACTTATAAAATAAAAAAATTTAAAATTGAGATATCTCAAGTAAATAGCTTAATAATGCACCTCAAGATCTTAGGAAAAAAAAAACCTACCAACAAGCCAAACTCTGAAGTAGTGGGTAGCAAGAAAAATAAAGGTCAGGGTAGAAATTAATGAAATGGTAACCAAAAGATCAATACACGTCAAGGAGTAGGTTCATTGAAAAGACAAGCAAGAGTCACAGTCCCCTAGAGAAACTAACTAGAAAACAAGAATGAAGACAGAACCTAATAGAATCAAAGGTGGAGGAAAGGGTTTTATAACTGATTCTGGTGAAACTCAGAGGATCACTAGCTAATACTTTGAAAAGTAAGATTGCAAAAAATTTAGGCATGAGACAAGGGTTTCTGCTCTCGGTGTTCTTACTCAATACAGTCCTCAACGTCTTAGCTAGAGCTAAGCTGTTAAACAAGTCTAGGGGCTTTCTCTGAAAGACCAGAAACCCCTTAGACCTGATAAACACTTCCAGTGAATTCCAGGCAACAGACAAATTGAATGCACCCGAGTTAAGGCAGCCACTGTGGAAATCAGCATGAAGGATTCTCAAAAACTAAAAATAGAATTACCATAAAAATTTGTTCTATCACTCTTAGGAACCCAAGGATTCTAAACCAGCACACCAGAGACTTACCCACAGGTGTTATATTCTCAATAGCTGAGAAACGGAGTCTGCCTACAGGTTTGCCAACAGAAAGAAAACATATGACAATCCATTCATATACACAATGAAATTCTTTTCAGCCATAATGAGAAGTGAAATAGCAAGATTTCCAGTGAAATGGGTGGATCTGGAGTTGACATGAGCCCTGCACTTTGTTACTCTTAGTCAGTTTCGCTGATATACAGGGATAACTGGGCCCCAACAGGTAGAACACTGTAGGGGCCAGGTGCTTGGCGGACAGATCTAGATGCAGGCATAGGCCAAACAGGGTAGTAGAGGTAGCGTTTCTGGAGCATAGTGTTAAGTGGTAATATCAGTGAGTCAACAAAAAACCCGGAGCCTTGGAGCATATCCTGTAGAATCACATGCTGAACTAAGCCTGTGGGAAACTGTTCAGTGTCAGAAGGCAACAGACTGAGTAGGTTACCAAGAGCTTGGCTCAAGCACAGAGATCAGGAACGTTTTGAGTCTGGAGAGATGGCTCAGTTAGCAGTAAGCCCTTATTGTGCATTCGTGAGAGCATGAGTGTGAGCCTCAGAACACATGTGAGATGCTGGGGGTGGCAGTACACACTTGTAATCCCAGCACTGGAGAGCTATGAGACCCTCTGGAGCTGATGGCCAGCCAGCAAAGCATAGTGAATGACAGGTCTGCTGAGAGACCCTGTCTCAACAAATAAAGCAACAACTCATAGGGGAAGGCATGGAACATTGACCTCTGGCTTCCACATGTGCAGGCACATACATATGTACACATACACGTGCACGCCACTGTCACCATCATCACCACACAAATATACATATTCCAACCTAGAAGGTTTCAAGTTAAAGATAATTCACAATGACGTAGTGCAACAAAATGTGTCTCAAGCACCACATTGGTGATGCCCTGGCCAGGATCTTTAGCACTTGGTCCCTGTGATATAGATCAAAGGGATAGCAGCATGGCTGCTCTGGGAAAGAGGCCAGCCACACCCTGCAATGGCCTCCAGGTATGAAGCTTAGTAGAATGTAAGGACTTCATAGCCATGACTGGGCCTTGAGCTGGGAGGGAGGGCATTGAGGTAAAAGAGAAGCTTCCCATTAAAGCCTGGAAGAATGAGGGGTGGCCGCTGGAGAAGCATTTTTAGATTGTCATCTTCAAAACATCCCCCTTAAGCAAACTCCCCTAAGGAGGCTCCTGAGCAAGTCCTAGAACAAAGGAAAGAGCTGGCTTTTCAGAACCTTTTAGGGTTGGCAGCAGGTTTCACATCACATGATTCCCTTCAACATGGTGTAGGTGTCAATGACCATAAAGGAGTCCAATACTGGGTAGGGCCATAAATGAAGAGCTGATGCTGAGCTACATCTAAGTCAGCCCCTTAACTGTCCCAGAGAGAGCTACAGGGAGGTGTGGTCTGATTCAGGTTATGAGACTCTAGCCTAAAGAAACAGATCCATATGACACCTGAGCTACCTTCTGGAGAACTGCTCAATGCCATGAAGGGGAGGAAGAAATCGGGTGGACTACACACCTGTCCTAAGCTTTCATTCCATTGCTGAAGTTCATCATCTGCCCTAAGTTAATTTAGAACTTGAGGAATCAAATCTTCTAGAAGGTGCTTATGAGAACTGTAACCCAAAATGTTACCCTAAGAAAGGAAGCTGAGAGTGGTGTGCTTGCATATACAAATAGCAAATTTGATAATCAAAAAACATGTCATGCCGGGCAGTGGTGGCACATGCCTTTAATCCCAGCACTTGGGAGGCAGAGGCAGGTGGATTTCTGAGTTCGAGGCCAGCCTGGTCTACAGAGTGAGTTCCAGGATGTCCAAGGCTACACAGAGAAACCCTGTCTCAAAAAACAAAACAAAACAACAACAAAAACAAAACACACACACACCCCCCAAAAAAACAAAAAAACAAAACAAAAAACATGTCATAATAGGTTCTGAATGTGTTTCAAGTGGAAATGCATTCTCTTAAGACAAAGAAACATTCTGTCTCCCTTCCTTCCTTCTTTCCTTCCTTCCCTTCCTTCCTTCCTTCCTTCCTTCCTTCCTTCCTTCCTTCCTTCCTTCCTTCCTTCCTTCCTTTCTTTTCTGGTTTCTTTTTGTCCTTTCTTGTTAAGGTTTCCCTATGTAGCACTGTTTGTCCTAGAGCTGACTATGTAGGTCAGGCTGGTCTTGAACCCACAGAGCTTCACCTGACTCTGCCTCCCCAGTGCTGGGATTATTTTATCTATTTCTTGGCAGTCATATATTCTGTACAAATATATTCTAAAAGCCTCAGACCCAGTGGGGAGTCTCAGACCCAGTGGAGGACATCATCCTAGCGGTCACTAGCTATAATCAGCATATGTTATGGAACCAGGAGACTGTGTTCCTGCCCTGGGGGTTCTGGTCCTACAGTTCCAAAGATATCCACCATGTGTTAAAATCCTAACATGGGGGTCCTTTTCACAAACACACGAACTGACTGGAAACCTGCCCACTCCTCCCTTGCTTCTGCCTCTATCTCTACCTCTCGGTGTGTCTGTTTGCCTGTCTGTCTTGTCTATGTCTCTCTGTCTCATCTCACCCTCTCTCTGTGTGCATGCATGTGTGTATGTGTATGTGTGCATGTGCTTGTGTGTGTGTGCATGCGTGTGTGTGTACCTCCCTTCTCCCCTTTCTAAGTCACTGCCCCACTTTTCTTGCTTGAGTTTCTCTCCCCATCGATACTTTACATTAACAGCCATTCTGTTTTAAAATGCTTGTTGTGTGTATATATTATATACAGTACTGTGTAAAGCAGGGTATTTTTATTACAACTGTGTCCTGTTGGTCGTCCGTATTCCTCCTCTTTTCTCCTCTTCCCCCTGTTGGTCCTCTTTGTTTCCTATCCTGTTTCCGGTGTACTATCCTATAAACACACATGATTCGCATGTGCATTCTTCTCCACTTTCCTTTCTGCTCCCACTCAAATCTCACCCAGAGTTTGAGTCTCCACAGAGCACAGTGCATACCTCAGAAGATGCCACAGCAACTGCTTTCAATGCCACTGCCTGCGTGCGCACTCATATGGCCCATACAAGAAATACAGTAGCAGAATACTCGGAGTGGATACCCAAATAACCTTCACATGTTATGTGCGCATAATACACACACACACACACACACACACACTGTTCAAACTTCTAAGTCACAAATTCACTCTAGATATACTTCTTTTCCTTTTGATCCGCTCTCCCCAGATTAGCTCAGCCATGACCCGTGAAACCAGTCCGAGCAGGGCAGCTGGGTAACTCATCAAGATCTCATCTCTGTCCCTTGGAGAAAACCAGATCGCAAGTGAGAAGGCCAGAGGGCCAGGCTGGGCTAAGGATTCACAGAGGCAGTGGCTCCCAAGGAGGCATGAGGTGATAATGCTACCTCAATTTTTTTTTATTCTTTTATAAATTGCCTTTTGGATCTGTCAAAGGGGCCATTGAGATGAGGCGTGTGGTCCCAGTGGCTCACAATAGAAGGGAAGGGGCCATAGTCACCGCCAGGTTAAAGGAGGCAGGAGCCAGCAGGGGTGGATAAGCAGAAACGCACCTTTGTGCTTAGCGGTCTTACTGGATGCTACGCACAGTTACAGTACATGCAGATGGCCTGAGCTGGGCTATGGGCCACACAGCACCACCACAGTGTCCTCCTTGTTCTAACTCCTGAGTGATAAATGTCTCCAAGTCCAAATTTCTGAAAAATAAGGGAACAAGCAGTGCTGACAGCAGCCAGGACGACTGAGTGGAAGCCAGTGAACACAAACTAAATTGTAGGTCTGAAGAGAGTGAAGTGTGTACCTCTGTAAGTGGGCACGGTTTGCTGGGGGCCTCACAGAGTATAGAGGTGAAGGTGGCAGTGAAGCAGGCCTAGATGTCACCCTTCTCAAACTGAATCACCTGAAGCAGGTACACTGGGCATCTTCGAGTTTCCATTTCCTCATTTAGAACAAACGGGGAGAGTGTGCATTTTGTGTAGTGTCAGGAATCTGGTGAGATGTCACTAATGAAGGTCCCCAGTGTCCTATAGGACCAGAATGATCACCCCTCCCTGTCCCCTCTGCACACACTGCCTTCCTTCAACTTTGAGTATAGCGCATGTGGGGAAGTAGGGTGTATCCTTGTGCCAAGGTATTAGTGAGGATTAAAGAGTTGACATAAGCATGGGACTTGGAACTAGGGACTCAATAGATACATGTTCTGAACAAACGTGGCCAAGTTCACTGCAGAAATATGACCAAGGTCTTCTTTTATTAGTTTAACCCTTTTTTCATGTAATAAACTCTGACCAGGTATTTCTTCTCCCTGACTTCTCTCAGATCTTTCCCACCTCCTCATATGACCACCCATCAAACTGACAGAGAGAGAAAGAGAGAGAGAGAGAGAGAGAGAGAGAGAGAGAGAGAGAGAGAGAGAATGCTACCATACTGAAGACACCTAGAAACATATCAGTCACTGTGTGGTGGGTGACACTACATGAGCAATTGTGTGGTAAAGAGAAGCAGAATGGTTTGCACCCCATGAAGAGAGAAGGAACTGGAGAGGAGAAGGTGGTGAGGATCGACCTGATGTGAGTAGCCTGTGCTGCCACCTGAAGCCATGCTGAGGTCCTGGCCCATGCTGCTACAGACGGCATGTCTGGGTCCATGGTCCTGAACACAGGGGTCTGTGTTGATGTCCATGGCCTATGTTATTACCATGCAGATGTCCTTGGTTTGGGCTGCCTCCTGGGGTCATCTTGATGCACTTTGGAGAGCTCACACCATAAGGGTATGCAAATGAAGGAGCTGGCCCTGCCCCTTGCTAGCTACAGCATTTGGGAGGATGGGCCCTGCATTTCTCCTGAACAGCACAGTAGAGCTGGCCCTTGTGGTGTGGGCATAGGTGAGCTGCCCTGATGTTGTGAACTCAGGAGAGCCAGTCCTGCCCCTTGCCAGTTGCCACAAGCAGGAGAGCTATCCCACCCCTTGTCTGGGCAAAATGGCAAGGGCACAGGAGAGCTGGCAGGATGACCCATTCAGTTTCCACCCAGGTCTTGATCCAGGGCTCTGAGTTGGCTACCCCAACATCCACCCCATCTGCGAACTACTGGAGCACGTGAAGAAGCTGGTCCTGCAGATCCAGTCCTACAAGATCTCCATGACACAGGGCAACAACAGGATATCTGAGGGGAGTTCCAGTGAAGATTTAATATTGATAGTGTAGCAAGAGCCAGAGGCTTCCAACCACACCAATGACTCACTGCAATGAACACTTGCAAGTAAAGCTATTTGAGCAAAAGGATACACTGTGTGATACACTGTGACACACCACAGCTTCCAGGGCAAACATGTAAACAAAAATTGTATTTATTTTTGTTGTAGTTAATTTTTATCTTTTGTTTTCTTTTGTGAGGAGGTTGCCAGGACAGAGGGTGAATGTGGAGAGATGGGGGGATGAGTGGGATTGGGGTACATGATGTGAAATTCACAAAGAATCAATAAAAGTTAAAAAAAATCACAAAAATGAAAATCAAAACAAAAATGTCAATAAGAGAAAAGAAATGCCAAAATAAAACAACAACAACAACAACCACAACTAAACCTACCCCAAACCCTTGGGTAGGTTCCTGTTGACCAGTTTCTCCTAGGCCTTATTGGAGTGTGGTTTATGTACGTAGAGTGAAACTCCAGTGGAGAAAACTGATTTTTCCTTCACCAAAGGTTATCAACAGCGGACAGCTTGGTTTGAGGTGGGAGTCCATGTTCATTTTCCCCTTTCAGTTCTGGGACTCTATCTGGTTTGTGCCTGTGCAGGCCCAGTGCATGCTGCCACAGTGTCTGTGAGTTCATGTACACATCAGTCCTGCTGTGTCTGGAAGACGCTGTTTCCTTGGAGGCATCTGTCACCTCTGGCTCTTACAATTTTTCTGCCTCCTCTTCCATATAGATCTCCGAGCCTTGAGGGTTTCTTTTTTTAAATGTATTCATTGTTTGTGCAGGTGTGCACATATGTGTGCTCATCCATACGTGCCATGGTAGATACACATGAAGGTCAGAGGACAACTTGTGGGAGTCAGTTCTGTCCTTCTACCATGTGGGTTCGGGGATTGTACCCATGGTGGCAGATGTTTTACCCTGAGACATGTTGTTGGTCCACTATAAAGATTTTGGAGTTCACTGAATGCTCGGGTTCTCCTGAGATATGACATGTTCTCCATCATCTCTCATCTGACATGTGATCATATAATGTTAATACCTCTCAAAGTCCTGCCCCATACGACCTGTGACAGTCTTATTGCTCTTCCAAGTACTTTTTATGAAGAATGCTTTGGTTACCTTTAGTCCTGATGTGACAAATGCCTGACAAGGAGAAACCAGAGGGAGGGGTGTGTGTGTGTGTGTGTGTGTGTGTGTGTGTGTGTGTGTGTTGGGGGGGTGCTGTCTCAGTTTAAGAAGAGAGAGTTCATAAGGGCAGAGCAGGCAGTAGGAACACGGTGGATGCTCACATCCCGTACACAAGCAGCAAGCAAGGAAGCAGAGAGGAAGAAGTAGAGCTGGGCTTCAACCTCAGAATCTGCCCTTGTAACTCTCTCCTCAGGCCAGGGTGCTCCCATGAGGGTGCTCCACACAAAGGCTACACAGCTTTCCAAAAATTCTCAGTTTATAGTTGAGAGGGAGGAGATAATCCTGGAATACAATGGAAAGGAAAGACAGCAATGTTCAGGTGTGTGGAAGGAGAGGAGGTAAAGTTCAAAATGTTCAGGATGTACACAGGCAAAGGAGAGGCTAGGAAAGCCGCAGTGCAAAACTACCTCCAAAGAAACAAGAACAAAGTGAAGAGCCCAGCCGATGTCTGTAGACATTCTTCTTTCTCCAGATACTTTCTCCTCATCCCCCATCCCTCAGCTCTGGAGAGTGTCTTCCGAGAGACCAGTGTGACTTCTCAATCTCAGTTGGGTCTTCTTACCACTCTCTCAGGCAGGATTCAATATTTTCCCTTCATGTCTTTTATTAACACTCACACAAAGTTTGAGCTTCTCTGTGGACACACTTGCTTTGTCTCCATATCAGGCTGTGACCTACATGGAGGGAGGGACTTGTGGGTCCCCCCTACTGTAAATCTCCCCCATCACTCCTGTTCCCAGCACATAGCATGTGATCCATACATATCTGCTGCCTGAACAAATGAGCAGACACTTGGAAAGAACAGGGTCTAAAGGTGATCACCATGCACTGGCTTTGAATTTGAAATGAGCTTTCTCTGGAGTCAACATTGCTGTCCCTATAGAGGATAGTAATCATAGCTGTGGATGAATGCATTCCCTAGGCACAGGAGCAGCAACGGTAGATTTAGCTCAAACATACAGAAAAATCAAGCTGAATATCCCTCAACACTGAACTTGCAGACTTGAAGCAACTGGATCTAGAAAATAAAGCATTGCTGTGACTCCCAGAGAATGACAGCTCACTCTGTCAAGGGAGTTCTCCTTAACACAGACTCATCAACCCCAGAATCTATTAAAGTTTTTTGATCTCTGGGAGGCTGGGGAGATGGTTCAGTTGTTAAAGTGCTTGCTCCAGAGTCACAAGGACTTGAGCTCAGTCCCCCAGATTCACATTTAAAAATGCAGACATGGAAGCATGTGTTTGTGATCTTGGTAATCCACCTATCTCCCCTGCCCCTGAGCTGAACTACCCTGAGCTGAACTACTGCTGATAACTCACATTCAAGTGCTTGTTATGTTTAGAAAGGTGGAGTGTACCATCAGATACAGAGACACCTCAGACAGGAGACACCATTGGACATGGAGATACCATCAGTTAGGAGACACTACCAGATACCAAGACATCATCAGCTAAGAGACACCATTGGATATGGTACATGAAGCAGTTAAATGATTTGTCTAAAGTCATACATAAATGTAACCTAGTACAGACAGATGAATACAACTAAAGCCACACGGCACCTAAGAGCAAAATGACAAAATTGGAACACCAGACCTCTGCACACGAATCACAGAGTCCATTTGCATAAGCAGAAAGGGGTGGGTCAAACACTTAACAGGTTTCTTGATACATGGGGGCCATGAGAGGTATAAGGCTGCTCTGCCTAACACATGCTATCTTTCATTAAACTTTTCCTTCACACGTAGAAAGACTACAACATTTTGAAATAATGATAAAAATACAGTATAGTATATACATGAACTAGGAACACAGTCATTTATCAATCATTATCAAGCATTATGCACTGCACATAATTATATATGCTTGACTTCTCTGTGACTAGATTCTTGGTATATCTGTTTATACTGTCACCACAAACAAGCGAGCAGTGTATTGTGCTACATGCTACACAGCTCCAGCATTATGGGATATGAGTTGCTTTGCACATCCGTTATCATTGTACACTGCTACTGCCTCATGGAAGGTCCAAGGTGGACCCAATTTCTCCCACCCTTCTCCTGCCTTCCACCCCAGAAGCTCGGCGGGTACTCCCCTCCTCCTGGTTGCTCTTCTCAGTGGGCAGTATCAGATGCACTCAAATCTACAGCCTATATTTTGCTTCTTCACAGCTTGATCCAGGTTCTCTTTATTTCCTCCAGAATTGTTAGATACCCTTAAGCAGTCTTCTCTGTAGTCTCCTCACCAGACAAGCCTAGCATGTGGCTCTAAACCCAAAGCCTACTCATGTCACCCTAGGCTCATAGTTTGTACATTTCTACTTCCAGAAATCTCCTGCTTTTCTCACTGGGGCAGTAGTTATTTACTTCAACTATATACTCGTCAACTGGGGGGGAGTGGAAATTAAAACCCCAATATCAGACTCTCTATGTTTATGATGTCAAATCTCTGGGCATGGGAGCAAAGAGATATGGGTAATTTAACACACTTCATCTCAACTCCAGTGACATGGTTCAAGGAAAGCAGAGTCTGTGTATTACAAGAGCAGACTCTGTGTCATTAGTCTGTAATAACTGCCCCACAATCACCTTGGACTCAGAGAGTCAAAAACTGGCATCCATCCATGGCTTCATGCTACCAGAAGTGTGGACTGAAAAACTGTAGCCTCATCTGGTAGGTAGTAACACAATGGCCCTGGCTCCACCTTGAGATGCCCTGATGAGGTATGTGCCTATTTGAGGTCCTTTTCTCTAACCAAGATTCTAGGGCTCCTACAGAAATTAAAAATAAGACAAAAGCTTTGAAGTTAGTTCACTTACTAAAACCATAGACAAAGCATTTTTCCTCTCTCTAATGTCTTTATATCAAGAGTGAATGTTGTTCATCTACAGAAGATTGTTTAAATGCATGCATGCTTAAGAGAGGGGACAAGATGGGTGATATAGTGGGCTCTCATGGAACAGATATACAAAATCTAGTTTAATCCAGTTTCACAGCTATGTAAATGGGTAGCCACTTCATCTATTCCATTGGCACTGGTAATAATACTACAGCTCTTTGTAACTGCTGTTGGTCTCACAGAGGATGGAGTCTATGCCTGGGAAATAATGTGAAGGGAAAGACTTCAGACTGTCCATAGACTCCAAAACATTGGCTGCTTATCTATCCAGCCACTGCTACGGCCCACTCCTAAAGTAAGAAGTACTCTCTTCAGAGAACACCATGGTTTCCATGGAAATACAACCCTGGCATAGAGGTCTTTTTGGTTTATAAGAGACTAACAATGACCAAAGGCTTATAGAGTATTCAAGGAGAACTGACAACAGGCTCAGAGAACTCATCCAAACCCTGGTGAGAGCCTAAAAGAGCGTTCCACATAGGGGACACTGGGTAGAAGTGCTTTTCATTAATTATTCCAAAATTTCTAGACTCTAATGTTGATTTGATTATCATCATCAAAACATTTTACAATTTCTTACCTTCCTGCTTCTATACCCCACCACAACAAGTGGATCAACCAGCCTACCCCAACATGTGCACACATCTACCCTACCTTGTGGACAGCCCACCCCAACATGTTCACTGAACTACAGTTTCATATTGATGCCTCATGGTCAGGACTGACTAAGGTAATCCATGTTAAAGGAAATCTTTATCTTTCTGTAAGATGTATGCATTTTATTTTGCCAGATAATAATAGTTACGTGTATATCTCTATCTTGTTTGATATAATATTTTAAAAATGGAGAAAGGAATAAGTAAGAAAATAGAAAGCTATTGTTATTATTAATTACTACTATTACTATTATTGGTTTTTTTTGAGGCAGTTTTTCTATGTAGCCCTGGCTGTCCTAGAACTCACTCTGTAGACCAGGCTGGCCCCAGACTCAGAGATCTGCCTCCTTGAGGGCTGGGCCTAAAGGCATGTGCCACCATTGCTCATCAGGATTTTTTTTAATATATTATTTACTTTGCACTTCTTAGCTCACATGGTTTATTTATTTCTATAAAAATATATTAGTGGAAATAAAAATGACTGAACTAGTGGTATTGGATTATATGATTTAAACCATTATTCTGAAAGTTAATCACATCCACTTAAACTTGATGTGGATTTTTCTATAATAATTAAATAACATGCAGTAAAACATTTTAAGTGAAGAAGATGGGTTTACTTTGTTAAATAATATTATCGCCTAGCAGTGATAATTGAAAGAGCATGTGATCGAGTATTTAATAGCTCAATGGGACTCAAGGAACAGTTGAGTACATTTACAATTCAGGGTGCAGATGGGGCACAATATCTAAATAATTTTATAAACAAAGTGCTCTATCAATGGTACTAGAGTCAGCAATGTGAAAGAAGAAAGAAATCGAAAATCCAATCCATACCTTACACCACATACAAAAGCAAATTCCAGATGTGTTAAGGACTCGAATGTTGAATAGGATAGTAGTCCAGTACTGTAAAGTGCAGGTACATTTTTATGTAACCCTATGGCGTTTAAAGATACTTTTAATGATGATATCAGTGTGTGGGGGGAATTAAAGAGAAATATTTGCATGTTTTACATGTTAGCATTAAAGATTCTATGTGAGTAAAGGCACAATGAAATAATTCAAGGATATTTTAAACTAAGATAAACGTGGACACAAAGGCAAGTGATTACTGATTCATACAACGTTGCTTAGAAAAAAAGATGAACCAGGAACAGAGAGGAAAGAGCCATATAAAACAGTCAATAAACAAAGTCTAAAACCTTTATCAGCCATACAAAATGGACAATAAACAAAATCTAAAATCTTCATCACATTTGCAATTAGAGAAACATATATATATATATATATATATATATATATATATATATATATATATATATTTTACTTAAAAGAAGTCTTTTACATTATGGTTGAGAATTTGAGAATAATATATATATATATATACACACATACATATATATGTGTATACATATATATGTATATATACATATATATACATACACACACATATATATATATGTATATACATATATAAAAAATTTAAAAGAAGTCTTTTACATTATGGTTGAGAATTTGGAAAAAAATATAGGGCTAGCTTAATGGCTCAGCGGGTGAAGTGCTCACCCTGTAAGCCTCAAAAACTGATTCTGGGTCCCAGAATCCAGGCAAAGGTGGAGCACAGAGTTGTCCTCTGACTTCCCCACTCATGCCATCCACACACACAACAATAATAAATACATTTTCACCAACACGGAATAAAGTGAAAAAGTTATTGGATGACCTTATGCCAAAATCCTACTCATAAGCCTAGAATTCCAACCTCCTTTGGCAGTTTGCATAACTTACACGTTCCCTGAAAATAGTGTCTTCCTTAAAGTTTTACTTTTTATTAATATAGAATTATATACCATATAATTTTAATTTATAATTTTTTTTACAATTATCATTTCCTTTACCACTGTTATATCTGCTCACGGTTTATCATTTATTTTTCCCAATCCACACAGACTAAAGTTTGTTTAATTTATTGGTCTATTGAAAAGACAGACTCCAAGATTTAAATACCATCATTTTCTGCTTTTTATTTCAATAGTTCCTGCTTTGTTGTTCATTAATATCTTTGTCTATTTCATGCTTGTTTGGATGTTTTTAGCCATTTAATGAGATGGAAATGCTAATTACCCCGATTGGATTCACACAGTGAATACACATATCAAATTACCACAGTGCACCCAATAAACATGTACAATAACAACGTTTTGAATAAAAATAAAATTCTTCATGCAAATGTTTAGTTTATTACTTCTTCCATCCTTAAAAATAACATAACCTAAATTTAAGAATTTTTCTGGGTAAATTAATAACTATAACGTGTACATTTTGGTGCACATTGATTTAATAATGACTTGGGCTTTCAAGTTCTTTGACAATCATTTTTCAACAATGCTTTATCATGCGATTTATTATATTTTAAATTTCTAGCTCCTCTGCATCACTGTCAAAGAATAACAGAGATGCCTTTTTGGCTTTAAGCTTTCTTATAACCTTGGATATGAGGGACTTTCATAGGTTTTCTTTTTTATGTGTATGCATAAGTATGTTCATGTTCACATGCATGTGGAGGTGTGTGTGTGTGTGCGTGCGTGTGTGTTGATACTGAGTAGTTAGGGAGCCTCATCAATTTGATAGCATTACTTCCCAAAACAGGCTCTCTCTCCAGTCAGCTTCCTCTGGTCTCCACTGTGCAGGCATTTGGATGGTAAGCAGGCTGCCATGCTAGGCCAGAGTTTTACATGAGTTCTGAAGATGAAAGCTCTGGCCTTTGGGCTAGCTTGGCAAGTGCTCTATCCACTGAGATACATCTGCAGCTTGCTAGTTTCCCTTGAATACCAGCTCTGAAGGTGGGTGTGGTCCCCCACATTCTTCATCTAGGCTGTCATTCACAATGCTCAGTGTCTCTGAGGTTCTGGTTCATCAGTCTTAATGGTATACAAAACCTACCATGCATAGTTTTACATTTTGTATATTTTTATTTCCCCATCCCATTACACTTATTCTTTCTGTACTGTTCCATGTTAGGTGCATGTCTTGTTAATAGTCAGTAGCTTAATTGTATTTTGAGGCTCAATCTGAAAGATCTGACATTTAATCCATCAGATTTATTATAAGTATTAACATTTGCACTAGATTTTTGCCACATTTGACTCGTATTCCTTGGATATCCATTTCAGACATTAACAAGATGAACTCTGCATTTTGAGGACTGTTATTTTATAAGTTGTTGACTCTCTGTCTAGTTTAGAGTCACACTATCAATACTGAAAACACCCATTCTCCTACACATTAAGCCTGGTATATCACTCAGGTAGGGTAGGGATGGGATCTCTACTAAGTAAGCAAACAAAACAATGGGGAACTGTCTTGGCCCCTGGACAGGACTCAGAGGCCACTTTGCATTGTGAGGTAAAAGTAAGGCTCTTTGATGGGAAAGGCTGGTCATTTGGTGACCAGTAGTGGCCTTCCTTACATAGGAGTGTCAGAATACCCTCCTGGTACAGTGCAAAGGTACTGAAGTGAGAAACTCAAAAGAACCTGGAAAACCATGTGTGCTGGGACAACTCATGCAGGGCAGTGCTCAGTGACCATCTCCTGCCTGCAGGGGTAAGCAGTATGGATGCAGTTTCACTTCTGGTTCTGCTCGCAGTGAGCTGTGAGGTTTCTGACACTGTCTTCTCAGTTGTAGAATTAATGCAGTGTGTCTTCGAGCCCATCCATTCTGGACTTTGAAAGTATGCTGAATACCAACTACTTGATCAAACTCAAAATACCCAATTGGAGCTTGAAATTTCTATCAAGAATAATATTTGCCAAAAGGAAGAGCTGTGGTTTTGTTTGTTTGTTTGTTTGGTTGGTTGGTTGGTTGGTTGGTTGGTTTTTTTATGATCGTTTGTATTTTGGCATCTCCTAATTTGTTACTTAGTAAAATTTTTCCTTGTTAAATTTTCCTCAGTGAAAGATATGGTCATGTCTCAGTGAATGCCACCTTTCATGAGGAAAAAGAGTGGAGGTAGCAAATGCCTGAGTCCATTTGGGTGTCATGGAAGCTCACATGGAGAGTAATTACCTCGTTTTTCACCACACTCCTAAAGCTCTGGTAAAAGAACTGCATGCAATTTTTGGCTATTTCTATATTGAAAAGATTGCCAATTTGGAGAGAATCCAGAGAGCAACACTAATGACATGCAGCTAAAGAGAGCCCAAGAGAAGGGGCCGTGAACTGCTGAGAGATCAGAGAGCCGTGAAGACAGAGACGACTACAAACCACGGGGAGAGAAAGCTTTTCAAATGAGGCTTGTTTTCTTCTGAGTCAAGACACATATATTTGTAGCTTAGAAAGAACTCAAATGTGAGCCTTACTTAATGCATTATGCAGAAGGGTTGTGCATTCAATCTGAGAGTGTAGCAGAATTGGGCAAAATGGTTGACACCACTGGAGGACCCAAGATGCTGTCATGGTCCTTTTAAATACCTCACACAATGGTGTCTTAAGGTTACAAAAATCTCAACAGAAATGAGCAGGCATTGGCAATACACAAATTGACACAAATGGGTAGACTTTCAAACAATTGTTTTAAGGACTTTATAGCATAGCGCACCCCTGCCATACCAGCATGTAGGAGGCTGGGTAGGAATACCCTAAGCTAAAGGCTTGCCTGCAGAGTGAGTTCAAGGCCATCTAGAACATTATAAAGAGCCCGTGTTTCAAAATATATAAAGTATAAAGAAGAACACTGAGCATATAGATCAGTGCAAAGCTCTTGATCTTTGCATGCAGGCTGTGGGTGTCAATCCATGATGTCAAAACAACAGCCAAAGCAACAACAGTAAGAGAACCACCTTTATGGTCATCCTTCTTTCTCTACATATAAGAGACTGAAAGAATGAGCTCTTATCCCTAGAGAGTGCGTGGCTGTAGAGGAGACAGCATGCATACCCAATATGGGCTGAAGAGGCTGGGGAAAGACAGATAGCTTGTACACCAGAGCACTGTCTCAAGTCCTGACTTTGACTCAGAGTGGAGTCCTGCTTTGAATTTTACCTTAGGGATCTGATTGGGCCAAAGATCAGACTAGTTAAAAGAGTCTCTAAACCCTAGTGCAGTAAACAGCAGCGATGGAAAACACATCTACTCTGTGGCTATGTCAACTCTATAAAATTGTGAAGATAAGTACTCTGTCTCAACCTGGAGTCAGACTTTCTTCTAAAATGGGTGTCTAATTGCTTATGTCAAGACAACCCAGACTCATCTGCCCAGCCCCCTAGGCATTGCACAAGCAGGCCTTCAAGTTTCCCTCTGGCTCTGTTCTCCCTTTATCCCAACTGTCTATGATTTCACCTCCAACTTCCACTCAACCCCCCCAGGGGATGTTCACTCTCTTAACATACCCCTGTGCCCTTGTACACCCATACCCATGACCTCTCTGCCCTCAGGTCCTCATGACCCCATGTCCCTCACATCCTTCTGCCTATGTCTTACCTCTTCTATGACACATCTCACCGCCCCTCTCTTCAATAGTATTTTCTGTATAAGTCAGGCCTGGGCATAATGTTTATTTATATTTCCTACCTTCTAGTTTATAAATTCACAAAAGCTATTACTGGATTTTTATACACTCATATTTCTCATCCTGCCCAGGGACTCCACAGATAAACCAGCCAGCCTGTTGTTGCCGTTTCCTTCCTGTTGCTATGGTAAACATCATGACCAAAAGCAAAAGGGGAGGAAAGGGTTTGTGTCTCAGCTCATGTTTCTACGGGGAACTCACGGCAGGAACTCAAACAGAAACTGGAGCAGAAACCATGGATGGGTACTGCTTACTGGCTTGTTCACTAGCTTTTCTCGCACAACCAGGCCCGCCTGCCTAGAGATGAGCCCTCCCACCCCCATGAATCATTGAGTAAGACAGTTTCTCATAGGCAAGTCCACAGGCCAATCTGATATGGACAAAGCTTCAATAAGCTTCCCTCTTGTCAAGTTGACAATAAAAACTTACCAGCACAGCCATGAAAGTCAGAGGAGAAAGCAGCTGTCAATCAAGAAATGGCAACACTGAGTAAACTTGCCAGTTAAGAAACCGTTACTGGTATAAGTCCTTGTTTGTGCTGCTTGAGGAAAACTATAAAAGTGGAATGATGTCCGATTTAGAACATTAAAAAAAGAGAGAGAGAATAGCAAGAGGTGACACTCTGCCACCAGTGCATGCTTTTGTTTGTAAAGTGCTTCCTGGTTATTCTCCCAACCCTTGTAAGAGGTCTCTGCATAGCTGTTCTAATGCTCCAGTTACGGCACGTTTTCCTCCATGGTTGCTTCTCAAACATTTTCAGTTATTGTATTTAATCCTGTCATGAGTCATATTTTATTTCCTACATACTTGAGTCACTCTTCATTGTTTCCTAATTAAAATTATTAGCACTTAATGCCTCTAAATAACATCTTAATATACACCTTAAAAAACAACCCAAAACAGTATTTAAGGTTCCCTTTGCAGTAAGTAACCTAGTTTTGTCTCCAGTTGAATCCTAATATTTCTGCTTTCTCCAGCTCTATGGAAATTCTTCCTATCTAGTAGGATATTAATTATGTTCGTGGGTTGTTATCTTGTCCAGGTCATGTGCTAGAATGCACCCCTTGGCTGATGGAGACATCCTAACAGATGCTTTTTAGTGAAGCTGGACACACTCCATTCTCTTCAGTTATTAGATATCAATTGACATGCTTTGGGGGAAGACTTTTAAATGCTAGAGTCTTATACCCACCCTAGCCCTTGGTTATGGAGAAATAGTTCTGCTGACTTTACAGAAAATATATATATTTTTGAAATCTTGATCTTTTAAAGCAGTCACCTACATTAGACAACATCTTATTCCTTACCAAAAAGAAAAAAAAAGCCAGCAGAAGGAGGCAAATGTTATTATTACTTTACACATGTGAAATAGGAGGTGCTGAGAAGCCAACAGCAAACTGGTCCCCACATCACTGTAACAGTGTGGAAGACAGAAAGCACCAGAAACACTGTAGAACACTAGTTTGCTATCTCCTGGGGCTGGAACCACAGGACGGTAAAGCCACATGGTTGCCTACAGCTCAGAAAGAATCCAATGCCCTAGCCTTCTTGGATGGCCCCTTCCCTGCCTGAGTCATTGTTCAGCATCTTCTAAGCCAGAGATGGTCATCTGAGGCTTTCTGGCATTTTCCACCTTCATCTCTGGCCCTTGGCCTCTTCCTTCCTTTTCAGGGCTCTAGGTGGCTACACTCAGCTTGCCAAGACAGTCTAAGATAAACTCTAGGTCTTAATTTCCTTTACCTAGTCATATCTGGCAAGTACATGCTACATAAAGTAACACATTTCCAGGTTTCTGGAATCATGTCCTTCTGCCTCGCATGGCTGTCCACCGTCGGAGTAGGAGTTGGGTGAAGTAGGTGAAGGATGCTATGTGACCTTAGACAATGTGACTCAAGAACCTAGGTATTTAATGACCATAAAGCTCTGATCCATTCACCTGCTTGGAAAATTCCCCTCATGGGAGTGTGCATTCATGACACAAATGTAGGTTTCACTTGCCATTTATTAATTTATTTGCCCAAACTGAAATTTACATTTATCCAATTTGGAGAATTCCACTCCCTATTGTATGGTACGTCTGAAACTGCTGTGTCTCTAAATGTACCCAATGAAGGATTTTACGGAATTAAATCCTAATTGTAAAAACATGCTTACTGCTCACACTTTGGTGTGGAGTAATTAGTGTAATTAGTCTTGTGTATAGAACCACTGCCCCGAGTGTCCCCGACAGCTGAAAAGCTACCACCGTGCAATGCCTTGTGGGCCGCTTTGCACAGACAGCCAGGCATCTCGTGAGCTACCTGTCTGCATGGTTGTCAGGGAAATAAAACGAAGCTTTGTATTTTATATTATGAAAATAAAGACAGATTGTAATATTGTAATATATCCTTCTATAATAACTTGCCTCTCCTCTGTGACCTTGCTTTCCTGGATATTTGACTAAATATGGGGTTACATTCAATGTAAACAGAAGGCAGTGTGGCTAGAATCAATGGGAATCCTTACGCACTTGATGGACACCAGGGAGGACCCCCAAAGTGGAGGACTGAGCAATCTCACTTTGAAGTTATCAAACATCTATTTTACAGTTTGTGAGGAACCCAGCCACGCACTTGCAGGAGAGAGGCCTACTTACAAAAAGAATCTCTCATATCACATGTACTAATTGAAATGTAATATACCATCTTCAACCAAGAACCCTTTCTTATCTGAGCCCCTGCGTCTTTTCCTTTAACAAATGGCATCTATACCTAACTTCAGATTCACAAAATTGTTGTTGATTTTATGGAGCCAAGACCTTAACAAATGGCACAATCATCAGGAATAGAGTATTGGAAAATTTCATTTCCTAAGAATTTGTGAAGCAATTCTTCCTCTGACCCAATGAATAAAGAAAAGCCTGTTTTAAACAATTGACTAGAAAGTGAAGATAGGTTTAATTAATGGAACATCAGAGAATTATTATAAAGTGTACACACACCTAATACATGTATATACTTATACAGAAGCATACAAAATAGACAGCAGAACCGGCTGCAGAGACGTGAACACACTGTGATATTTGGAACAGGTGGACCTTTCAAAAAAAAAAAAAAAGGTCCCTAATTATTCCCACGCTGTTGAAATTATTTTAATTCTGCATCTCAGCAGATACGTTTCTATGGTGGAAACAGGTGTTCATCAAACGACAGTGATAAGAGACATCACAGTCGGGCTTGGAGCCTAGCCCACATCATGTTGATGACAGATAAATTAGAAAAAAAAAGTCCTGTGAAACATCCCACACTTCAGGAGGAGATTACACCTTTTTAAAAGGCAAACATCAAGTTCAATTGCCCATTGTCTGGTGTGTGGTTCCGCAGAGAGACAGATCCTAAACATCAATAGAGCTAAACAACCACCAGATGGGCTGGGGAGAGGCCACTCCTGAACAATCCACCTGCACAGAAAGCAACTGGGGGAGAACTAAAGATGCACCCCCACCATGCCAAATTTGTTGCTTTATATTAAATAGCCAATGTAATGAATATCACGAGGTTTTAGGGGTGGTCAGGAGAAGCGAAGAACGTTTCAGTGAAACCTATCTTTTAAGAGTTTCAGCAGGGTTTTGGTTTTCTGAGGGTTTCTGCATCTTGCATGGGTTCTGCGGGTTATGTATAACAGGATGGCCAGGTCTTGGGGAGAGGGATGTTCTGCATGTAGGCACAGGGCTCTGAAGATGACATGCTGTATGGCCTGGGGAAAATCAGAGAATTTCTTTGTGCCCCATTTCCTACAAATGCAAGCTTCCAGATATGACTGACTTTGGTTTGGCTACAATCTGTATACAGTCCTCACCTCAGCCATAACTCACATCCAAAGTAAATGCCACAGGGGTGACTCAGTGGGGACCAGCATCTGGCTATAAACCATTTCTACATTCACACATGACTAGGGTTCCCCAACAGTTCTTCAGTTACCTGGGACGATGACACAGAGTAAACAGGATGAGCTAGTGGATAGTAGTAAGTCTGAGAGAAGACAAGGAGGGAGGAGACAGCATCCTAACCAAGTACATCATGTTAGTTTCATACCGATTTCCCCAGAACCTTGGGGCTTGGCACTACCAAAATGCGTAGAGAAATAAATGCCCACAGTGTCTGCTGAGCCCATTTCATGCTAAGCCCTTCTAGAGGACATTCGAGAAAAGGAGAAGAGAGGGGTGCAGAGGGGATCTTTTTGTATCGCGTCCTTCTAAACACAACAGCCTCCTTCGCTCTGGGCTGACTGGTGCTCTGAGCTGCGGTAAGAGCCTTCTGAAGCTTTATAGGACTTGATCTTCTGACAGCTCTGGGAGCTAGTGGGCGTTACTGTCTCTACCTCACAAATGAGGAAACTGCCATTTGGAGAGATGAGGTCACTTTTCCAAAGTTGGACAAAAACTGCCAAAGCTGAAAACCATTCTGTGAGATCACAGGGTAAGTGGCAATCAACTACAGGCTGTGACCAGCAGGCTATCTGAGGTGTAGGGTGATGCTGTGTGAAACCGGTATACATGTAGTCCAAATCACAACGTTTCCGATTCATGATGATGCAAGATATGTTCAGTTCTGATGTCTAGTGCTGGGCGTGGGGTGGTCCCACTAGCCACTCTGTCCCTAGGGTGTAGCAGACCCCCAGGGTGCCCTGTTGCTAGGCGAGGAGGGCCGGAGTGTTGGGTGCATCAGATGCACTATAACGTAAGATATTTCCAATTGCTTAGCACAGAACTTCTGTGAAGTCAAGAAGCATGGTTGTCATAGGATAGCTCACAGCAGGAGAATGACAATGTATTTAAGGCATTAAGATAGCTTTTGCTGTTAGTGGAAAGCCTTCACTTCACATGTGTTTCTTTGACTTTTTGTCTAGTGACTTATTTCCATGCCATTATTTGTGCACAGTGGGTCTTATTGTAAACAGCTTCTCTGTCCCACCAGTGCTGCTTATTTTAAATTTTAATTTTCAACACTGATATTGTTGTCCTGAATTATTTTTAATCTAGCCTCATATCTGTTGATGTATTTTATTATCCTTGAGGGTAGCTTCTAAATGGGAAAAAAATACTTATCGGGAGGCTTGGTTTTTTTGTTTGTTTGTTTGTTTCAAACTTTGTATTTGATATAAAAATTAGAAATTTAAAATTTTAGTTTTCTTCTTTTCTTTTAAATTGAACATAAGAAATTCATAATTTTATGTACAAGTTTGGTAGTTTTCAAATTGCTTCTCAGGGTTTTTGATAGTCTCTGATCCCACTTACAAGTGCCCAAGCACATTCAGATATTTAAAAATACATTTATACATTAAGCAGTTTAAAGTATTTCAATTGAGTTAACTAGCAAAACTGAAAAAATGTAATGTCTATACAATTTGTTTTGGTTGCCAAAACAGACTTTAGTAAGGATTCACCTTAAAGTTTTCAACCTAATTTAATATATCTATTAATCTACTCAATTTAACAAATTAAGTCAATAATTTTATACATTTACATTGAAATGACAAGGCTATAATAGATCAATATTGATTTTTAGATAAATGGACTTATTCTTAGTTAAGCTCAACAGGTTAGACAGTAGATTCATGAAGATCCTTTTTACAAAAATATTTCCACACTGGGGTTTGACTATCATAGCCTTTCCATTTTCAATGTAAATTTTTCTTGGGATAGAAACATGTATATCCACTAAGGATACCAGTTGCCATGGCAATTAACCATAAGTCTTTCAAGACCTATGGCTTTGAGTCTTAGCCCAAGGTGAGAGACATATTCTCACAGCCTACCCAAGACTGGCCCCGGCAGCATCCATCCTGTGGCCGCCATTTAACAAACATCTGAATAATGATATATTTATTCTTGTACATGTAGCTTCCACCATGAATTCAAGTTTGGAATATGATGTGTTTTACATTACAGATTGTTTAAATGGCCTCTATTTTTTTCCCCAGTAACAAGAAAAACATGCTACTTTTGACCTGTATGGACATTGAGACCTTTTACATCCACAACACTGTTGGAGGCCCCTGGTTTAGCAGAGAAACTGTGTGTACTGCTTTCTCCTTTTCTTTCTCTCTTCATCCACTACCCAGCTTTTCTGTTCATTTGAGTCTATTTCTTTTGGGTCTGACAGTGGCAGGAGCAGAGAGCATCATAGTGTTTGTGTCCTGTTGGTGACTCACTGCAAAACTGTGGAAAAAGAATGCCAGGTGTATGCTTTCACTGAGCATCCTGAAGCTCTTAATGTATGATGTTAAATGGCTTTCCACTAAGGCTTGGTTGGTGTCTCCCCAGCCGCTCCCGTCCTGTTTCCAGAATGGACTACTACGTTTTGAGGTCTTACCTATTCAAGAGATGCTAGTGGGATCTGATTTTCAGTTCATTGTCTATCTGGAGAGAAAAACAAGATCAGGAATCAAGGGTTCCAGTGCCCTGACCCAGATGAGGATATAGTTGGTGAGGAAGGAGCTCTTGTAAAATGAATAGCTTTAGGATCTGACCTGTAAAATGTAATAACACATCATTCCTAAGTGGTTATTTTAGAACTGATTCTATCAGGTACATCTGTGGCCATGTAGAACCCAGGGTGTGAGGAGAAGCACAATTAGGATTGTGATTTAAAACCAAGAATCCATGTCCTCATACTTAGTCATGGAACACTGCTATTTTGCTATATGAATTCTCACAAGGTAAATAAATTAATCAGTCAGTCCACGTTAATAGGGAACTACAGTCACAATAACTAATTTGTAAGACCTGAGGTAATGCAAACACCATGATAAGATATATTGGCCTGATGGTGTTTTGCAAATAGGGTCTGATTTGCAAAACTAACCAACACAATAGCAATCGTTCCACATAAAATATTCACATCAGAAATGTTGACTGAAGTGATGGAAAGTCATTCATTTAAAACTAATAAATAAACACGCTGCCTCTCGTATAATCCCGCCTCGTCACACCCAATTTAACAGTGTTCCGTCCCATTATTCTTGCTCATCGGCAGAAATGGCTGAGGATGAAACTCGGCTCCCAATTTCCTTGACAGATAAGGAGAGATGTATATATATTTCCACATGAACAGTCAAGATAGGAATAGCATTTCAAACAGAAGGAACAGCATGGACAAACATGAATGCTATGAAGACCAGGAAGCTGGCCAATATCCACTTGCTCTAGTGAGGCATATGAGAGGCCCGTCAGCATGGCTAACATCACTACCACTGCAAAGCCAGGCGTTCTAACTTTAAGTAAGGGTCAGATAAGAATCCTAGAGAAACAGATCTCATACAAATTTCTTGAGAAACACATAAACTGCTTTAATGAAGGTGTCAACATATTAAGCACATACAAGTTGCACATAATTTAAATCAAGCAAAGTGTAATTTGGGTAGTGTTTAATAAGTCCTCCTTTAGTGAGCAAGCTACTATCAAAAATATGACAACTTTAAGATTTGTTCTCTGGCACACATACTTATAATTGATTTTTTTTTGTTTTTTTTGTTTTTTGTTTTTTTTTTTTTGGATCTAGGTTGTCTCATGTTCTCTCTTTCGGAAACATAAATTTAATCGATATGTGGCCAAGAGGCAAAAGACAGGCAATGTTTACCTGCTTGCTGCTTGATTCCAGAGCCCATGATTTTTCTAATGAATCTGAAGATCAAAATAATGTGGTGATTCAGGGACATGACTAATGTGTTTTATCCTGATATAATGCCACTCTTGTCTAAACTCTGATTTGTCATCTTTATGGAGCAGAATATAAATGTAGCCATTAACTGAAAGACGTGAGTCACAGTGGAGTCAGTTAATTTGTCCAGCGTCATGGCCATGGTAACAAACATGGACTCTTACAACCCCGTCTGCTGATGGCCACAAGTTGTGATGTCTAAAATGCAGAAATAGGAAGAACATTTTTATTCTAACACAAATACCTATAGTAAAGTCAAAAGAAAAGCAAGAAATTATGGTAGGGTAAATTGGTTTTAAAAAATATAAATATTATTTCCTTCTAAGGTCTTATCATTAGAAAATCCCACTTTTCAAATCTCTAAAGTCCCTGCACCCTCTTTAATTGTGCCCCAGTTTTTTTCTCCTCCTGCTTCATTCAGAGTCAAAGTTACAGAATATCCAACACTAACCCTTTTCTGAACAACATTATCATTTCCGGTTTCCAAGAATAAAGCAAGTGACCTCAAATTCAGACTGTCAGTGATAAGGGAAACTCATGGAGGCATGGACTGTGAGAGGCAGGTGTGTGGGACAGCATTAAAGAACCAGATCTGTACCTGCCAGATGGAGGCAGCTTCTCTCATACCATCAAGGGCTCTTAAACTCTGAGGACAGCATGTTGGCCAGGGAAGAATAGTCTGTTCACATGGAACAAAAATGGAGGGATTTTTAATCATTTGAAAATAATCTCATATCTGATAATTTTAAAAATGCGAGTAGAAAAAATAATTTAAGACAACATTTGACTTTCCTGTCAGGGAGACAAACACTCACAGTCTTGCATTAGATTTAGGGCACAGCTCAGCAGAATTTCTCATCACTCACAGAGAAAGGTCTAGGGCCTAGTAATTTACCTCTAGGAGAATTAAGGCAGGTGCATTTGCTCCCTTGACCCAGAGATGACAACGAAGATGCCATTTACAGGAACAGATCCCAGGGGTATTTGAGCATCCTTTAGTTCATAGTGGGCACTAAAATCTCTCAGAGGTTGCCAGTGAGCCAGAGTTAGGAGTGGAAACAGTAAATTATTTCACTCCGATATTTTTGGGCTGGTTTTTTGGGATGTGTTTACAAAGAATGTTTATGAAACAAATACATTGGCTAAAGTCAAATTTTATTTTAAATTAAAATGGTTTTGGAATTTTAGGGGAGAAAAACCAAGAGAAGCAGGCATGAAATTTTCCATTTCCTTCCCAGAGCGGCAGTTTCAAGGACTTTGAGGGCACAGAAACAAATACACTTAGGATCCTGTGCTGGGTTTGTTGAACTCGCTCTTGTGCGATGCCAACCTTAAAGAGAAGGAACCAAGCCATCTGTCCACAGCCAGACGCTAGGTTCTAGAGCAGTGGTTCTCAACCTTCCAAATGCTGCTGCCCTTTCATACACTTAGTCCCTCATGTTGTGATGACTCCAACCACAAAATCATTTTCGTTTCTACTTCATAACTGTAATTTGGCTACTGTTATGAGTGGTACTATAAATATCTGATATGTGACCCCTGTAAAAAGGTCATTGAACCCCCAAAAGGGTCACAAACCATAGGTCAAGAACTACTGTAAGTGGTCACTCAATAATAATGCTTCACATCTTCATGAAGCAAGCAGAAGCATTAGCATTTGGCTGCCTGTGTCCTGAATGATCAAGAATATTTTTTGTTTTCAATACACTAACTTTCAAAACCTCGGTGAAAGCCACTGTTGTAAGGCCCTGACAGCCAGGGCACGGCACACTTATCGCCATTCCTGGGCAGCACAGAGCATGTGGTCTTATAAATTCATCATGCTTGCCAAACACATGACCTGCGAGATCATAGTGTTAATTTGGAAAGGGAAACAGTTTTATGGCATCTAAAGGAATGAAAAAAAAATTACCTCTAATCCTTTTGGGAATCAAAGGGGTAATAAAGTGAAACAGTGCAGAAAGACTCACACTGTAAATCCATTTACTGCCCAGCCTTGTTTACACAAGATTGATTCACGTAGCTCACTAGCCCCCGAAGCTTACTAGCACGACTTCACCAGAATCCCATTTAAAGAAGTGTCTGATATTTTTCCCCCTGCAAATAGTGTTCAGCTGATTAAAGCCTAATTACACACATCGAATTAAAGGTGTGAGTGCGTAATAAAATGTTCCAGCTAAAAGGAATCTGTGCTGGGGTCTGATTTCCAGCCAGTAATTTGGCTGGAATAAAATAGAAACAAGAAAGCAGAATTGTTTAAAAGGTGCGACGTAATGACAACACACATTCTGGGCTGCAGAAAGAAATAGACAAATACACTGTGCATTTTTAAGTGGGATATGCTGTAATCAAAAACAGTCTTTTCTCCTGCCAACATTTATAATAATAATACAAACCACACTCATGGAAGCCAACAGCCAAGGGGGGAAAACATATTTCCATTTTAACGCCTTTCGATGATCAAAGCGTCAGCTTAATACAATCAGCTGAAATCCATTTACCCGTGAGCTCGCCACCGTGCCCAGGGACTGCGCTCCCTTCCAGCCCTATCTATTCTGAAACAGGTGCTACAGTCGTAAATTAATTAGTCTGTGAGAAGCACCTTGTTCCCCATCTCCCCAGGCCTCTTGTGGGTCAGGGCCTGGAGGACTTCGCCATCTGGGCAGAGTTTCTCCCAGAGAAGCAATCAAAGCCTGCAGATTGCAGCCCACAGAGGCAGGTTCAAATGACAATTAACCTTATTAGGCCTCATTTTTTTACAGTTTATACTGTGTCAACACGTTGGCTCCATAAATAATCTGCCACATCAGACAGGTGAAGAAAAATGTTTCTCCTCTAGTTGAAAGTTTTAAAGCCCTCCAGAGAATAAGAGATAAGGTTTAAGTGGCGGCAGTAACAGATACACAGATGCCAGGGTTGTTATGTAAGACGCCAGATAGATGGGCTCTAGAGCCCAAATTATGGCTTGTCCAAGTCCAGTCACAAATTTCTAGATGTAAGTTTGTGGTGGGGGAAAGTCTTGGGCTTCTTTTCTAGGCGTTCCAGTTTTCCTTCAGACTCACTGTGTCTCGTGGATGTGGTCTTTTCCCATCTGGCTAACTTGGGAAATACATGTTTCTTTATGAAAATTATGCTTTTGCTCCTTCCTTTACTACAGTGATGCACGTAAGACCCTGTTGTCCTGGGAATAGAAAATAAAACCAATCAAGACAATTAACATCCACAGCTTGCTACAAAATCAACAGATATTTAAGCTACATTTTTAATCAGACTGAGCTTAATTAAACACTTCACAGATGACTCTGAAGCCTGACACACACACACACACACACACACACACAAAGCCCACTTAAAAGAAAATCTTTAAACATAATGTGAAATCGAGTTTACTAACAGACTGCCACAAGGATTCTTGCAAGGAGTCTCTGAGGGTCCTTATTTATACTCTGTTTGCTCACCGTAGTTGAGGTCTACTGGGACCCACTTTTCCCTCATTCTGAGCTCAGGATTTTACACTTGGGAAAAGATATGCCCTCTGTGCTTGCCTCTCCTGTTTTGCAGCGTCCTGGGAAACCTGCTGTGGTCTTTATTTGGTTTGCACTCGGAAGGCCCCTGACCATGGAGATATATACCCTCTGTGTTGCCTGACATATATATATTCTGAAGACACTGGCAAGCACAAATTGTTTGACACTAGGACTCAGGGAATCCTTTACTTCTGCATGAAGATAGTCCAGGGAAATAAAAAAGATTAAGAAAAGAGGACTGGTGTATAAAGTAGCTTTGGTAGCATTCAGAACTAGTATCAGGGTTGTCAAGATGACGCAGTCTGTGAGGTGATGGTCCCATGCAAACATGAGAGCATGTGTTCAGATCCCAAACACCCACACAAAAGGCCAGTCACAGCAGTGTCCACACAGTCACACCTGTGATCCCAGGGCAGAAAATAAGGAGACCAGAGAATCTTGAGAGCCAGTCTAGACCCATTGATTCTGGCTTCTCTGCTCTGGGTTCAATGAGAGATTCTGCCTCAAAAATTAGATAGTGTTCTAAAGGAAGACACTCAACATCCATCAAGTTCTGGTTTGCACTCCTGTAAACAGACATGCACAGACATGCGCGCACACACACACACACACACGCACACCAAGCAGGATGTATACCATTTCCACTTTCAAAACAAATTTCCACTACAGGTCCCTTTGGACTTGGGATAGAATGTGTTCAGCCTGTAACTTCCGCAGTTACATTTTAAGGCTTTTGTTTTGAAAGTGCACATGTGAGACTTTTAAGACTTAATGAAAACTTTATTCTTCTCATTCTGGTTATCAAAAAATATTGAAGACGGAAGCATGAAGGAATTACCCTGACACATCTGGGAGCTATCCTTTAGGATTTGCTTTTCACTATCAAATTCATATTTGTTATCTGGAGTAACGTGTTTTAACTTACATCTAATGTTGGTACAGTTGTCCTTTAGTCAAGTTTCCTATAAATATTATATATTAGCGGTAACCATTAAGAGCTTGAAGCTGGAAGTGGATGATGAAGCTCAGGCATCTATCTTGAAAAAACTGCTGAAGGGCCTCTTACAAGACAGTGCCCCCTGGTGGACATCCTGACACCCAGCGACAGTCGCTGCCTTGCAGGGTGTAGGACTGGGCAGAGACAGAGACATGGTGGTCTTGTGGTACTTTGGGTAATCCCAAAGATAGGAAGGGCTTGCTTCATTCACACATAAGTGTTTGTTGTGAGCCTATTAGGTGCCAGCCAGGTGTTATTCAGATATGAATACAAAGGTGAGCAGAACAGAATCCTGTCCTCCAAGCAGCTCATGGGTGAACACAACCACATTTGAGGAAGAAAGATGGAAGGAGAAGTAGGAACATGAGGCATTTCCAGAAGAATGCTAAGACCAACCAACTAGATGAATACTGAAGCAGCTATTGAACGCTTATGAAAAGTCCAAAAGCAACCTGTCTGAACCAGCAGAGACAGACCCAATAAAACTCTGTTTCCCAAATCTAAGGCCTTTCTGCATTGCTGCCGTTCAGAGAGATCTTGATAAAAAAACAACACAAAACAAAACAAAAACGGCCAGGGCTTCTGCTGCCCACAATGCAGAAGGAAGAGATGAATCATTCTCTCTTTGTTCTGAGACACCTTCCCAGGAGGCTATTCCAAAGACTTCCTGCAAGTATCGTGTAAGGGCTGTGATGAGCAGGCAAGAGGTAACTTCAAAGATAATGTGTATTCACAATTGGACTCTCTGGGCATGGCTGGCTAGGTTCTATTCTACTTGCCTTAAGCTCTGTAAATCGACCTTCCTCAGTGCAGACTCAACCATGTAAATGATACTGTATACCATGGCATCTCAGAGTTGATGGTGTTAAAGGAAACCAAAGCCACAGTCACTTGGTGAACCATCCAAGAGAATAGTTTCAAGAGACCTGGCAAGAAAACAAGGGACTGATAGGAGCTCATCTGTGCTTCTCCATGATATCAGCTCTCTTTGCCTCATTGCTAATCACCCCCATATGATGTGACATCATTTAGCCTTGCACATATATCCATTACCATATCTGCTACATTATGATGCACACTCTCTACACACCAGCTACTTGCTTGTTAGACAAACTTCTTGAACCTCCTTGAATCCAGAAACAATGCCATTTGACTTTGGATTCTTATGTCTCCCATATTCTCAAAAAACACTGAGCATAAAAATAGTCACATGGTTAACATATACTATTTGAGTTACTGCTTCAAGTATCTACTGTGTTGCAAAGAAAAGACTGTATGATTGCTCAGAGTCCATGGAATAAGTAGCATACCAGTAATTTATAGATGTAAAATCATCAAATGAAAAAATTACAGCCTTGCTGGTTGAACAAAGGTACTGTAAAAAATGCATTACTTATATGTTCTATAAGAACAAAACAAAAACAAAGATACAAAACCTGAGTGATGTCAAGAGTCTGTAGGACCTGACACATGTAAAATTGTGTACTGTCCTGAAGCAAGTTAGACCACTGGTGTGCAGACCACAAGCCTAGGAAGGCTATCAAAGGAGATTATGTCATAATAAAGTACTTCAAAGGGATAAAAAAGTAAACATAACATAGTCTCAATACCTTTCAGTATTTGTGAGAAAGAGAAACAACTAAAGGGTTTGGGAAGGATGGAAGAGAGAAAAAAAGGGATTTTTTTTTAAAGGAGAGAGAGAGGAAGAAAGCAAGGAAGGGATGAAGAGCGGGAAGAGGGATTAAGAAGACATTGAGGGACAAGGTGACTTTCAGAGTCTGTTAAAGTAAATGAATATATGGAGTGATGCTTGAAGCACATCTCTATGAATAAGCATATAATCACATATGTAAATTAATGCTTGCCTGGGAGTATGCAGGGGTTAGGGACTGTCCAATCGTGGTCATCCTGTGGACAAGCCTGCCTGGCAGGTCATTTTACAGTGTTTCATGCCTTAAATGTATATTAATGTTTCCCCAAAAAGCAAAGTAGCCATTAAACACTATAAAATACCATCTATATAGCAAAAATATCTTTAGTGATATAAACACATGGAACATAATGCCCATTATAAAATTCTATCCAGTAGCGGTAATAATTGTCAAACCAGCTTTTAGCCTGACTGAAGCCTGAGTCAAAGGCAAGCTAGAACATAGGGTAACCATCTCTAAAGATGAATCTTTAGAATAAAATGTTCTCCTGTATAAAAATTCATATTGGGGAGGCAGGTGTTAAAAGAACTTGTCCTTCATTTCTGAAAGTCTTCCGGTCTCTACTAACAGAAGGCCCAAACTGTCTCCATTAACCTCTGATCATAGCATGAGGTGAGGAGAATCATGCAAACTGGGAATATTTAAATATTCTCTCTGCATAAAAGCTGTTTAGCTGCTGGAATCATTTCCTCGTGCTGTCCCTGAGCTGAGGAAGTGGATGGATCAGCAGGGGAGGCACACAGATGCAGCTGGAGAGGAAGAGAGCTCAGGGGGATCACGTTTGAGCAGCCATGGGGGACGGGACATGACAGAGGAGCGTTCACAGAAGCAGCTGGCCGGACGGAGCCACACATGGAAGGTGCTCAGCATGGCAAAAGCAAGAGACAAGACTTACTTAGAGAAGCCCACAGCTTGCAGCCCACCTAAACGTCCCCAAGGGGAACTTAAATCACTTCCTCTTCTCCATCACAGCCCTCAGAAAAATCAGAAGGTACCTTTCAGTCACCTATTCACCCATGCTGACAATCATGAGTGCCGTGCTTAGGCCAACCCAAGATACACACCCCTGCCAGCACTCTCATTATAGGCTTCTCCCCAAAGGTAAAAGCATGCCCAGAGGTATGTAAGTGGTACCCAGGACACCTCCTGAGTGTCAGGACTTGCTCTCCTTACACTCCACACCTCACAGGTGAGTACTGCCTCTGTCTTCCTGCCATCTAAGGCCACTCCAGGAAAGATGACTCCTAGCCAACTTGGACGTCCTGAGTAAGAATTAGTCATAACTCAACATTCCTGAAGGCCTTTGTGTGAGAGAGCCAAAAATGCTGAACTTTTAGAAACCACTGTCTATAAAAACAAAGTTTCTTCATTATCAGTGTTGCAGTTAAAGGAAGAACAAAAGCAAACCTAAGGAGTTGCACTTTACCCCAGAGATTAACCTGAAAATCCAGATAACAATATTCCCTTACATCCAGGGTAGCTACGTAGTCTATGAGTAATTAATGGGTGTTTGATATTTATATCTTCTTTAATTTTAATAAAGTATTTTTAGGGAGTGTTGTTTTGATTTTTTATTTATAAATTCCATTCTAAGACATGAGACATAGAGTTCAGGACAGTCATTAACTGTGTGTGAGTATACACTGAAATGATTGATTATGGATAGTCTTGGTCTGTCCTTTCAGCACCTGGGACAGAGATTCACTTTGCCCACCTTGTGGGAGTGTTTGGAGGGATTAAAGGGAGCATGGGAGAGAAGGGTGTTGTAACTCCAGCTCCACACAGTGCAGGGGAACTTGAAATGCCAGCCTCCAAGGCACAGGCACAAGTTAAAAACCTCACCTATAGAAATATTCAAGTAGCAAACAGCTGTGACACCGAATTCATTTTAATAATCTTTTTACATTTATTTATTTATTTATTTATTTATTTATTTATTTATTTTATGTGCATGGGGAAGGATGCATACATACCATGACACAGAAGGTCAGAGGACAACTTGCTGAATTCACTTTTCTCTTTCTACCTTTACATGGTATATGGGGATTGAATTCAGGTCATCAGCCTTGCCAGCAAGCACATTTACTCACTGGTCCCATACCTATTTATCGTAATGTAGGAATTTTTGATGACCTCAACTTAAGTAACACAAACAAGAAGATCACATGCACCCAAATAAATACAATAAATAGTAGTAATTATTGAAGTCTATGTCCAAGTAATTTTCCATGAAGATGCCATTATTTTCTACTCTCTTTCATGTGGCCCAAAGTTAAGAATATAGATAGCAAATAAGCAAGAAAGTAAATAGGATGAAGGGCGGAAACCAGGCATGGGAATTTATAATTGCTGTGCGTATAAGATGTTCTGGATGACACACTGATAGGTCTTCCATGCTATCTTGGTCTTTAGCGACCCTGAGAACGAGCTGTTCTTGTCTAGATAGAAACTGAAGCTCTGGGCCCTCATGTACCTGACTGCAGAGGTCCAGGGAGTTTAAGAGCTTGGGTCACTAAGACTTGGATTCATAAGTCTATTTGCATGCTTATGTGTTATTAGACCAGTCTCTCTCTCCGATTTCTGTCTACCTCTCCTTCATGGCCAGACCTATAGAAAAACACAGACCACACTATGAATTAAAATAGGAATTCTGGACATTGTGCAGCAACATGCAACGTCATCTTCATGGCAGTGATTAACTACAGCACAGAGACAAAGAAGGAGCCAGATTCGAAAACTAAGACATCTAGAGACCAATCTGAAGAAGAAGCTGTTAAAACAGAACACTTCCTGCTGTCTGCCAGGTACGATGTTTGACATCTAAGTCTTCAATGCTAAACAGGACAAGCTTCATTCCCTATCTTCTCCAAGAAAGCACTTCACTTTCTCTTTGAAAGACTTCAGAACTTCTACCACATGGTGATGTAACATGGCAGCCTCTCCTAGGAATTCTGAGTATACTGTAACACACACACGCACACACACACACAGTGCACTCTCTTTCTCTCACGTGCACACACATGCACACATAGTACACTCTCACACACACAGAACACACACACATGCACACACCGTGCACACACACAGAGAACACTCACAAGTGCATTCAGAAGTGGCTAGTTGTGCATTTTCCTCAGATGATATGCTTTCACATCCTCCCTGTTTCCACAAAATCACGCACACATGAACAATGCAGAATTGCTCTGCGCCCCAAGCTGAATCACCAAATTCCTTCCAGAAGCCCAGGACTTGGACGTAGTAAATGCCTGACCAGTAAGTGTAAAGGGGGCATCTCGTGGGGGGTTTAGATGAAGACACAATTCCACTGCTCTGCTCTGTGACCTACGAGAGTTGGGCGAGTGCTAATGGCAATTTTGGCACTGAGTCAGCCCTGCGGAATGAATGAGCTTCCAGTCTCCTGTGTAGGTTGTGGCCCAAGCTCACACAGTTCCTGGCTTTGGGGCTTTGACCAAGCCTATACATTTCTAAGCCTTAGTATCTTTACTCTGTGGTGTTTATAATAACAGTGGGAACTATATAAGCAGCCTGACATTGTTTGGTAATAAGAAGATGTGTTATGAGTATTTGACGTGATGTGGCACCCACTCCATTGAGCGTGGACTGACTCAGTTGCTCTCAGTTATATCTGGGATGTAACTCTATTAATATGGGGCTAGAGCAAAGTCTCTGTTCATGCTTTACCTGCCACATACCTAGAATGGCCCAGCACAGAAACAGGCATAGGATGACTCTCTCCCACACAAATAAAAACAAAAACTGAAAACCTGAAACCTCATATAAAATCTAGGGGCTTGTAGCTGAGAACTTGCTTTTTGGTGCTAGGTTTCTCCTAAGTAGCTCCTTCAGTGCTCTGGAAGCCATTCTGGCCAATAGCATCTGTCCCACTGAAGCATCTAACACACATGAGAGCCTGAGATACTCTCAGGGAGGGGGTCCCTCGGCATGCTTCATTCTCAGGGGCTGGGACACATCAAAAAGTTTCAAGTGGCTTCCTCAGAAAACACAAAGTCTTTAGCCCATTGGGCTTTCTAATGTTTTTACTGTTGATTGCATATCGCCCCCAATTGTTCTGTAAGCTTTTAATTCTGAGATACATGTCAACTGTGCTAGTGGTACATATAAAAATAAATAAATAGTGCAAATAATTAAACAACTTATCACTGGCTATCATAATGAGAGAGTAATGCACCAGAAAACCTGTGTGCTGAATTCTATGTTTTATGAAGTAGTTCTTGCAGAGTCTGGTGACCCAGGACTATAGGCACATCTGTACATACTTATGTGTGCACAGCGGAAATGCACACATGGATACAAACCCATATTAATAATGCATGCCTTCTACCAACAAGGGAAGAAGCCTGTTTGTAGAAATGAGCTTAAAGGCAGAGGCATATATGCAGAAGCACTCTCGCAAGCCTCAGACGGCCTCGGCTACATTGCAGCTGACAGGACCTGCCTGGCACAGCCAGCTGCGACACTCTTCATCACAGGCCTCTCCTCGCTGAGCCTTGGCTGGTGCATCAGGCCTTGCTGCAGTGGGATAATAACTGACAGCAGGCTGACACGAAGCCCAAAGAGAGTTCCATCAGGAGGTCTCCTGGGCCTGGGGATCAGTGGGCTTAAAATATTAGGACGTGATAGAGTTAACACTTGCCCTTGAGCAGATGGTTTCGAACATTCTGTCAACACTGAGAGTGATTACTGCAAACAGATTCTCCGTCCCTCTGGGACGGGGAGTGAAGTGCTTTCGAGCTCTGAGCCTCGGCTGAGAGGTGTAAAATGTGTCATTTCCAGGGTTTCCTCTCAGCAGTGAGAAGTGCAGACGCTTGTTCCCCACATGGGGCAGCCAGAGCCACCATTGAATGAAGAGCCTCTGCCAGCGCGTGAGGACACAGCACAGACCTGGCTGAACTGAAGCTTGGTCTGAGCCTCCCTAGTCTGCAGTGTTTAGATGCTATGCTTTGTGAGTTTTTTTTGTATAATTTGCATATTAGCAGTAGTAAGGTCTCCAGTGCCTATCATCAGAGTGAGAGGAGAGAAGAGACCAAAAATAAGACAGCTAAAATTTTACAGAACAGAAACTTACACACTGCGGTTTTTTTTTTTTCACTTGATATTTAGAGCTGCTCTGTTAGTTCTGTGTTAGATTTAAAACAGTGGTGTTCAACTCTTGGACTCAAGCCATCTTGCCAGGTTAGAGGCAGATATCACTGTCATGTCTGGCTCAGTGTTCATTCTCAATCTGGTAAGTTTATCTCCACAGGGTGGGGAGAGGGTGTCTCTTCAAACACAAACTATCACCCACTCATGTTGAATGAACAGGCTTATAAGAATGAAGAAACAAAGTTATCAGTGATGGGAGGTCCTGGGAAACAACAGGCAAGTCTCATTTCATAGCTAAAATAACTAGAGAAGCCCAGAGTAGGGGCACCAATCAGCACCGTCTCAGCTAATATGTTCTGTCTGAAATACAGGGTGCTGCATGGAATACTATCAACTAAGAAAACTGACATTTGCTGGGACAGAAGAGAATTCACAGAGCTGAAGACAAGCCTGCACTTTAGCATAGCACAATAGAAGGAACAGGTGCAGGACCACCTCCCTACCACAACCACATCTAATCTATTGGAAGGTAAGATGCTAGCCAGGGTAGCGCACACCTGTCTTCCAAACACTTGGGATAAGGAGTAACAAGAAGTGGGGTTCAGGGTCAATCTCAAAACAGCCAATGTAAGGCTGGCATGGGCTACATGAGAACCTGACTCAAGAGAAAACAAACCAGAAAGCCCTCAAATTAATATTAATGAATTGGTGGGTTCACAAGGACCCTCTCCAAACACATCCTGTGTAGAAGGTCATGACGCCAGGTGCCGACTCCCTGCTCCTGCAGCTGATCAACAGATACCGACTCTGATGGCAAATGCCTCACAGGACAGCCAAGCCTGCCAGAGCCAGTGTGTCTAGAGGGGTTTCTCTTCCACCCAAAGATAGGAAGAGAGAGGCAGGAGACAGGAAATGCTTCAAGGCATGTCGATCCAACCCCAGTTCCCGTGCCCAAGGCTGCACTAACCTCACCTTCCTTCCTCTGCCTCTGTGCTCAGAACATCTGCACTCCCAAGTCTTTTTCTTGGATTTCTTTTTTAATAAGAAAAAAATTAACAAAGTACAATTTGTTGACAGTGTTCACAGCCGCACAGTGGGTGTTCCACCTATGCGCTGTCGTGCGTTTCTTGCTGTTTTCTGCAGGTGCTAAATACTCGCTGACAGCAACATATGTTACCAATTGAGAACGGTGTTTAAAAAAAAAAAACCCTCGTAATTAAGGAGTGCTCTCAGCTTGAAAAAAAAAAAATACAGGTGAAAGCTGCCTCTGCCTGAAGATTTGTTCTGATTTTAGTTTCCTCTGCCACTGAGGGAGTTCTGAATGTACACAGGAAGGACGTTCTTCTGATTATTATCTGTGTGCACAGCCATAATAATGCAGAGTTGTCACTAAAAGACTTGGGCTGACATCTCCTCCAGAAAAACCTATTTATTCTTTGATTTTTGTTATGTTGTGTTTTGGTTTGGTTGTTTTCGTGATTCTTTTAAAGTTTCTCGTGCTCCTTTAATAACATACTTAGGTTTTTCTGGGAAACCATGCAGACACACCCAAAAAACTTTATTATGCTATGTAAACTTCAAAGGTGTCTGTAAACAGAGTGCAATTCTTCAATCTTTTTGTTACTTTCTAGCTTTTTGTTACTTTTGTTACAAGATGACTTGTGCACAATTAGAAGGAAGTCCCTGTGATTTGACCCCTGTGAGTTTCAGAGATGGCTTCTTATCATTAGGGGTCTTGAAAGCCACTTCTACCTTCTTCCTTTAGGAGAATGATGGGGCAGGCCATTGGTGATGTTTCCAAAAGGCTTTGATTCAATGCTGTGACTGTTGACTAGCCTCCCTCTCTTTCATCCTGCTTACCTGAAGAGCTTCACATCCCATTCCTGTGACCTGCTCAGAACAAGCTGTGACCAGAGTGGTTAGTTGAATCCAGCATGGCTAGCTGAGACCAGGATGGCTACTATTTTGAAAACCGTCTGTCTTGTTTGTGCTTTTTTTCCGCTTTTGTGACTTGAGATAGGGCCTCATTCTGTAGCCTCGGTTTTTTTGTAACCCACTCTGCAGTCTTCATTGACCTGTGATTTGTAGGGATCCTCTTGTCTCAGCCTTCTGAGCTCTGAAATGAAAGCTTCATCTCTCCCCCAGGCCCTGGGACCCGTTCTCAGCTCGTCAGCCCCTCCTGTTTTACTCCAGAACTCAGATGCTTGGTTCTGCTTTGTGTACTTGGAGACAATTGTGAGCATTTTAAAACAAAAGCAAAAAATAAAACATATTTCTCTGGCTAAAATGTTAAATATCATGGAATCAGGGACACACTGTGTGTGTGTATATGTGTGTGTGTGTGTGTGTTGTATATATGTATGTATGCACCTTCACATATGTGTGAGTACAAGTGGAGGTGCTTGTGGCGGCCAGAGGTTGACATCAGGTATCTCCCTCAATTATACTCCACGTTATTTACCAAGGTGGGGTCCCTTGATGAACGCAGAACTCACCAACTCAGCTAGATTGACTCTCCAGCTTTCCCTGGGGATCCTTCGTCTCAGCCCCACCCAGAACGAGGATAACAAGTGGGCTGCCACACCAGCCTGTGCTTTGGATGCTATGGATTTGAACTCCAGTCCTCATGCTTGCATAACAAATGCCTTACCCACTGAGCCGCCCCCCTCCCCACACTTCATCCCATGCTGCCTAGAGCTTGACTCAAGTGTGATTCGGTAAATATTAATTTCCCATGTTAACTCATAGTTTAAGAAAGTGACAGACTGTGGAGGCTTTTGAATCAGTTGATCCCAGGTGAAGCTAAAAGACTTCAGCCAACCCCTCAGGCTATTTGGCAACTGGTAGCTCCATTTGTGCTGCTCTGCACGGCCCCTGGGCACAGCATGGCATCTTCAGGGAAGTGGGGGAATTAAGATCTTCAGGCTCAGCCCAGTCCTACTGTGTCAAAACAGCTGCCTGCAAGATCTTGGAAAATTCTTTACCAATTAAAGTCCATGACTCTCTGCCTACGCTTTCCAACCAAGGGTCTCTAGCCAACAAGGGACACAAGTGGGCATCACTAGAAGGGCCCTAACAGTGGCTCTCTTCAAGCCTCAGGAGGAAGAATTGGGGCTTTTTGACTAATATCTCAGCTCAGTTTGCCATGTTTAACTTCCAGACCTGCCGTTCTTGAAGTATGGTCCCTAAGCTTGAAGCCTGGGAATAAAAGGCCACATCTGACATTCTGAACTACATACTCTGAGCCCAATGACCTCTCTTGGAAACCTGTTTGCCACTCTTCCTATCAAACAGCGTGCCTATCTCTCAGGAAGATCCTAGGAACTCAAAAGTGCAGCCTGTATCTCAGAAACTTCTGGGAATGGCACTCAGGTTCAATATACCTCAAAGTTCTACCTTTGAAAAGGTAGTGTCCAACCTTTGGGTTTTGTGATAGGGTATCATCTACATGGTTCACACACGAGTGCCACACTCATCTCCTAATTCTTGTAAAATTTAAAATAAGTTCACTATTTTGTGTTGGGCCACATCTGTTAACTATCCTGGGCACAGCCATCACGGGTTAAATGTGCCTATAGGATCTCTCTCCACCCCATTCTATTGGCAGTCATGGCTAGGAGCCACTGATCTAGTCCATGGCCAAATCTGCATGACAGCTAAGCAATGGTGCATGTATGCACCCACAAATGCACACAAAATAGAGTCACTGTGCCGTTTTCAGTAGGCAATGTCTTCCTCATGCCAGTGCCAGGGCATGCTCACACTATTTGGAGGCAGTGGTCAGTCCCTCGAGACCAAGAGACATAACAACAGAAAAAAATGAAGCCGCAGGAAGCATAACTCAATATGCTGCTTAATAATTAGCTTTCTTTCTAATTATGTGTGTATGTTCTTCTGAGTGGGTGCCCGTGTGTGTATGTGTATGCCATGGTGTGTTTGTATAGATATCAAAGGACAATCTCAGAGTTGGTCCTTGCCTTCCACCTCGTTTGAGAAAGGGTCTGTTGTTGATTGCAAGCAGGACCTTCTGTCTCTGTCCCTCATCTTCTACAGGAGTGCTGGAACTGTAGATCCATACACTATCATGTTGGCTTCTTTGTGGGTTATGGTGATTCAAACCCAGATCTTCAAGCTTGCACACTGAGTGCCTAATCCGCTGTGCCATCTCCCAGCCCAACTTTCTTTTTCATACATAGAAGGAATTCACGATTAACTAAGAGTGAAACATATGGTTGACACAGAAACCAGCAACATAAACACCCATTGTTATCAAGTACAACATACTTTGTAACTCTATGTGCTCTACAGCGCTTCACTGAAGGTGTGCAGGTCTGTGTCCTCCAACATCAGCCAGAAAGTGTGAGCAATGTATTGTATCAGGATGCTGAAGTATTGACTGTGTCAGACAAGGGAAAGACTCTTCAGCTCCACTATACCCCATACCCTGAGCTCTTCGATATGTCACAGTCCTAAGTCCCTGCTCTCTGGTGGCAGCCTGGGGATACTGGACCCTGATTCCTAATGGCCTGTATCAGTAGTTCTCAACCTGTGGGTAACAGCTCCTTTAAGGTCAAAAGACCTTTCACAGGGGTCATATATCAGATATCCTGCATATCAGATGTTTATATTAAGAGTCATAATGGTAGCAAAATTATAGTTATGAAGTAGCAACACAAATAACTTTATGGTTGAGGGCCCTCACAACATGAAGAATTATACTAAAAGCCCACAGCATTAAGAAGATTGAGAGCCACTGGCCAGGATGATGGTCTACCCTAACACCCCAACACCCCAAGTAGGGTTTCCTCATCCACCCATGCTTGCACTTCCATAGCACACAGGTTTATAGACATGTATCAAGGCTCACTCACATACTGTTAAACATAGATTCCACACCTCATAGGCTTTCTGACTTGGCTCTGGGACTTCTAAATGAAGCTCTCCCAGTGTGGCTTGGCTATTGAAGCTATAGGTCAGTCACAAAGAGCCGCATGAGGCCAAGAAGCCCAATGATCTTTCAGTCATGAAAACTGACCTCTCCAAAAACATTGCCGTCAGGAATCAGAAAGGATATATACCATCTGGAAATTAAGCAGGTAACTGAGCCTCAGTTGATCTTGGGTTCAAATCAAAGCTCTGTCCCTGTCTTCTTCCAGCCCAAATAAGACTAGTCATGAGTTGAATTTTCTTTGATTCTAACCTCTTCCCAGCCTGTGTACCATAGAGGAGATCAGACACTCCCTTCTGTGCATGTCAGTCATGTCGTTCTCAGTGATATACTGCCGTGCCTGAGGCCTAGTGGGCAGAACACATATGTGATGCTATGTAAAGGGCACAGAACACATGACAGGGCTTCTAAACCTTAGCCTTTGTGCCACTTAGATCTCTGGCTCACCCACAAAACATACATTTCATCCTATCTCCAAATATTAGGTTGTAATCTTTTACTTTCTGGCCCCTTGTTTATTTATGTTTTGACCAAAAAAAATCTAATTATGGCTCCACCACTTCACAAGTATATGACAAAATAAGCATTTTATATGCAAACCACATTTGATATTTGAAACAAATCTCTCCCTCTCCCTTTCCTTCCCTGCCACCCTACCCCCTCTCCTTCTGACCCCAGCCGTGTGTGTGTGTGCCCACACTTGTAGTATAGAGGTCATTCACCAGAGTATTATTCTCCTCCTCCTCCTCTTCCTCCTCTCCCTCTTCCTCTTCTTTTTCTTCTTCTTGAGACCTGGTCTCTCAAATTGGCCTGGATTTGTTCATTAGATTAGACTGGGTGGCCATCAAGTCCTAAGGCTCTGCCTGCCTCTGCCTCCTCAGTTCCAGTATTGCAAGCACATGCCACCACACCCATTTCCCCTGCTGTGAATTCTGGCCATGACTTCGGGTCCTCATAGACCATAGAGAGCACTTTGAAAGTTGAGCCATCTCCTCCACCTCGTTAATGCATTATCAAAATTCGGTTGAGTCAGTTTAGGCTCAGGAACACACAATGCCCTTGGTAATTGGTATTTAAACCCAAACAGATTCCACTCTCTGGCTTAAAATATAGTTGATAACCAAACCGATGGCTTCTATGTAGGTTTCTCCTCTGCCTGCTCCCAGGTCATAGAAGCTGTAGCTCTCTGTTTTCTCTCAGGGTTTTCAAGCTACAGTCTGAATCGCTTCCCCCTCTCATTTTCCCATACTTTCACTTTTCTCTTCTGCAAGCAAGGACTCTAAAACCCCTCTCTCCTCCATTCTAGACCTTGATTTCCCACTGAACATCATTACACGGACCAGGCCTGGAATTTAAGTGTGGTATTACCTCCCCACTACACACATATTCACTTGCTTTTCCTTGTTTATTTTTGTTAATGCCGTTGCCATCTTCCTTGGCAGTGGGATCCATAACCATAGATTATTTAGTAATTGTTTAATGGCGCTTCTACTCAGCAACTGCTTCTCCAAACTCACTCTTTTACATAAATTCCTCTCTTAAAAGACTTTATGACCCTCTCAGTAGCAAGTGACCGCCATTAGGACTCCTATTTTCTGAGGAATTAAGTCACACATTAGCCAGGACCTTTCTTGGAGTTAGGACTTTGGATGTTATGTATTCTATTTTTTTTTTCCCTGAGCTGGACTGGAGTCTTACTATGTAGTCCAAGTTGGTTTTCAACTCTCTATCCATCTGCTTTTGGTTCTAATTAACAGGTATGCACCACCCACACTCAACTCCTGTGCTCTAGGTGCCATAGAAAGAGCAACACTCCCATTCAGGAAGGCGTCTTTCAGAAACAGCCACTTGTCATCAAATGTATAATGTGAGTTGTTGCTGATATCAAGCTCCGAGAGGTGCTGGATGACTGTAGCAATTGGGATTGAGCTGGTGATGCAGGGTGCTGTTACTGAGTGAAGAGGGCCATATGCCACGCTCATCTGCCCATTGCTTCCTTAATATGATCTTTGCTAAATAGTTCCAAGTTTGCAGGCGAATTCATTCAGTGGTGGTGAATTAAAAGCTCTGAGGTCTGAGAACATCAGGAGATGGCTTCAAATTGTTCATGTTTGAATAACAAATGGTTTTAATTGTCTGGGCTAATTAATGACAGCCATTTTCAACTCTCCAAGCCCAAAATTAGAGCCCAGGGTTCAACCTCTCATCCCTTAACATCTACTAAAAGTCTGAGTTCTCTAGACAAACTATTTACTGTGTCGACATGTGAATCTCTCCAATTATTTGGCAAGATTCATAAGACACCATCAGGGATCGAAGTCTTGAGAGAGAGAGAGAAAAAACAATTTTTCAAAGCTCATTCATGCTAAATCCAGCATCTGAAACCAGTAGCCCTTAGTCAGTAGCAGCACCCTCTTGTCCTGGGGACAACCCCTGGACTGGAAAGGCCAGCCACGTGGTGAGACTTGCTCTACTGACCAGCAGCGTACAGAGCAGGAACTGGGAGTCACAGCTTGGGGAGTGAGTGAAATTCACCAATGACACGGAACAGGTTTTTAGGAGTCCAAACTAATTCACCTGGAATTTTGCCAAACTCAAAAAGGGGGGGGAAGCCATAACAATTTCCTTTCTGCTAAGAATAATTATGTGAAATGTCCCCAGTGGGGTTGCCACCTTATTAAGTACCCAATTGTGATCACGGCTGCAAGGGCCTAGCTAACGACATGATGGATGCTTTGTACGAGATCTATAGGAAGGACGGGCAAAGTTAAAGGGTTTGTTATTTGGAAACATGAATGCAGCTGAAGTTCAGGGGCTCCTTAGGAAAGCATGTCTTTAACTGTAATTATTGGGCATTATCACGTCTCAACAATGAACAGACTGGCCATCGCTCTCCGATTTCATTTTCTGTAAATTTCAGCCTACGTTTACTCCAGAAGTCAGCATCCAGGAAAGACACTACAAATCTAATTATTTGAGCATTGTTTAGAGAACCAAATTTGGATCACAGCCGACCCCTCCACAAAGCACCCACTCTCCGCACCCCCCCAACTTAATTTGATCCTTGTCATTCTGTAAGAATCGGCTAGTGTTCTCGTCACCACAAAGGGTTAAATACGAATGCTGTGAACGAGACGCATAATCCTCAAGGCCTCGGAGCATTAAGACATGTCTGCTCCTTAGGGTCCATCTTTGTCCATAATCAATTTCTTCCCTTGGAGAACATTAATTGTCTGTAATGATAGCTTTCCGTCAATACATCCTTGATCTTAAAAGGCCTGTACAGCTTTTTCCTTTATTCAATCAAATCATCTCTACAATTGCCCCCCTTTAGTAAGATAATACCTTTTAAGCCTTGTATTTTAATATAAAAAATGAGAGGTAGCTGCAAAGTCTAATGGGAGTGCTACCGTTTGAGGACGGGGATGATGGCTTCCATTATCCTAAATAATGTTTGAAGATTACAGAAAGCACTGTGTTTCAAAAGGTGGAAACTAATCCACCACTTTCAAATTATTCCTTGCATAAAAATCTGTTCTGACATTAGGACTTTTTTTTTTTTTGCCCCAGTGACAGCATGGTATATTTAAATATTTGAATATGAAAGATAATTTTTTCTGTTCTGAAAAAGGCAAATAATTGCTATTTATAAGGACAAAATGCTGAATAATTCGTGGAATTGACGATTTGAAACACCAAAGCCCTTTATTTTGTTATTCTCCTGATACGCCATTCCCACACACTTCACTCAAACCATCATCACCCTAATCAGTAGACACTAAAATTATTTAATTGAGAGAGAGCTAGAAAGAGAGATCTCCATGACCTCCGATGGGCTGCCTTCGCCACTGTCTGTCTTCCTGAACCTGTTTTTTCTAAAGGCGTGGATCCTTTTTCTAACTTGTCATTTCTGTTGACAATTTCCGTTCAGCTAGACCCTGCTTCTACATCGCATTAGCTGGTTCTGTACTGCAGAGACTACCCCAACATTTACAGTAGGTGAAGAGGCTTGAGGAGACACACCAGAAGGACAAAGGCTGTCGTTTCTACAGAATCCTTTCTTCGGGTAATTTCTATATTCAGTAGGAACCTAGGAACATTTCCATATTGCATATAAAGTATCATTCTTATCACTAAAGATTAGGGAGCTCTCTGAGCCACAGTCCAAGACTAACATATCCTCCTCCCCCACTTCACACACACACACACACACACACACACACACACACACACACACACAC
>NW_021604564.1:18563108-18578606 GCF_004785775.1 Grammomys surdaster | reverse complement strand
CACACACACACACACACACACACACACACACACACACACACACACACACATCTGTCAGCCTTTTAGGAACACCATAAAGAGGCCCTATGGAATGTAATTAACTGCAAAGCCCAGGTGATCTAAAAACCTATTAAAAGAAAATACACTTATCATAGAAAAAAACGGCTAAGAGCTAAGGAGGGGCACAGAAACATTGCTTACTAATTTCAGGGTTTTCCAGCAGTGTATGCAACTCTAACTACTACATTTATGTCCTAAAATGTCCTAAACTAAAATACAAGCAGTATTCCATAACTATTATGTCTGCAATAAGAATGGCAAAAGAAAGAGTCTTGGGCAGGGGGAAAAGGTGTCTTCTGCAATCAATGATCACGCACTAGCAAATGCCCAACCTAACCAAACACATACAGAACCAGTTAACAACCACGACAAGGGATGGGGCTTGCTGTGGAAGCAGATCAGCTTTCCGCACTGCCCTGATTAGCACCTATCTGCCCTTCCCCATTATGCGTCCTTAGTATTTATAAATTATCGTTTAATTATGCTGGCAAGTGGTAATTGTCAAATAAAGCTCAGATAGGCATAAACCCTCGGGCTTCACATAACAGAAAAATATCTGTGAAAGCTGGATCGATCCACATGCTTACAAAGTAATTTCCTTTCTTCTTTTTATCCTTGCCAACAAATTATATGAACCGGCACTTTGTGGTTTGTACGCATTTTGAAGTCTATGCAGATTACAGAAAAGAAAAATTAGTTGCTTCAGTATCTACCATTCCCAAATTATTCTGCTGGTTTAGGAAACCACGTGCAAGGAGAACAAAAGAGCCAAAGATCAAGAAATCTAAAGCTTCCCCTTCTCAGAGTTGGTGCTTGGGGTCATTTTTCAATTGAGGAAATCAAGATTTGGCAAATTCTTTTACGTATTTATAATGGATTTTTACATAAAATAGGAGTCCAAGCATGACATTCATCCCATCTAGGAAAGATACAGAAATGTCTGTAGAAATTCCTTACTGAGGTTTAATTAGTACCCACCCACCCCACCTCTTTCCTATCAAGTAGTGTTAAAAAAAAAAAAGATTATCAATTTTTCTTTTTACATCTAGCTGCAGTACTTCAGCCATGGATGATAAACACAAATAGAGGATTACAGTCCCAGAAAAGATAAGTTGAGCATCAAGAGGCTATTTAATTTCCATCTAATGTTTAGACAATGTTAGCTTCGTGTCCAGCCACTTCTAAGGGGCTTTTATTTGCAAGGCTGAACAGAGAAACACAGACAATATTGTTCTCTCACCCTCTTGCAAGCAAGAGATGGATGTGGAAAAGCAAAGCTATACATACATATATGTGCACGAGTGCACACAGGCTCACGCGTAAACACATGCACGTGCACTCGTGTACACACACACACACAGACACGCACTGTCTGAACAACATCAGGGTTCGACTGTAGACAAGATTACGACCTTTTTCTTTTGCAGTTCTATTCTCCTTTCTTTCCTCAGATACCTACCAGTTCTTCTGGGCCCCGCAGAGGTACCACATGCCCTCCTGTCTCAGGCTGCACACACTTCCCACTGCTAAGAACGTGCTTTAACAATTCCTACCAGTCTTCCCAAGCAGCTTGAGTCCCTCCCTCTACCTAAGGGCTCATCATTCTGCAGATCCCAGTCTGAGTACTCTTCTTGGAAAGCTCTCCCCTGTCCCACACCCCGATCCAGGGGTGCTTACTTGTTATTGTCACAGCAAGCACATAGCTTTTATGATGTGTCACATGACTCTATGTTCTGACCAAAGCTATACAGCAGCTAGTATAGGAGAATGCTCAGCATATCGACATTAAATGACTTGCCCAAGAATCTACAACCAAGACTTGAACCTGTGGTTGAAGTGTACACTCTTAACCTCTACTTCTCTCTGTCAAATTTATACACACTATCCACTAAGTAGCTTTTCCCAACCCTTGCATTTGCAAACACCACAAGGAGGCCTCAGATCGCATCTTTTTCTCCCAGGCTTGATCTGTAAAAGGAAGTCAATAAGTAATTATTGAATCAATGATTGAACATTAACTCAAAATAAACACATGGGTTGGGAGCTCAGGACTCATGTGTGTCTCTGACTGGTCTGAGACACTGACAGTTTCAAGCTTGGCAGTGCCTTGGTCTGAGGATGTGGGTTAGCCTGGCTGACAGAATCCCATATGCTTTGATGACGTGAGCCTGCCAGTTTGCTTTTGCCTTTGTTTTGTTGTCCTTATTGTTTGATGATTTTAATTCCTTTCATCCAAAAGCCTTTCACTAGAAACCAAAATGTCTTAAGTGCCATTGATACTTTAAAACACCTAAGCTCCAGAAACCAATCCCCTCTCTCCAGTGTTTCTTTTTAAGGCGGCACAGGAACTCGGTCAGTAGCATATATTTTAACTGTAGATGTAAAAACACATCCTACTCTGAATGGGTAGGAAAAAAAATGGTACATTTGGCATATTTTCCAGCCCAAATGCAGGGTGCTCCCTAGGTACAATCTGTGTATTATTAATACTTATTCACAGCGAACAGGAATGTTAACAATGTTTTGTCAAAATGCATAACTCATATTTGAATATGCAGTCTAGCCTTGAATAATTTAATTCCCAGCACTCATTTGAAAACTTAGCCATTTTCCTGCTTGGGCTTTGTTTGTTCATACTTTTAGAGCATTTTACTCCACGATGTGAACTATTCAGCAACCGATGCAAATTTTCTTTTTTAAAAAAAAGGAAATAAAATGCTTTTTAGTAATCAAAATATAAAATCACATCCAGAGTGGTACTTGGGAAACGGAACATAACTTAACCCCCATTCAAGCAGCCCTTTTTAAGTAAGAGATGTGCCTACTCAGGCTATTAATTGGGACTTGCAAGGCTAAGATGCATTCATGTCTTGTATTCATGAATACTTCCTGGGTACTCAGGAATGGTTTTAGCTACTCATTCTTTTCCACAGGCACTATGCTACTGCAGTCAGCAACCCTCCTCAGAGGAGCCTGGCCTTCAGAGAATGCTCTGGCTTCTGAGCTACATTGTTTCAACTACTTACAGTCTAGTCTGTACACCACAACACTGAAGCACTGGCCATTATAATTAGAAATTTAGCTTTTAAGAAAATAAAGTATTTGCTTCTTATTCGCATAAGAATAAAATACACTGGGGCTGGTGGCATGTGCCTATAATCATAGCTAACATGGGAGGGTCAAGAGTTCAAAACCATCCTTGACTACATATAGAGCTTGAGGTCAGCCTGGGCTACTTAAGACCATGTCTCAAAAAAAAGCAAGCCAATAAAAAAATTAAAATGAAATATACTCCTATCTAATTAATAGAATTAAACATTTAAAATATGTTCCTATTTGGGAATGGAAGAGATCATTGAATAGAAAGTCAAGTGCTTTGCTCAAAAAAATAAAAGTTAAGATACTGGACAATTATAAGTCATTTTGATTTTTTAAAAAAATTGCAGAAGCTCCTCTGTACATGCTGTGCACACTGTGTTCTGTCTACAGGTCTTAATGTGGCTTCTCTGTAAGGCTGTGCAAACTTAGTACCAGTGAGGCCGTTGACACACAGTGAAAGTCTAGTATTTATAAAGTGCAAATAATCCCTCCCCTTTATGTGGATAGCAGATGGTACTTTGAATGACCCTAAGGCCATCTTCTGATTCTTCAAAGAAAAGAATTAGGCTTGTGGATGCTGTAGTGTGCGGATTAAGCCTTGTGATTCTATTCTGGGACTCTCATCCCGACCACCCACTTGTGGATATACACTCATTCTTTTCCATTAACCAAGGGGTTCTGGGAACTTCTAACTGAAATTTCAGACTGCTTTGTAAATGAGCAGAGGACTTAGTGGGTTGTAAATCACTAAATGAGACGTTGTGGAGATAACACAAGAGAACAGCCTGATGCTTAAAAGGGAAGACAGCAAACTCGCCAACATTCTGGTCTAGTTTTCTAAGCAATATTGGGGATTGATAGAGATGCTATCAAGAGACTAAGGGGATCGCTCAGTCGGTAAGGTCTTTTGCAAGCAAGAGGATCAATATTGGTTCAACACCAAGAACACACATTTCTTAAAAAGGTACGTTGGTGAATGCTGTAATTCCAGCACTGGGGAAGGGGAGACTGGTGGATTCCTGGGACTTGCTGGCTAGTCAGAGTAGCCTGCTGTTAAGTTCCAGGTGAGTAAGTAGCCCTGTCTCAAAAAGAAAGGTGGATAGTACCTGAGAGATGAAATCTCTCCTATGGCCTCTTATACATGAACATGCATATACACAAATACACATACATACATACATACATACATACATACATAAATTATGAAGCCATAAAATCACCCACATGATACTATTCAAATGCTACTCCTCAGAGAACACAAAAGATGCAAAGCCTTCCCTGTCCTGAGAGCTAATTAAATGACTTTTGTCTGATGGTTAAGCAAGAAAAATAACCCACTGCCACACAATAGGAAAATAGTACAGACCACACACTTGAATGTTTCAGGGACCACATTTAAAAAGCAAACAGAAAGGTGGGATCAATTCAGATAGTATATTTTACTTAATCAATATAGTCAAAGAAGTATCATGTCAGCACCAGGCAAATGTAACAAAGTATTAATGAGATAAATAGCATTCTTTTATTTTTTTATTAAGCCTTCAAAACCAGCGTGCAGGCCACATTGGAGGCCGGCCTCAGCATGCACTGGCTACCTCTGCATGAGCTCCACATGTGACTGTCACTACCAGACCCACCACGGTGCATTCACTGAGCATTTGTTCTCACTCTTCTCATACATTCCAAGTTAATAATGTTTTAGAGCAGTGGTTCTCAACCTTCCTAATGCTGCCACCCTTTAATACAGTTCCTCATGTTGTGGTGGCATCCTCAACCATAAAGTTATTTCATTGCTACTTTATAACTGTAATTTTGCTACAGTCATGAATCATAATGTAAATATTTGCTATGCCAGGTATCTGATAGGCAACCTCTGTGAAAGGGTTGTTCAATCTTCATAGGAGGCGAGACACACAGATTGACAACCACTGTTTTACAGCAACTGGTGCTGGGAAGGTGGCTCAGTTGGTAAAGTCCTTATCTTGCAAGCATGAACATTTGAGCTTGGTCTTTACAACTCATATACGAACTGAGAGTGGTGGCATGTGTTTGTAAGCCTTGGGTCTGTTTGGCCAGCATAGGCTGCTCAGGGAAGTCCTACACCAATGAGATAACCTGTGCTCATGAAAGAAGACAGACAGGCACGTAAGAAATGGCAGTCTAAGTCGTCCTCTGTACTCTACACACATGTGCATACACATACAAGTATTTCAACTTCACAGGTGCAAATAAATAAATAAATAAATAAATAAATAAATAAATAAGAAATAAAATATAAGCTGTACTTTAAAAGGAAAAATTAAAAATCTGTTGAAAAAGTGCTGGCCATGTGTGCACTTTAAAGACAACCTGTCTCTCTAACTGCCATGGTGGAGGTAGTGACTGGCATGGCTGCATTCATTGTTATCTTCAGCAAGTCTGCCCAGCTGTGAGCACTCCCACAGCACTGCCTCTCAAATCCCCAGCAACTTCTGCAGCCATTCTTAGGTTAAGATCCACATGGAGAATTTCAGAATAAATATGTGTGGGAAACCATGGAACCAGGACCCAGACTATAAGAAGCTTGTCTGTTAACTAATAGCATATCTGTTTTTTCTGTATTATTTTGATTCGTGAAACAAACTGCCATGGAGATCTTTTCAATCAACCTTTAGCTGTTCAGCTCACATGCCATTTTCTGAGTCTCTTCTAGATCTATAAAATCAACAAAGTAAATGCTTTATATGGGTCTTCTGATATTCCAAATACTAAGCTATATGTTAGAGATATAAACAACATATTTTCTTTTTTAAAAAATTCCCATTAGTGACGCAACAGGAGAAAAGCCTGTAGTTGAGATAATTAATTGTCAAGGCCCTGCTGAAGGGCCAGCAGAAGTGTTCTTCCTGTGTGAACCGAGAGCAGGAGCTGTCTTAGCTAGGGGCTAGTGCCTGAGTAGACCTTAGAGGACTGACTAATTTTCCAGGTAAAGAACAAAGGGACAAGGTTCCCAGAGATGGACTGATTCTTTTAAGTGCAGAGTTGCGGGCACACGAGTCACTTAAGAGTGGAGGGGCTTAGCCACTACACAGCAGGAGGGAGGAGTACCATTAGTAAGGCCTGAACTGGCTAACCACATAAGAAGGCAGTCCTAACTCGCCCACACTAGCTGGGTGTCACCCGTAAACAAAGTCAGGTGTGCTTGAGGAGCAGCAGGAGTCACAGTCAGACTCACGACTAAGATAATGGCTGGAGGTTATTCTAGAAGTAGGGTAAATTGTGAAAAGTCTCAGTCAAGTAAAGCAATATTATCAGTTATGTTGTAGGGACCCAGACAAGCAACTCTGCAGAGAATGGGTTATGAGGAAAAGAAACAGAAGGCTGACATAATGCTTAGAGGATTGCAGTAGACCAGGAGGGACATGGTATGGAGGTGGGCTGAACCCATGGCCCTGGAAACAGAGAGAAAAGACCAAATTCAAGGTACAATTAGAGAGAGAATCTGCAAAGCTGGTGAGTAATTGCACATGAGGGAAAGGGGACTGATGGTGGATGAAGGATGCATGGAAATATCCCATCAGGAAATCTTTCACACAGAGACATCACCAAACCAATGAATAGAAGGGAAATCAGCAGCATCAGTGCCAGTGCTGAGGCTGTATATAGACTCAAAGGGCAGAAGCAGGTCTCGTTTATCTTTGGCAACCTTTAAACTGAGAGTTTTAGTACCTAACATGTGCACACATGCATGTACACACATACACATATGTGCACATGCACATGTGTACATGCACACATGCTCACATGCATGTACACACACACATGAATGCATGCATGCACACGTCATGCACGTACACAAGTGAAATTCTGACCCTCCAGCCTTCATCTCCTAAATGCTGTTATTATAGGCACACGCTGCCATGCCCATTTTGCATGTGCTGGGGCCAGAGTCCAGAACTCCATGCATGTCGACTAGATGCTCTACCAACTGAGTTCCATCTTCAACTCTTGGCTTTGCTTTCCTTGAGAGTCCTTCCACAAAAACCCTTTGCCCAAGCAAAGAACCAGGCACATACTATGGCTCCAATGGAAGTCAATATGGAAGTCCTAAGTCTATTACAGAATGCACTCTTACCCTTAGATGCCTGTGACCATCTTTATCTGGTATGACACAGGCAATGAAAATACAAAAATGTTTTATTATATACTGATATATTTGTGTGCGTGTTCTTCTAGTCTCTTACGAAAAAATGTTACTCTGTTATGCTTGCAGACAGGAACCTAGCATAACTGTCCTCTGAGAGGCTTCACCCAGCAGCCAATAGAAACAGATGCAGAGACCCACAGCCAAACATTAGGTGGAGCTTGGGGTATCTTCTGGAAGAGTTAGGGGAAGGATTGAGGGATCCAGAGAAGGTAGGGACTCTACAAGAAGACCAACAGAGTCAATCAACCTGGACCCTTAGGGGCTCCCAGAGACCATCAACCAAAGAGCAAGCATGGGCTGGACCTACCTCTCCCAACCACCCTCATATATGTACCAGATGTGCAGCTTGATCTCCCCAACACCTGGAACAGGAGAGGTCCCTGAATCTGTTTTCTGCCTGTGGAGTCTATTCCCCTAACTGGGCGGCCTTTTCTGGCCTCGGTGGGAGAAGATATGCCTAGTCCTGCAGTGATTTTATATGGCAGAAGGGGTTAATACAGGGGGTGGGGGAGGCTCCCCTTTCTCAGAGGAAAAGGGGATGGAGGACAGGGGAGAGGCTGTGAGAGAGGGGACAATAAGTGGGGGCTGTGATAAGGATGTAAAATAAATAAATAAATAAATAAATAAAGTAATAAAAAGGGAAAATGTTTCTGCTGAGATATTTTTATACAAATTAGGTAAAAAAGAACCAATAATACAGCCAATAATACTAGCTCCAGCTTAGGAAATAAAATGTTACTATTGAAACTGGCTGTCCAATAACTTCCTCAACACCACTATCCAACTCTGCCGCCAAGGTCAGAATGAGCTCGACTTTTATTTACAATGTAATAACCACTTGTGTATTTCATTTTGAAGTGGTGTTTCAAAATAGTTCCTTCAGAATTTATATTGTACCTATTCTCAAATGATTTGAGATCTTACAAAAAATCTTAAGTTTCTCTCTCTTTCTCTCTCTCTCCCTCTGTGTGTGTGGGTGTGTGTGCATGAGCCTATGTACATGTGTGTGTGTGCATGTGTACTGATATATATATATATATATATGGGTGGTACATATGTGTGTGTGTGTATGAGCATGTGTGTGCAAGTGTATATGTGTACATGCTGGTGTATATGCATTTGTGTGTCTGGATGTAGCACTCCAGAATGTATTTGTCTAAGCTAGAGGTGGGCATTGAGTGTCTTCCTCAATCACTTTCTGTTGTAAGTTTTGAGACAGGGTCCCTCAGTGAACCCAGAGGTCACCGTTGACTAGACTGTCTGGTCATCAGGGAAGATCTTTTTATGTGTCCCAGCACTGTGACTATCGAGCTGTGCTGCCATGATAGGCATTTTACGTCCATACACCGAATTCCAGCTGAATTCACACTGAAGATCCTCACTCTTTTGTGTCAAGTACTTTATCTACCAGATAACTTTGTCAGCCGCTTTCTTTCTTACTTTAGTTAAATTAAACAGAGTAGACAGCTCACGGGGCTACCAGCACAGCATCGATGACGCTTAAAGGATTGTGTTGAGATAAGAAGATGTGGAAGGCAGAGAAACTCGGTCTGAGCTGCCATTCTGCTAACTTAGAATGAAGACACTAGCAGCGTAACTACAATTGTTAACTTCAGTTTATGATGCTCAGGTGAATTCCTAACTGTTTAATTCTAGGGATAGTATTGTGGGCAAGTGAGAAGGCACCTAAAGTTCTGTCCTAGCCTATAAGGAGTCTACCTACAGCATCCTACTCTATAGGGAGCCCACCTGCAGTTCTGGGTCCTAGTCTATAAGGAATCCACCTGCAGTTCCGGGTCCTAGTCTATAGGAAGTCAACCTGCAGTTATTGATGTGGTAGATAAGGGATATGTGTACAGGTCCTTGCCTCAATTTATAAGTTATGGCTGCTGTTATTATTATCAAGAATCAGCATGCTTTGTCACTAAATCTGAGAAGCCCACACAGTGGGGATTGCTTCATGAGATGCACACTACAAACATACCTGGTACAAGTCTTTACCTAAATAAACTTTACAAAACCTTCATGGGCTCATCTTAGTTTACTTTCTAAAGGAGGACCTTAATTTCCTTGGAGATTAAATAAGTTATCACATGTCAGTGAGAAGCTGGTGAGAGGTCTAAAGTCCATCCCCCTAACTCCAGGAGATGTTGCCCCCCTCCACCGATTTGGACATAGCATATGGTTTCAGTTTCAAGATCTGTGTACTCTCTGAGGGATGTGGTAATGCAAGCCCTCCTCCTTCTCAAGCAAGCAACATGTGTTCATTTCCTGACATTTTTAGTAAGGTACACAGGCTCACAAGGAAGCTTTTTAAAATAAAATGCCATCTCCTTTACTCTAGATTTTAGATGGGTGCCTTCACATCTGGCTGGCTGCCATCAAATGTTGCCATCAAATGTGTCCTGTATGGAAGAGATAAACACTTAGGAACATACAGATTTCTTCTAGTTGTTTCTTTCTCTCAAATGGTTGTGTGTCCTAGATTTTGGTTTCAGTATTGTCTGTTACCATTCCTATTATCCTCAACCCAGCACCCAAAGTTCACCTTTTTATAAAAATGCAGATGCGTCTCAATGAGGCAGAGTAGCACCCCTGAAAATCTCCCAGTTGGCATCAAATATATGACTAAAATGACCTGCTAGTCTCTTCCTTCCTGGTTGAGTGCCCTTCTGAGAAAGCTGTATTGCCTTCTGAAAGGTATAATGATCAACTTTCACATTCATGGATGACGCATCACTCTGATTTTGTGTTTGTGTCTTCCACACAGTGAATCAATCTTGAGGATCTGGCGTTTGTGAGGTACCTGATATAGGTGCAGGGAACAGAAAATGGGTCTGTTGGAAGAACAGCTCAAACCTTAACTGCTGAGTCTTATCTTACTCCGGAGGTCAGTCTTTTAGAAAAAAAAAATAATAATAACAAGGATTGAACAAGAGAGCAACTAAGCTCTCATTGTTCTGCGCATCGTTTTTTATTTTAATCTTTTCTTAGATGGGGTCTAGGCTAGTCATAAACTGTGTAGTCAAAGATAAACTCGACCTTCTGAACGTCCTGTCTCCATCTCCAGAGTGCCTATGCTACCATGTCAGATTTTTCCGGGATGCTGGGGATTGAACCTGGGGATTTTGGCTTGTTAGGCAAGCACTCTACCACTTGAGCTACATCCCTGGCCATCTGATTCAGCTTTTCATAGCAAACACTTAGACACATTTAATGCATGGAAAGCAGAAAAGAGACGCAGGAAGATGAGCTCTTCCTAGCTGTGGCTTCATCCAGCTCACTGATTTCTGTACCTCCTCTTTGCTGACTACCGTCTTTCTGGGCTCTTCGTGGGAGTTGCTGTGAACACATAGGCATCTATGGAGTCCTCATCCCATCCCATGAGCAGTGATAGGAAAGAAAGATGCAAAAATAGCATCTCTACATGAAAAGAAGACAAATGCCAAAATAAATGCCAAGTATACCAGAAGCTGAGAGGAAAGCAACCGGTCCAGTCTCCAAGTTTTCCCCTGTACCCTTCATCTAGAAAGATGTATTAGACTCAGCCAGATCAAACTGATTGAAGGCATTCCATCCCAGGGACAACCCACAGTGTCAAGGTATGGAAGACAGTTTGCTATTACAAAGCACTAGACATGTGTCAGTGGTTTCCCGAGATCAGGCTTAGAGGATGAGAGAACATTATTATGGGTATCTGAGATAACTAAAATAAGCCAGACTGTGAAAGACAAATATCATGTATGCTTTCCCTAGTACATTTTAGATTTAATGTAGAAACATAAAAGTGTGTGTGTGTGTGTGTGTGTGTGTGTACCCACATGAGGATCCATTAAGGAGCATGTAGAAATAATTTCTTCCTTATAAAAGGCATTGATACTAATTTATGCTTTAAAACGTGAAGCCAGTTCAAGGTCAGCCCTTCAGATTATTATTGAGGTAGCTGTATTCTGAGGCACTTCCTTGATGGGGAAAGGCAAAATGGTTGTAGGTCATAAGAGGCAGCAGCAACTGTGGTACCTGCCTGTGACTATCTATGCTGCGAACAGAGGATCAAATTTGGAACTTTGTTCTCCATTAATCTTTCAGAAGCTCAATCTTACTCGAGAGTCCAGGAGGCCTTCACTCTACCCCAAAGCAATCTTGTGACAACCTTGATCAGGCTTGCTGGGGTCCTTAGGTTTTCCAAGACTGAGATGGGGGAAGGGGTAGGGGCGGAGGTGGGGTCCCAGACAGCTGTCACCATGACAGTCTGCTAACACCCAGAAACCAAGATTTTTCTAATGAAAAATTTTTGTGATCTAGTATAATAAATTCCCTGCAACTGTTCAAAATATAGACCTGATCACCAACAGCCAGTAATGTCAAGCTGAAGAGAATGTCATCTCCATGGCACTTGATGAGCAATTACACAAGTCCCCATTGGGAAGTCCTTCTTATAGTGAACTTCAGCATTTTCAAAGGCCTAATATCAAACCCATGAGTAGTTCTACCTCAAGACAGGGTATGAAAACAATAAACAAGTTCTGGAAAATTCTATGAAGGTTCAGAGTTAGGTGAGATTAAATAAACATAAAATTGCTCAAATTTCCACAGTAATAATTAATATGACAAAGGACAGAAAAAAAAATGAAGAATCACAATTTCCTATTCTATGGCCCACTCTATTCTAAAAAGAAAAAAAAATCAGATTAGAAAGCCAGACTTGACTAACCTCAAAATGCATACATTTTAAGTATGTTCAACTAGATAGAAAATACATTACTAAAGACAAGAATGCCTCAGCTCATGTTATGTAAAGCTAGGACAGCAAACAGGGATATCTTAGCCAAGCTAGCCACTGTGAGGACCCAGGGAACAAGGCAGAGAATTGCTAAGGTAACCAGACAGCCGAATGTAATTACATGAATTGGAATTCAGCCAGCCTGTGCAGGCAATACCCACACTCTTTAGAAAATGTCATAGAATCTTTTAATAACTATGACAATTTTCTTCCATAAACATGTATTAGTAGGACATATCAGAACAAGAATAAAATATTCTTGTTTTCTACACCCATGAGTGGATACAGGGCCAGAGCAAAGACGACAAAATTTAAATCTCAGAATCACGATTATGGACTTGCTTAGCTACAATAGTCACTCTTGTTTCTAAATGTAATTAAAAATATATCTATAGGCAGAGAGGCCCTCTGCCACATCCATAGAATGCAAACAGAGTTTAACAGAAAACAGTCAAAAGAGAAACCTTACAGGGCTGGTGCAGGGCGACGATACACTCGTTACATTGCTGCCTCAGTATGATCATGGAACTACACTGGCTTTACTGAATTGTTCAACAGTGGATGTGGATAGAGCAGCATAATTTGCTCCAGAAACAAAGGAACCACCAAAAGGAAAAGGGAAAAGTAAACAAGCAATGGCTTCCAATTTTTAAATTGTAGTATAATGTATGGGTATTTGGAAATAAATTCCTGATTTTCTTCTGCTGCTCATTTTGGTTGAGTTATTAAATTAAGCGATCCCACCCAACAACTCTAAATGAGTGCTTACAGCAGCAGTCTCTATTCCTGCAGGCTGCAGGCTGTGAACATGAGAAAGGAAACCAGCAGCCTTTCCAGATGTGAGAAGAGCCTTGCCACAGGATGCTTGGAACGGAGAAGAGGATGACCAGTGTGCAGAACACCCAGATGCTGTCGTGGCCCTGCCGGTACTCAGCATGTACTCGTAGGATCAACTCCTTGCTCACTTTCTCAGAAATAGTTCCCCCACACTATCTCAAGCCCCCCATGAAGCACTCTTGAATCCAAAGAACAATATCAGTTATTATCAATAATCATCTGCATTAGAGCAGAGCGAATACATTTCTATCAGGGAAGAGAAAACCACCTATTCCATCATTAAGCTCAATATCATTTTATTGTATTCATTATTATTTATTATTGGGAGGTGGGGCTGTGCATGCCACAGTGCAGACGTGGGAGCCAGAGGTTTCTCCTGTATAGTTGGTTCTCTCCTTCCACCTTTATGTGGATTCTGGGGATCAAAATCAGTTTGTCAGGTTTGCATAGCAAATACATTTAACTGTAAGCCATTGATGGCCAAAAGGCTGGCATCCCTGAAGCCTATAGTCTTTTATGGTCCTCCATAAAAGAAGTGACCAAAGTCCTCATTTTCTGCCATATTTGCAAAAGCCGACACTTCCTTGGAGACGAGTGGCCAGGACGGGTGAAAACAATTCTGACTGTGATTATTCTAATCCTGGTTATTGGTAAAACTGCTACTCTCAGTGTTTTGGCAATATTAGCTCAAATAAACATGGGTCTTTATTGGCATGTACAGAAGCATATTTCCAGGGGGAAACATGGGCTCTGACTTCTAAATCAACAGACAAGAAGTGTATGAAACAAAACTTGAAAAGCTGGGTAATGTCTAAGATTATAAGACCATTAAATAATACTGGTAAGCAAAGAGAGATAGCAAAAGGGCATAGAAACTTGGCTCAAGGCTGATCTCATGAAGCCTGCCTTATGTGGAGACAGCCCCCCAAATTTGGTTCTGAAGTGTACAAACAACAACAACAACAACAAAAACAAAGCTTGATTTAATCTGGCCATGATCTAGATGGGTGGCCTTTCTCCTGGCTTCTGTGGGATTAACACAAGCAAATCCAAGAACTTGCTCTAACTGCCTAGTCACAGAAGTTCACTTATGATCTCCCATGTTCAGCTCTAGGATTCAAGGTGACAGACCAGATATACTCCAATACTTTAGTGCATAAGCAAGATTGTGCTCAATAACCAATAACGTCATACAACCAACAGGCCTTTCCAGTAGACTGCTGTGTCAGGGTTGGGGTTGTGAGTGTCTGTGGATTGATAGAGTTCTGGTTTGAGTTCCAGGTCTTATTGACAAGATGACTCCCTAGGCCCCTGAACTGGTGAGAGAGATAGTGTGAAGCCCAACACCAGAATGCAGCCTATAGTAAGTCAGCTGCATTATATCCGTGTATAACTGTTCTAGTTTAAAACCTTGCCAGGCACTGTCCAGAACATTCATAGTTAGCTATGCATTCATGGGAAACAATATTTTTCTAGACTGTAAGTAAAACAATTGCTTTCCTCACTACTTCCTACTTAGACAATGATTTACTTCTTCTATGGTTTCAAGAAGACTGTCACACAGACAATGTTCATCATGAGAAGAAGTCTATAGCTTCGTCCTATAGTCTTGTCCCATTTTCCACATATTCTAAAACTTAGTAATAGGCCAGTTTCACATTTCAGCTCTGTTCAAAACTCCTACAAAAATTAGCTTCCAATTTGAAAATACAAAATGTAAGTCCTTCAGAGTGAGATGTGTATTGCTGCTCAGCTGGAGGCAAGGAGAGAAACCCTGTGCTGAGTTCATTTGCAAATGACACAAACTTGAAGTCTGGCAATATCTAAATAGATATAGTTAGATAGATATAAGAATAGACTAGATACATGGACATAGACAAAGATCTATCAAAGTTTCTGTCTGGCTCTTTTAGAAAGCATGTTAGAAGCACCTCTACTGGTCTCCTCTGTAAATGGCAATAAATGTTTTCTTCACAAAGGAAACCATGAACAACCACACCCTAGGCTGACAAAGGCTAGATGGAGCATCCTGGGCTTAGGAAGCAAGCTTGTCTTATGAATGTCGGCATCCTACCCAAGGACAAAGAGCCAAGATGGTGTAGGAATGGAGCAGCGTTAGTAAATCTGATTCTTCCCCAGAGGTCTCAAATTATAAAATTGAATTTTGTGGATACTGCTTCTTTTGCATTATTTTATTTGGTGTTCTTGAGGCAGTTTCTTTCTGTAGCCCAAGCTGGCCTCAAACTTACAGCAACTCCCATGCCTCTGCCTCACACAAGCCGACATTGTAGTTTTAAGTCACTGTGGTGGTTTGAATAAGAATGTCCTCAATAGGCTCATACGTTTGAGTACATAGTCATAGTTAGTGGAACTGTTTTGAGAAGGTTTAGGAGGTGTGGCCTTGCTAGAGTAGGTGTGGCCTTTTGGAGGAGGTGTGTCACTGGGGGTAGGCTTGGAGATTATAATAGCCCTATGCCAGGTCCAGCCTCTCTCTCTCTCTCTCTCTCTCTCTCTCTCTCTCTCTCTCTCTCTC
>NW_021604564.1:18398367-18563098 GCF_004785775.1 Grammomys surdaster | reverse complement strand
CTCTCTCTCTCTCTCTCTCTCTCTCTCTCTCTCTCTCTCTCTCTCTCTCTCTCTCTTTCTCTCTCTCTCTCTCTCTCTCTCTCTCTCAGATATACATTGTAAAGCTCTCAGCTACTTCTCCTTATCTGCTTCCCACCATGATGATCATGGACAAACTCTCTAAAACTGTAAGCAAGCCCAATTACATACTTTGTTTTTTTAAAGACTTGTCTTGGCCATGATATCTCTTCAGAGCAAAGAACAGTAACTAAGACAGACAATCATGTCTGGCTTACTTCTATGAAATGGTGTTAAGCTTTCCTCTGTCTGCCTTAGAAGATGCTTGGCATGTGAAATGTTCAGGGTAACACGTGAAAACCATGTGGCTTATAGAACATGTTTGGGATGCAGCCAGCTTAGAGATTCCTTAATACTTTTTCCAAGAACTGGTGCTTGCACCACAAGATACAATGTTTCTATAAATTGATTCTTAATATTCTGGAGCTGAAGCATGAGCTAAAGTGGAACAGAATTTTAGAAATTGTTCTGACTTATCTGCCTAGTGATGCTGTAGATAACATCAGCTCAAAAAGAGGCCCTTGGCTTTCTGATGTTTTAGATGTTCATCATTAATTAATTTTATACATAATTAATACTACATATTAATCTCTCCCAGATGACATTCCTGAACCTCAGAACAGAAGCATTGGCTCCTGAGCACAGGGTTTCTCTTTCTACTTTAAACTCTACTCAGAATTTCACTGTGTTAGTGTTGCTAGAGGAGAATCTGAGAATAATACATTGGTGTTATAAAGGGTCTACTAATCATGTTTAGCCATTGAAGTCCCATAAGGTAGAATTTAGCTAAGGTGGCAGTCCAGGTTCTCTGATTAGGAAAAGCATAATTCTTGGTTAACAGCTACCTTGGTAGAAAACAACCCTGGTCTGCTTCAAGGAGCCTATAACAATAGTTTACATGATAAATCTCCACATTTGTTCAAACAATCAGTCTTTGGAATTTCTGCCTCTGTTTAACATGCTTCTTGATAAAAGTGTAACCTGAGTCGTAAAACTATGTAAGCTGATGGGATCTCTGTTCAGTGTTGGGTCCCTTTTTTACATTAGCCACAGCCAAGCCATGAACCATCAGTAAAGAGTTTTTCTTTATTGATCTCTAAGTGGAGGGGTAATTTCCCATGGGAAGGCATATTAATTCTATAACAGTATGTGCACATTATATAGACAGATGTGTACATGCATGTGAAGATCAGAGGTCGATATCTGGTGTCTTCCTCAGTTACTTCTTTGCCTTACTTTTGGAGCCAGTACTCACAAAAGCCAGGGCTCCCATGACAAACCACCATTGACTGGGTGCCTTAAACAACTAAAATTTCTTTCCCTACAATTTTGGGAGTTAGAAGTTCAAGATCAAGGTGTTAGAAAGATTGATTCCTTCTGTTGTCCTCTTCTTGGCTTGAGTAGATAGCCACCATCCTAGTGTGTCTCTACAGCTATAACAAAATACCACAGGCAAGCGAGTATATACAAACAAAAAATATACTGCTCACAACTATAGAGTCTGATAGTCCAAGACCAAGATGTGAACAGATAAAATGTCTGCAGAGGTCCTTTCCCTCACAAATGGCTCTGTCTGTCATGCTCAGTGGTAGAGAACAGAGCTTCAAGACAGAAGAAAGTCTTGTATCTTTACTTGATAGAAAGCAGGAGTGCAAAGGGAACACCTTTATCTCTTAGTCCTGTGACACTGGTCATTAAGTCTGATCTTGTAAATTTGGAGTGACTCAAACCATAGCAACTGCACTGTGCCTGCATCCTTACATGGCTATCCTCCAGTATGCTTGCAGATCTAATTCTCCCCTTCTTTTATTGTGTGTGCAGGTGTACACGCACATGGGGGCCAGATGTCAACCTTGACTTGTTCTTCAATACAGGGTGCCTCACTGAACATAGAGCTCACCAAAGATAGAGGGCTAGCTGGGTAGCCAACCTCAGAGATCCTCCTGGCTTCCACCTCCTCAAGGCTGGGACTAAAGTCTGCACTACCATTTTCAGCTTTTTCACATGTGTTGGGGAATTTGGACTCAGGACATTCTACTGACTGAGACATCTTCCTAGCCCCAAATCTCCTCTTCTTATGAGATCAAACCTCACTTAACTTAAGTGTACCCATAAAGACCCCATTTCTTAATATATACTTATTCTTAGAAACTAGAGAGTAAAAATTCAACACATGTTTAGGGGTTAGTTAACAGTATGGCCCAAACAAAGTTTCTGAAGTCAAAGAGGCTAGAGGCATCCAGTTCTGTCCTTCTTTCTAATGCCTCAGTCATCTCTTCCACCCCCAAGTCCTCTACCAAGTCACTCCTTAGGAACTTTCTAGAATCGGTAGCTGCTGAGGCAAACTGCTCAGCAGTTGCTTTGTCTCCCACACATTAGTAGATATACATACTGTGTCTACACAATGTGTGAAATAGCTAGGAAAGAAAAAGCAACCTCGTGATCACATAGCTTCTGCCAAACATTGTTAGGTGTTACGTGCGTGGCAGGTAGGAAATTGAAACACACTAGACATCTCTTTACATCCCTGAGAAGTGCAGCAGGAGCTGTGGAGTCAACAAGAATCCAGGCATGAGCCTCACTTCCTTTACCTGCCTGACAGGGAATGTGAGACTCAAAGGACATATGAAGTTTGTGGATCCCTAGAGGCTGAAAAGCACCAAGCTGTTATCCTAAGTCACTAAGTCATCCTTCCTGCCTCTAACCTGCTGACTGCCTGTATTACCACAAGTCACCGCTCAATCACATTTGAAGGCTTGGTGGCTGTAGCCTAATGCTACAGATTATTATGTGTTTAATCATTTGGGGATTGATTTAATCATTTGGGGTTTAAGATGATTTTTCTTTTAACCAAAGTAGACTCCCCTCACCCCCGCCTTTGCCACATTTGGAAATTTTAAATTCTATTCCTAAAATGGACAGTTTTTCTTTCAATACACTCCATGACCTGCACTGCTTCTCTGGGGCTTTATAACCTGTTGCCTCTCTCCTGGGTAGCAAAGTCACCCTGACTGAGTCACGTTCTTAAAGCTTAACCCCTTACCTCAACCTCTCCTTGGAGGCCTTTGGTTCTTCAGCCTTAGAGACCCAAGCTGCAAAGAACTAATTCATTGCCTTCTTCCAGGCCAACTACAGAGGTGGCTGTTTCTTAGTCTCCAGCTGTTCCTCCCTCTTCTCTCACACCCCTGCTTTCAATGGCTGCTGTCCTTCCCTCCTCGTGCACTGCCATGTGTCTGGGAAAGCATCATCCTCTTCTCAATTTGGTGATCAGCATGTAAAGGACAGGCCAGGTGCTGTGTGGGAGGAGCCCTTGAGTCAGACTCATCCCCTGCAGTGGAGTTCAAAGTCCTGTGTGGGAGGCAAGTGTGTAATACATCATGCAATGTAAAGTGGACAGAAATGGTGCTGCACTCAGGCTGACAGTAAAGTTCTTTCTCATCGGAGAACCGTGATGGTCTTTGGACAGATGAGCATTGTAGCTGATACTGAAAAACTGTCAAAAGAGGGCTCAAAGGGGAGGGGTAACAAAAGTCAGGGTTCAGGGCAAGCCTGTGAGCTGGTATCCTAGAGGCCAAACATGTTCAGCTTGTGGGAGCTGAGCAGCCCTGGGGGATGCTGGGAAGAAGCTGAATCCACAAGGATTTGAATGCCAAGGGGCAAGGCTACTGTGTGGCTTAGCCAGTCAGTAATCCTAGCCATGTGACCACATTCACACCAGGGCCCATAAAGAACAACCCAAATGGAGTCTCTTGTAATCCTCGTCTTGAGAGGAGAACCATCAATGAGTTATCAGTCATCCTCTTAAAAGGGAAGGTAGCCTGTCTATAGCTCCAGCCCGTGTGAATTCTGGACCAAAGGATCAGTGTAAAGTGGATATCCCTATAGGATGATTAAAATTTAATTCCCTTCTTATTAGCTTCAAATTAATACATTAATCAAACTTGAAAACAGTTTTGCAAGAGAAGTATAATATGGGCTTGACCCCAAATCCCTGGTCTCCCTTTGTTTATCATCCTACCAAGTACCCAAACTATCTCCCAGCTTAGTGGCCATCAGCAGGCTTCCTCCCCCACCCCACCCCCACCTCAGCTTAAGCTTCCCCATCACCACCTTTGCATCTGTCCAGGGCTGATCCCAACATAGCTGTGGATTCTTGAGTGTCATTCACTATACCCACTTCATAGCCTTTTCCTGGAGTTCAGCTTCTCTGTCCTTTCCTTTTCAGGGTGTCAGCTGTCCATCCATACCTTGTAGCTGTCTCAAATCTCAAAATTACTTCAGGTCTATCTCATCTCTGCTATCTTATCAAACTAAAAACCTGGTCAGTATTCATCTCAACCTCCCTTGGGCCCTTTATTCAGTGTTTGAGCCTAGGTCCCTGGAGCAGCTTTCTTGTGGTTTTTCCTGACTCGAATCCAACATGAACCTGGCTGCCAACCTAATCTCCTTTAATATATCACTTTCCTCATGCTGACTCCCAGCTCAATAGTCTTAGATAGTTCTCTATTCCAGATTCAACCCAAATAGACTGAACGCTCACTAGGATGTTTTGCAGATGCTCTCTTCCCTGAGTGGTATATGTCATTATCCCAGTTGCACGGATGCAGACAGCTGAGGTGCCAAAGTTAACATGCCAGAGTCTGATAATGAGTAGACCAGGATTACAACTCTGCTCTGTGGGTCCTGCTCCCATGCTTTGCCTTAATAGGAGTGTACAACGCCTGAGCTTAGATTTTAATAATCTCCATAATCTCTGCTTGCCTCATTTAACCAATTATATTTTTTTCTAGCCACCCAGCATAGCCTTCCCCTGGGGTCCAGTCAATGGTGTTCATCTCATCCCTGCTCCTCCGTGGCTTTCCTTGGTCATGTTCCAGATCCTGCACCACTCCCATAGCCCAGCCTATGAGGCTAAATGCCTTTAGCCCTATCATAGGTTTCTGATGGTGACTCTGGCAAGCCAGCCTTCTGTCGCTTTTATGTTCCAGACTTGTGGCTCACAGGCTAAAGCTCACAAACCCAATGGTACAGTGATGGTAGGTTATATGGAGTCCTATGTGTATAAGCACACACTGACCTATATACCACTCACACGTGCTTGCTATTACCATCTAAAATTAAATAGATAATATTGTGTCATAAAGATAACAACTGAAAATAATCCATGCTTGCCTTTTGCTACCATGTGTTTTACTACTAATCACAATCATTAAACATGTATCAGACTCAAGGGGTAAAGGGCCTGCCACAAAAGCCTGAGGACTCAAGTAGTCCCCAATATCCCTATAAGAAGCTGGGTGTGGTGGCTCATCTAATGCCCTCAGCATTGCAGAGACAGAAACAGAACACTCTTTGGGGCTCGCTTAACTGGGGAGTAACTGACCAGTGAGGGACTGTCTTACAAAGCAAGGTGAATGGTACCTAAGAAATGACTGTCAAGATGGAGCCCTGCCCGGCCTTCCATATGAACACACATACACACACCACACAAGAGATAAATAAAATAAACCTGCATTAGCTATCGAATGATGCTGGTGAAGTATCTGACATTAAAAATCAATCTTTTTACTCAAAGGAAGGAAAACACTGGCTCAAACACTGAGGTATAAGCAGTCTTGCTAATATGTCATTATATGTGTCATTTGATCTGGGGCTTTTAAAGAGTTTCTTGAAATATACAGAAGAACTTGAGTCCAATTCTGCCTCCTAGAGCATCTCACCCAGCCTGAACATATGGCGGTGTGTAGATTGATTTTTTTTTTTTTTTTGGTGCTTCACTTGTCACAAGTTATAGTCATCTGGGAAGAAGGAACCTCAGTTAGAAAATGCCTCCATCAGATTGGCCCATGGATCAGTCCGTGGGGGTGTTTTTTGATTATTGATTGATGAAGGAGGGCTCAGACCACAGTAGGTGGTGTCACCCCTGGGGAAGAAGTTCTGAGTGCTGTAGAAAGCAGGCTGAACAAGCCATGGGGAGCAAGCCAGTAAGCACCACCCCTCCATGGCCTCTGTATCAGTTCTTGTCTCGAGTTTCTACCTTGACTTCCTTTTCATCATGGATTGTGGTTTGGACCAATAAGAAAAAAAAAAAAAGCAAACAAGCAAACAAATATAGAGAGCAATCAACCATACAAAAAAAAAAAAACACCCTTTTATCCCCAAGTTGGTCACATGGTGTTTATCATAGTAATAGAAATCAAACTGTAATAGTATGCAACAAATATTGCTTACAAGCCCTCCCAGTAGTGAATGCAATGATGTGCTCAAGCAATTCAAACTCGTTTGCTAAAGGATAGCTGAGAAAAAAAGAAGGGCAAGCCTACTGCAGGATACCACAGCTCTCAACAAGTCAAGATACCAGACTGCAGTCACAATCAGTCTGCAAGGATTGTGGTGACATTGCTGCTGCTTGGAACTTTCTTTGAAAAAGAAGAGAATGTTACTAGAAGGATCTGGGTCCAGAGCTATGTCTAACTGATCTCCATGTGCACAAATCTCTTACTCCTGTTTGTGAAGCAGACAAGGCTTTCAGAGTGCTCACTCAGACCCCCAGGCCTGCACAGCATCAGAATAAGAGCCTGTTCTTAGTACACTGGACAAAGATCTCTAATATGGTAGAGGGTTGAAGGAGTGGGTTGAGAGACTGGTCCAATCAGAATGGTCCTCATGGAAGAATAACAATCCACTGCATAGCATCCTTAATGAATCTAGGTTTTCACAAAATAGATTTATCAAAAGTTACTAAAATTTGATCATTTAGTTTCCAAATATTTTATATTAGAAATATGCCTTTATTATGTGTCTTGACTTCTATCAAACATTTTATATTGAAAATAACCTTTCCTTATGTTCATGCTATCAATGATTACTTTATACAATACAGTTACGGAACATAGGCTGTTTTTTTAATGCTCTGTACATTAAATAGGCCCAAACAGTAGATACCAGGAGGATTATAGCATTTAAAAAATTCACCCCCAAAACAATGTGACCTACTTAAAAGGTGTGAAGTATAGTTTTTATATAAACTCCTCATCCCAGGCCTTTTAGAGTTCTCTTTTACATAGCCATAATATAACAACTCAAATCAATAAATTGCATTGGCATCAAACTGTTAACTGAATGTCAAACCTCACTCAAATGTCACCAGTTTTTCTATTCATAGCCTTTCTTTGTTTTGACCTAATACAGAACCCTAAAATTGGTCTCATCTGTTTCCTTAGTCTCCCCGATGAGTGACAGCTCTTACTCTGCCCTGTCTGTCACGACCCCGTTACTCTTGGCGAGTTACTGGTCAGTTACTTTGTAGACTTCCCTTTTATTTCCCTGTCTTTTCTAATGATTCTATTGAGGTGATAGATGCTAGACCCTATCTCTGGTTCATCTTACCAGGGGGTACATGATATGAAAAAATCTTATCTCTGGAAGGTTCAGCCTGGTCATAGGAGAGATGGCACGAGCTGGGGCAGCTCATTGTTAACCGATTTCCCACTGTAGTTACCAAATTTCTCTGATTTCCTCTTACTTCAGAGTGAGGTGTCAGCATCAGGCCCTGTTAGCACCTCTAGCAGCCTGCTTTTCTGATCTATTATAGGCTCAAAAATCAGGAAGAGATAGCTAGACAGAATTCTAAATCTTTTTAGAAATCGTGCTCCGAACAAGAGTTTATCACAAACTTGTGAAGTTGTCTTTTTTTAATGCTTAGGCTGTTTTGTAGTTTCACATATTTCTCAGTCTGGAGCACCTTCATCTGGAATCTACATCATCATTCATAAGCTTTAATGAGTAGCCTTCCAAGTGGAGCACTCCCTTGGAGGGATTTACAGATCAGGTATAGAGCCCTTAAGACAAAAATAGGGTTGAGCTATGTCCAGCTCAGAAATTAGGGTTATTTTCCACTTCCCTGTCACAGTGGTCATGACAGAACATAAAAACAGGAGTGTGGGAGCCATCAATTTCATAAGTACCCACTGTGTCAGCCGTGGGATGGACAGTCTACCATAATACCCATAAACCAAATGCTACCTCCTGTTGACACATGCTACATAGTCTTTCTAGATCCTTAAACCTTATACCCCCCCAGTTCCAAATTAATAGGCTGAAGGGCTAGTGGACATTACATCTTCATGATGCTACCCACGACACAGAAGAGTACTTCTGGAATGGTCTTTTTCCCACAGTGCCATCAAACCCACACTTCCTCTTGTTTGTAGGATTTCACTGAAGCTATAATTTCTAAATGTTTAAGAGAATACTCTTTCCTTGGTGCCACACACAGCTCCCCTTCATTTAAAAGTTCTATGTGAATTATATACATTTCCACCTAGAACAAGCTATATTTAATGTATAGTTAGCATTTATCATGTGCTTAAGGTGTTTTTGTTTATACTGTTTTTATTTGATGAGGTTAGACCTGACCCATTCCTCCTGGTTTATACAGACCCAGTAAGAACCCAAACATTCTCAAACAGCATGTCTTTAAACATGTGCATAGTAGTTATCTGTCTCCCTAGTGCACAGTTCATAAAGATGATTGAGTTGGCTGTTGTTCTGTTGTTTAATCTGATAATTAGGCAATCACTAAATCTTACACTTTCTTACAGAAAATGTTAACACACATTGAGAAAACCAAAAGCAGAGAGCTGTAATCTTGGACGATAAAATGCATTACTCTGTTTAAAAGGATTGTTTCATAGGCACAATTAACAATCAGCGGCCACAGTGTAGACGGTGTTTTGATGCCATCTGTTGGAATAAGCCTTCTCACTCTCTGGAGTGAAGCTATAATTTTCCGTTTACAGTTTCATTAGGCAACACACAAGATTAACAGCTCCCGAAAGCAGAAAAATCCAGGCACTTCCACTGTTACAGCCTCCTATAAACAGTTAGTTAGGAAGCTACTGAAATTTCCTGGGAGGCGATTAGAGAGCCTAGTTGTGAGACCACACACTTCTATCTTGGTTGCAGCCTTAAAACAGGAACAGTTCAAACGCCAGTGACTTTTCTACTATTAGTTTCAATACTGAAGATATGATTGCCACTCGTTTTGCTTATTTCTGATATTTACTAACTTCTAAAAACAATTTACCTAGGCCTAAATTCCCTATAACAGCATCAATGAAGAAAGTCAGCAACCTGCCCAATGTAATACATTGCTGTTTATTGTTATTAGACTATTAAATGCCAGATCAAAATCTCAGGGGTTTCTAATACACTAGGGGGTGCTAGCTCTCTATGTGTATACAGTTAGAAGGCAAATGATTTTTACCATGATTAGTTTTGGGGAATTTCAAAAGTTGATCTTACCAAAAGAAAATTCTATAAGAGTACTTGGTCTCTGCTGCATATAAAAGAAGGAGAAGGAAGGAAACGGCTTATTTAAATCCCAATAAGACTGAATCAGCAAGGGCCTGGGAAGAGCATCTGCCACCAGAAAGGCAATATCGCTATTAATGCTGGTATCAATATGGCCTTTCTCCGTGTCTGGGTCGTTAGCTGCTATATCCAAGGAACCTGAGTAAAGTCCACAGCTCACCAGACACAGAAGTGTGGACTGTGAGCTTCCAGGCTATCTCTCATGTTGACTGTTCTACAAGGGCAAGCCACCAGGCAGAAGAGGCTTCTTACTATAGACTTTGGCCTCTGTGCTCAAATAGAAGATGTGTGTTGTGACTCAAAATGAACTCAGGACACTACCCTTTCAGATGCATATGTAAAGAGTTGATGTATTTGCAGAATGATTGGTTCTATGAGGCAGAATTATCATAACAACGACAATGATGTTTATATTTTAACATAAATTAAGTAACTTATTTGAGATTCTCTTCCATTGGTAGGCTATTCAGACAGTCTCAAATGGCAAGATGTCACTGTAAAGATCTGAACTTATGTTCTACAATTGACTGGTTAGTCACTTACTAAGTAGCTAATGACTTTTTGCAGGTCTTGGCACAGCTGCAGAGTTAAAGTGTACACGCACAGATGCACACAAATATAAGCACACACACAGCATAAAGAGACAGAAATAGGTTTATGTTTCATATCTTTAAAAAGAGAATCAATGTAACAGGGACATCATCACAGATTCTATCACATGTGTCTCTGGGGTATATGTATTTTCTTTCCTTCTTTGTGGTTTAGTTTTCTCTCTTGAAAAGACTAGGCAACAGCACACCAGATAGACTCAAGCCCAGGGAAGGTGTGGTTGGTCACCTGCAACTTTCTGCCCTCAGAGCTGGGCTGGATTTCAAACCATCCAAAGAGGGTCTTTGGAATTTCTTTCTCAAGGTCTAGTTCAACCTCATTTTGCTTTCTCCTCTTTTTACTCCAGGAACCGAAATACATTCACATGGTCTCTCTAGTCTTATATGGAAGAATCCTCCAAAGATGTTTTTAAATTGCTGAATTTCCCCATGCTCCCACAGGTCAAGCAGTAATTGGGAGGCTCTGTGTACCTTTGCCCACCCCAGCAGGAGCTTTCCCAGAGCCTTTTAACATTCTGGTAAGGAACATCTAAAAAGTGCCTGAATGAAGGCTGTGTCCCATCACCTCCTGCCTTTATCAATTCTGCTTAGGAGAAACAAAGCCATGGACTTTCCAGAACACAAGCACAAACCCCAGTACTATTTGTGCTTGTATGTGCTAACCAGACACATATGAGCAATTAGTCAAGACTCTTCAAACCTAAGACTACTAAAGACAGCCCAACAATCAGATAATGCTAAAATATAAACACAGGTGTCGTTTTTATGATTCTGTATCTGAAATGGCGACTCTTGGTTGTCAACTTGACACCGGAAATGAACCTAAACTGAGGCTGCTAGGTTCACCTGTGAAGGATTTTTCTTGATTGGATCATTCGAGGTAGGAAGGCTTACCCTAAATCCATATCTTTTGAGGTGGGAAGACACACCTCAAATCTAGGCCACCACTTTTGATGACACCCTATGTAAGGGACATGGAAGAAGGAAGATCTCTGTATTTGGTTGTCTTCTCTCATTCACCTTGGCAAGTTGACTCCTTTTACTGGTATTCAAGCCTGATTCTTCAGGATTCTGGCATATACTGAAGATCAGCTGAGACATCCAGCTTCATGGGCTGAACAACTATTGGACTCTTAGGCTTTCTATAAGGAGACAGCCATTGTTTGACTAGCTGGACCATAGTCTATAAGCCACACCAGTAAATAAATCATATATATATATACATGTATATATGTATATATATATTATATAAATGTATATACATGCACACACACAGACACACACACAGACACACACACACAATTCTACTAGTTCTGTTTCTCTAGATAACCCTGACTGATACAGTGTAAAGTGTCCTGCTAGAATTCTACCTTGCAGAAGTGCTCTCTCTGCAAATACATAAAATTTAAAGCACACACTTAAAAGGACAGCATCCTAGGCTCATTTTGAGTCACAACAGAGATTTGTCATGGATCAAGTTTGCATCCTCTCTTTGAGAGCAGAGGCAAAATATGCCATTGTAAACCATAGAAAGTGAGCTGAAGGCGAGAGAATGCCTTTCAGATGGTCACAGCTATCAGAGGCATCAACTCTGATGACCCGTGCCACTCTGCTTTGGGGAATCAGGATCTTTTGCTGTGTTCTTCCCATCTCCCCAGGGACAAGCCAGCTTATGGCCTATATTGGACTTGTTCTTGAGTCTGGAGTGCTGGGGCTCATTTGTAATTCTGCCCCATGTTAGACTCATCACCATATGTAATCTACTTAGTCTGTGCCTCCATGTTAATTTAAAACTTGCCATTTTTCATTTTCTGCATGACTAATGCTCCCTGTCCCCATCACCATCGTTTTAAAAGTCTCCCAGTGGGCTTCCAGCCTCAAAAATATGTTCCCAATGTGGCTTCCACCAAGCTCATTTTAAATTCGATAAAATTAAAATTCACGTAATGACTTTACATTAAACTTAAGTTCAAGTCCTTATAATAGCTTAAGCGGTCCACATGCTGCTCTCCCTGTTAGCCTCTGAGACCATCTCCTCCCCTCCTTATCTGCTTTGGAACATTCAACATCAGATCTTCCAGGCCTTGCATTTGAGCCTTTGCCATAGTGGTCCAGTTAGACCCTTCCTTCAGTACCTGCCCTCTGGTGGGCCTTCTAGCTTTCTTTCTCATGAGGTGACTCTTTCTGTCTAACAAGCACACACTCCTCATCTCTGTCACTGCCCAGTGCTCCAGGGGACCCTGCTTCCTCTATTGTTCTTTTCATGGTCCTATTTCAAAGTCCTATCTTATTTCTCAGTAAGTATGAGATATATTAGTTAGTTTAATATTATTTACCATCTTTCTTCTCTAGGTTCATAAGGCAGGGACTTTCTCTATTTCGTTCATAGCATATTGCTTACAGTTGCCATTTTAAAACATTCCAGTAGGATGCTCAGTAAGAGGCTGGTGTCTATTAGTGACTTTGTTGGCCTGCTACAGGAAAGCTCAATTTTCTTCTGCCCCCCTACACACACACACACACACACACACACAGTGCTAGGTTACCATATGTATTTTGGTTTTGGTTTTTTGAGACAGGCTATCTCTATGTATCCCTGGCTACATGTAAACTTACATGTAGACCAGGCTGACAAGTACCACCACTACCCGGCACGGCTTTTTTGTTTTGTTTTGTTATTTTTGTTATTGTTGTTGTTTTAATGTTTTTGGTTTTATTTTAAAATCACAGTACCAAGATGGCATTACTTCTTTGGAAGTTTTTGCCCAATGAGGTCTTGTAAACCCTCAAACCTCACAGGATTTACCTTTGCCACTGATTTTGGTTACCTTCCAGAACTTGATGATGGTAAGCTGTTCTTACTGAAGACACCACATTCTTGAATCCTAGAACATGATGCAATCAGTCTGGTACGGACCTGGAGGCCTCATCCCTAATGGTTGATAGCACATTCATAGTGCTAAGAGGTGCTCTGCAAGGTACTAGAGGGATATGCCCTCATCAGCCATACCCAGCTATGAACTCTGCAAGCTACAAAAATCACTGACCTAGAAGGACACAGCCGCTGATGCAGTAGGTGATGTAAGCATCACAGGAGTAAAGAACTACTTTCTGATTGGATTAATTCCCACTCTACAAAACAGAACTAATACCAGGCATCGTTACCCAGCTAAGAACCTATGACTAGATAAGTCATGCACCCCAGGGCAGGACCTATTACCATTGAGCTGCTGATTATTAGTTGAGCTGCTAGTATTAAATTGACTTATAATGACCTATCATTATACCCATTGATCAATGCCTCTCTTAACCACCATCTGAGGAGCTTCTGTTTGCACCAGATGGTGACTAACCTAGAGACCCACAACTGGCCAAGATGCAGAGTATAAAACACTAGAGAATGTCCAGCCTAAAGGGAACCTAGATAGTACATCCGTCTTCCAAAGCTCGGGATCATTGCAGAATTGGGGACATAAAGAATAGGATCAAGAGGCCATGGATGACGACAAAGAAACTACCTTTTGGACACAGCAGGTCACCTGCACATATGAACTCACAGCAGTTGTGTCAGTATGCACAAATTCTGCATGAGCCCAAGACAGACTAAATACCAGCATGGAGAGAGGAAGTTGGGCACGTGATCCAACTTAACCATACTATTGACAACTGTTAACTGCTCTAAAAGGAAGACTCAACTTTTTTTTCTAACAGCCCAACCCCTGGTAAGTCTACTACTCTCCAGTGGAAGACAACACATCCCAGAATATTTAAGCAGCACAAACTGGTTATTATAGGTTTTTTTTAAAAAAAAAAAAAAAATAGGACACAGGACGGGTGAGTAGGGAAGGGGTAGATCTGGAAAGAGTTGGAGAAGGAAGGTGAAAATGATCAAAACACACTGTTTTAGAACTCTCAAAGAAATAATAAAAATTATTTTTAAAAGTGATCCAGTGAGTGAGTAAATTTTAGAATGATAAGTTAATACATATGCACCACTTACAAATTGCTCAAAGATTTTGTTATAGCTGTTACTGCTACGGCTTCTATTACTGCTCCTGGCATTAATGTTGCTGGCACTCGTAATATTGGCTAAACTTACACTGATCGCTCATACTGACTTCCTAAGTTGTAGTTAGGAAATGCCTCAGACCTTCAGCGCAGCTCCAAATTCCTGGATTATTCTGACCCAAGCTAACACTATAGGGAGGGCTTCGTGTTGGAGCTGGTCCCCTACCCCCAGCATGAGAGTGGTTCCTTTCTATACTAAAGGAATCTCCCCTAATTCTCACTGGAGTATGTCTGGCTCTCTGGCTTTCTCCTTGGTCTCCATTCTGGAAGGGCACTGAGCCCCTGGCTACTTACCTGGCACCTGTTCCTCTTCAAATAAGATCCCCCGAAGCACTTCTAAGAGCTATGAGGGAATAGACTGTCCTGAAGCAGTCTTGATCAGAGGCCCCCAACCACTCTGACTATTGACACCACAAGTAACTTTGACAAGGCAGGGCACTGCATAACTTTCCAGAGTGTAGAAGCCACTTTAATTCCTTTACCTCACTGATATTATCAAGGGAACTGCCTCTCTATCAGAAACGATGATGTAATGACGTAATCACAGGAAACAGAACATGATCTAATGTCAGAATAGAAATTCCTCAATTCACTCCAGCATCTGTCAGGTCCTGAATGGAGCCTTCACAATTTTAGGAACTGCCCTTCTAGGCCACTGTTTCTGGAACTCCACTAAGTACTTGAGGCACCTAGCATCTACCTGGATGCTTCTTCATATTGTGCAGGTCTGGGGGTGGCCTGGGACTTTGTGATTCTAACAAACTCCCAGGTGGCATGCAGTTGCTGGAACAATTGTACTTAGAATAACAAAAAATCTAGACTCCCTGAGCTTCTCAGGTGAGTACTGAAGTTACTGTACAGACGATATTTGTAAACAGAATGAGAAACTTCAAACATGTGTTACCAACTTGCAGTATTTAGTTCCCCGTGAACTGTGAGATGAAAACCCTCATAAAAATTTTGGAAATGACGTGATCATAGTTGATGAAAGGCTTTCTAGTAGTTGCTAGAGTTCAGACCCTGTGACACGACACAGTGTAATATATTGGCCAGCGAGCCTGAGCAAGAGACTTCATTCAGAGGGTGGGTGCTACTTTTAAGTTATGCCTCCTGTAGGTAATTTCTGAATTCGAGAAAATTTCACCCTGAGCATCTGTGGGATTGCAGCCTGTGAGGGTTTGTATAGGCCCAGGGAGTGGCACTATTAGAAAGTGTGGCCCTGATGGAGTAGGTGTGGCCTTGTTGGAGTAGGTGTGTCACTGTGAGTGTGGGCTTTAAGATCCTCATCTGAGCTTCTTGGAAGCCAGTATTCTGCTATCAACCTTTAGATGAAGATGTAGAACTCTCAGCTCTGCCTGAACCATGCCTGCCTAGGTGCTGTCATGTTCCCACCTTTATGATAATGGACTGAACCTCTGAACCTGTAAGCCAGCCCCAATTAAATGTCCTTTATAAGACTTGCCTTGGTCACGGTGTCTGCTCACAGCAGTGAAACCCTAACTAAGACACAGCTTAAACAACCTGCATGGCCATCTCACCAGCCAGGACTTCAGTGAACTGCATGGTAGACTAGACAGACATGGGAAGAAGAGATATGTGAATATGGTCTGTCTTGAAACACATGCCTGAGTGGCTATAAAAGGGACACATATGGTATAAATGTGAGATGTTCAACAAAGTTATTGAATTGTTGACCACTCACATGGACATATTGCTTCTGAATTTTATCCTGAATTAACCCTGTCAGGGCTGAACAGATACTCTTGAAGAAATGATTATAAAAATATGACCAAAAATTTGAATTCATATTATGGTTATTTGAATTTTTTAAATTAAATTTGCAGCAGCAAATACCAGTTTTAAAAAGCTGAACATTATACATGAGGCCTTGTAAACAGCTTAAGTTCATCCTACATGCTGCTGAGAAAAGTATTTCAGTCTGCAGACACAGAAGATGACAGGTCCTATAGTCATAGGGAATGGTACTGCCAGTCTTCTGTGCTGATCCTTCACAGGTGGGATTGCTCCTCTGTCCCATGTCTTTTGGGATAAGAAGGATTTTAAAAATTGGGATTGATGCTCTTACTCAGCAAAAGTCTCAACTAGGCCAAAAGCTACCAGTTGGTGTTGGGGTACATTGTGTGATGGTGTATCTCTATGTATTCTATTGTTAGTTCTGTTTCGGCAGAGAGCTAAATGCTGGCAGGATCTTGGTTTTGTTATTTCTATAATCCATCACAGGCCTCATAGTTTGTAAACATTCATCCCACCTCATTAGCCTAGAGGCAATCTAGAAGTGTATATGATTGGCTGTAATAAAGATCTGATAACCAGTAACTAAGCAGGGAGTGGAGGGTAGAACTTTCAAAAGAGAGAGAAATGCTGGGAGAAGAAATGAGAGGCAGGAGATTCAGCCAGCAGACATGGAGGTGATGGGACCAGAGTGACACAGAGAGATAGAGCTAGCCACTTGGCCAGATGTAGTATCAGGACTAGTTGGGTTAAGTTTAGAGAAGCTGGGAGACTGCCCTAGCTAAAACACCAAGGAAAAAAAAATCCCCTGTCATTATTTACATTGCTGGCAGGTCTGCCAAAGTCCTGCTATACATCAGTTTGGAGAAACATCCAGCAGTTGAAAGCAGCCTGTCCTATGTGACAATGTTTCCAACATTCCTTTAAATCATAAAAGAATATGGTCACCAGAGAGAGACATTAGCAACACAGCTCATGGAATTAAGGAAGACCTGGAAGAAAATGGAGAATCCCCAAAGAAAGGGAAATCAACAGGGAAGAGAAATGCTGTTTGGAACAAGACTTGGTTTACATTAGGACCCTAGCTATCAGGGTTAGGTCCCTGGGGACAACTGTAGCGAATAAACTTGGCTCAATATTAAGTAGATACGTAAAACTAGTGCAGACCAAATATAACATTGGCTGGCCTTAGCAAGTAATAAGTTTTATATCTCTAGTAAACTTTAATCACTAACCAGTTGACTGGATGATTAATTTTACATTGGTTAAATGCATTCTAGTAAAGATTACATTTTTACCTAGTAACTAATATTGCTAGATAACCATCTGTATTGGCTTGCTAGGGCTACCAAGAATTTCCATACACTGGCTGGCTTAGATAACAGATTTTTTTTTTTATTCTAAAGGCTAGGTATTTTAAGGTATCAAGAGGACCAGACTCTCCTGAGGTCTCTGCTCTTGGTACACAGACAACCACAGGCCCTCACATGGTCTTTCAACACTTCACTGATATTCTTAGGGTTCTAAATATCCTTTTCTTATAAGGACACCAGTCATATTAGGTGAAGATCCACCCTAGTAGCCTCACTGAAACATGATAGCAACTGTCAAGGCTGTCTCCAATGATGACAGCTCATGGTATCCAGTTCCACAGCCACCATTCAACCCAACAAAAACCCATTATAGATCAAAACACATTCACAGACAACAACATCAAGGATGGACATACAGAATGTCATTCCTGTAATTATTCCCCAACTGTGTGATGAAGCCAGTATTTCCCAAGCATTTACTCTATACATATTAGGAATAATCTACAGGTCCTTTAGCAATTCCATGGGGGGCATATGTAACTTCTGCATAAACAAAGCAACCATTTATCATTTTTGCTTTGTTTTGTTTTTCAAGACAGGGTTTCTCTGTGCAGCCCTGGCTGTCCTGGAACTCACTCTGTAGACCAGGCTGGCCTCGAACTCAGAAATCCACCTGCCTCTGCCATGTATCATTTTATCTAAGGTAAATGTGCACCTTCACATTCCATGGGAATTCTGAGGCCAACCCCAGACGGTGTCAGGGGACGACTGCAGACATGCTCTGAGGTACTGACCTGGAGTAAGATCTTCAGTGTTATATTTTGATAAGATATGACTCAGCCCATTAACACAGTCATCCTTTTCAAAAAGAAAATGGGACCACTGGAGCAGAGGCTGAAGAACAAACTAGACCAGACAGTACAAGGCTCTCCCTTTCAGTTCCCAGTTCTAAAGTTCAAAGGACATAAACATAAAATAAAATTCTGTTGCCTCATGCATAGATTAGATGAAACTCAAGAAGAAGAAGGAAGACCAAAGTGTCGGTGCTTTGGTCCTTCTTAGAAGGAGAAACAAAATACTCAACCAGAGCTCCCAGGGTCTAAACCTCCAGCCTGAGAACACAAAGGGAGGGACTCGTGGCTCCACCTGTATAAGTAGTTGAGGGTGGCCTTGTCAGGCATCAGTGGAAGTGGAGGGGCTTGGTCCCTGAAAGTTTGGATTCCCTAGTGTTGGGGAATTTGAGAGCAGGGAGGCAGGAATGGGAGGATGGTGGGAGCACACCCTCATAGAAATAGGAGGAAGGGGGATGGGATAAGGGATTTTGGGGGTGGGGGGAGAATCAGAGAGGAGATAGCACTGAAAGGTAAATAAACAAAATATCCAATAAAAAAAACAGATAATTGGTCTGGCAATTGTAGTTGAGCAGTCAAGACTATTTGTCAACAATTATTTTATATAATCCTCAAGGACAAGGTATTGTGGAAGAGGCCCATGGAACTTTAAAAGGATTGGTGAGACATACTGTTGCTGAGACAAAGAATGATGCCCACCTGTGAGCTTGCTGAGTGCCCTGACCAGGGTGACTGGGAAGCTGTATTGGACATATGGTCTTGACTCACCTTTGCTTGCCTATATCCCAGATGGGACAAGCTGCCTTGCCTCAAGTTCTTAAACCTTGTGGGATAGAGAATCAAAAAGAGAAATTATGTCTCCTATATCCTTCTTAAAGGTGACCAGCTATTTGAACTCAATCATGTACTGGTCTAGAAATCAATCCAATATGGGAAATAACAGTCTACTTTTGGAAGACTGGATCTAGACTTTGTCACAGACATATTTGGAAGTTAGCTGTAGCTCATTATGATGTTAGGATAGTAAGAGATATAGTTGGGACAGGATCTGAACTTCAAACAAGGATTAGTGCGTGTTTTAAGGCTCTTTTAATTGTCAAGCTAAAATTGGTTTTGTCTCTTCTACAGTATTTATTGTAAGTGGCATTGACTGTATAATTTCCAATTATGTTAGTGTGTTGAAACCTGGCATGTCTGTTTAGGGTGGGGTGGGGAGGGGGATCTATCAACCAGCTTTCGTCTCACTGCCCTGAGTATTAGAGAACCTTGATTCTCTGAAAAAATCTTGAAAGTGCTGGAAGAAGTGAGTTAGGCTTTAAGCAGAAGCAAGAGGGTAGAGGGTTTGATTATTGCTGGTATAACAGCTTTAATTCCATTAATTGCTAGCACTTCTGCTTCTGCAATAGCATTGACACAAGAAGTTAAGACAACTATTTTTGTTAACCATCTAGCAAAATAATGTTACTAATGTTATGAGTATACAAAAGGATTTATATAGGTATCTGGAACAACAAATGATACTCTATAACCCATTCAAATTATCTGAAGGAGGTTCAGGATTCAAGAGCTAGGAGCCATCCCAAGTGTCATGACAAATATCAATGGGGTAGTGTTACTTTTGAAATTCACAATGATTATCATTATAATTAGAAAAAAGTTTAAAGACGCCTGTAGAATATTTGGCATAATCTTAACACCTCTCTGGGTGTGTTCATTTTGCATAGTGAGATTATGAATTGAAAGAATGCTGCTCTGTTGACCTTTGATGCTGCAGATAATGCTGATAAAATTATCCATGGCCTGAGGTCAGTATTTCCATTTTGGTCAAACCTCAGGAATGGCATATATAGCTTGATCAGGCTAGCCCTTCTTGTCCTGGGAATACTTTTATTCCTGCCCATCATATTAAAGCTTATCTTTAACAACATCAACATGTTGGCAGCCAAAGTATATGTCTTGAACCTGAAAATGGACTCCCAAACAGAGTTATTAAATTAACAGGCTGGCAAGCCAAGGACGGGTAAGATTCTGCACAGAGCCTTACCAACCTAAGACATAAATGCATTACCTTTGATAAGGCATATTCCATGATGAGTAAGGAAAGCATTCTTGTTAGAATGACCTAAGACAGATTTAGTCTTGTTAATGAAATAAAAAAGAGGGAGAGATGGAGAGCCTTTGGGGCTGCTTGCCAAGAAGCTGACATGGACCAAGAATAAGGAAATAGGCTACTTTGCAGAAATATGACATTGGCCAAAAACAAGGAAACAGACTCCAAGCAGGAATCTGACATTAGACTAGAACAAAGAAGTAATTTCAGGTAGGAAACTAAATCATAGGCTACAACAAAGAAGTAATCTCAGGCAGGAATCTAAATATTAGGCTAGAACAAAGAAGAAATTTCAGACAAGAATCTAAATTTTAGGCTATAACAAGGAAGTAGGCCTCAGACATGTAAATGGCCTTGGGCTAGGACAGGGAAGTAGGCTGGTATACTTTGGTTATCCTGACAAGCCTTTAGAAACAGTCATCACGGGAGTGTTCTCGTAATTAAGTTTTATGACTATTCCTTTGACTATTTGTGTTTATTGTATTGCTTGTTTCTCGACTATTTGCATCTAATGTATTGCTAGACCCACAACTTAGAACTGACCTTAATACATGCATGTAATCAAAATGGTATAAAAGTATAAAGGAAGAAGAGGTATAGGATACGGGGTTCGGGGTGGGGGGCAATGGGGAAAGGGGATGACGTCTGTATTGTAAATAAATAAAATACCCAATTAAAAAAAAAAAGAAAAAGAAATCCTGTTGCCTCCACATCTTGTTCTCCAGAGCACTGTTCAGCAAATGACTTCCCAATGCTAAGAGTGGATACCAGCTCATCCACCAAACAGCAGGAGATAAATGCCAATTTAAGTTGCTATCTCTGTTATACAAATATATTAGTGAATAAGTTTAATGGCAGTATTTAAAAAATTATGTATTGGACAAATCACCACACTATTCAATTTAAAATGAAAGACAAATATTTGTCCAAAATTGGTTACGTACAGCAGGGGAAATTTCACTTTGTATTTTCTTCTGGTATGCAAAAGTGTGTATAATCAACAAACCTGAAGTCACCATGGTCAGAACCACGTGTTATTTATTTAAAAAACGGGACAACATGCAGGGACAAGCTTTTGAGCTAAAACTCAGCATATGGGTTAGGTCCCACTTACTCTGACCTCCCTTTATACAGTGTTTATAATTGTAAGGTTGAAACACAAGTCTGGTTTTAATGTGTAGATATTCTGCTTTTTGGGAAAATTCACTTGGAATATATGTTTTAAGGATTGAAACAACTAAAAATTTTGACTTTTGGAGCTTTTTATGAATTTTGAAACATCCCAAGGACACTTTGCCCTATATCAATATTCCAATCACTAATTTAACTACAGCTGGATCCCGACAGAGCAGTGTTTTTCCATTCACTTTTGATCATTAAGATATATAATTAACTGTTGGGATTACATGTGTGCGCCATAAGTGTGGTACCTATAGTTTGCAACCACATCAATTTTAAATGTTTACTAGAGAAGTAAAAATATTATAAACTTTGAAGGGCCCATCCAACATTGGTAGCTCTTGAAAACTCTCTAACCAAAATGTGCTATGTACAACCACTCACGGCTTACCCAGAAAATATCACCCATAGTCAACAAAGGTACTGAGAGTCTTAAAGACAATCGAGGTTTACAACATAGGCATCATTTTTTCTCCTACATCAGCTCTAGGTGAGCATCCTTCTCTTAGAGCTACACCGTGTGTTACTGTCACGCATGTTTATATACATTAACCACAGCCACTGTGCTAAGCAAACTAGAGTCTTATTGTGATTAGTCATGCACATCAATTTTCTAAATGAAAGCTTCTTCTGGACATGTGCACAGGATGCCACATCAGTAGCACCGTTTCTTTCCCAGACCCCAAACTTGGTGAGTCTCATTAAATTTCTATGCAGTTGGATGACCATTCTGAAGCCATAAAGCTTCAACTAGGGTTTCATACATTCACTATCAACTATATTTTTATAGACTTATCCAGTGAAAAAAGAAAACCGTGACAAAATTGAAACTAGAAAAAAATAGCTTTTTATCCTCTTTCATGGCCCAAATGTCTGTTCACTTGAACACTGTCCATACCTGTCACTCAACATTACCCTCCTGAGATCTATACACACACACACACACACACACACATATACACATATCCTTTTCTTTTTTTTCTTATTATCTGAAAAGTTTAGATGCATTGTTTAAATTTCCCAAAAACCTCACATTATTAAACTAAGACCATGTAGTTGTTCATCTTAAAGAATTTGCATATGCAAACTCTTATCTACAAAGGAAGAGGGCTGGAGAAAACAAAACAGCAAAGCAGAAGGCAGAGATGGGCATATTCTTCTCTGAGCAGAGAGCTGAGTGTTGAGTTTAAACCATAGCCTACTCTATCAACAGCACAGCCAGTATAATGTGCCCGCTGCAGCTCTGAGCACTGGGGCTGGAGCTGACCTTATTGCAAGTCTACTGGCTTTAAAGCTTGAACCAACTGGATGCCGTTATAAGATTCAGTAGATGTAAGATGCAATAGTCTGTGGAAACAACCCAAAGATAGGTTCATGGAAACTGAACCCCATTTTGTTGCTGTTGCTTGCTTGATTTATTTCTTTCATCTTTATGCCATGTGGCCTCTGGCTCTCATGGAGAGGAAAGCCAGAAGTAATAGTCTCTAAAGTTTGTGACAGCTTATTACCTCGTGTTACTTGATGCTCTGAGGAAACCAATAACTGAAGACACAGTGTTCTGTGATGCCAGTGAGAAGCTGAGGGCACTTGGTGATGGCACCGGGTTCCTTTCACCACACACTTCTAGAAGCTGAGTGTACCCAGGGGACAAGGGGAATGAGAGGAGGGAGCTCAAAGAAGGAGCAGAAGCCTCAAATCAGCTAGGGGACAGCAAGTGTCTCCTAGTTTGACCAGTGACAAACACTGGTCAAAGGGGAGAGAACAAAGGTAGCATAGAGAGGAAAGATTATGTGTGAATACTGTCAAAGGAAATCTACTCCTAAATTTCTACAGAGTCCACAGGAGGCTTAGTATGTGTGTCATTAGGAATAATCACCAAGGGATGTTTTCAGATACTTCCCAAAGAAGAAACAGGAAGGTATAGCCTTCCTGTGGCTCTCTAGTGCTCTGGATGCCCTCAGCAGCACTAGCCCCAAGAACTATGTGTCTACATGGAATTCATCTCTGGATGCTCTTGACATTAAGTATGGTTAATTTTATACTTAAAGGAGGTTGGATGGCCAGAATGGCACCCTCCATCACAAACCAAAAAGTGAGCATGTCAGCAAAGCCACGCAGCAGAGGATGAGGGTCCTGCAGAGTGAATGGATGGAGTCCACTGATGTTGTGCCAGGAGTTAGGCATCTTCCAAGTACCACCATGAAGAGCAGATGTGGAGACAACATGAAATAGTTTCTGCCTGCAGGCCAAAGGGAACTTCAGGATTAGACTCTAAGACTACACTCAACCCTCTTCCTGCTGCTTGCAACCTCTGCAGCCTTGAGCATGTCACCTAACCTCTCAGGCTTGGTCTCCTTCATCTGCAAAAGAAGTCTACAGGGCTGTTCTGAGGATCAGAAGACATGATTATGTGTGAGGCTCACAGAAAAATTCCAAGCAACCAGAAGATGATGAGTAAGATAGTGGTTACTGTTTTATTATCACTGAGCTTAAATCTTAGTTTAAGAACAGAATAGGATTAATAACATATGATAATGATATGATATCCTCTCCCTGTCTTTTCTCTCTGTGTGCATATATATATACACACACATACATAAGTAGTTTATATACAAAATGCACATGTGTACATGTATATACCTCCACATATATGATAAATGAAAAATACAATAAACAGCATAATCCAGGGGTGTACTGGGTAGAATCTCACAGCTAGATTTAGGAAACTATTTTGCAATCTGTTATTAAATTGGTTTAAATTTCAGCATTTTTTGTATAGATGCCACATATACTATAAGCGCAAAGATAAAATAAACAGTTTTGGTTTACAATTAATTAGATGTACAATACATCAATATTCTATAGCTGTTTATTTAGTAAAAACAGAATCACTTTCTCAAAGGATTCCAGGAATGTTGTTGATTATAAAGATTGGATAACACAGGAAAACATAAATATCATAGTTGAAAATGTGCACTAGCTAGTCTAATTAGCCTCTTCCTGTTGAACAGGATTTCTGTGTTTTGCAGACTCTGTGTCTTTAGATTTATTTATTTATTTTTTACAAATTAAATAACCTGTTATAAATAGATAGCAATCACCAGCTTCCTTGTGTTATGCATTCACCATAATCAACACGTGGTACACTGAGTCTCTACTTCTGTAGTCTCCCAGATTTTCACTAGTGTGACAGAAAAGAAATTGAAAAGACTGAAGAGCACCAGGCTTACAGCACTTGGTATGAAGTCCCTCCAACTGAGCAGGCCTGAAGTCCTATTAGTCAGCTATGGTTAACTCCAAGATAAAGGTGCCAGGATTGCACCACTGGGGGATATCTTGCATTTCTGGACATAACTGTAGTTAAAAGGTGTTAAAGCAGGGTAGGACTATTGACTATTGCTCTCCCTTGGGTGTTTGCATAGCTCCCTCCAGTATTGAGAGTGCCAGCCCTTTGGAAGGAGGCTTTCAGGTCAGACGCAGCTCAACCCCTTCAAGTCCTATGTTTGAAATCCATGGCTATCTTTAGGAATAGGAACTTACCTTCAACTTCTGAGAGAAAACCAAGGACAACTGTGATAGTCAATATCATTTTTGGGTCATCTCTTGGCCTCCCTTGGCTAACAACTCAAAAGGAGGTTTCTCTAGCATGGAGGGTTTTGTTACATAGGCTATATTCTTGGTGGGGCATTATTACCACTAGTGGTATAACTTCATTTAAATTATGTAAACATGTATATATATTTACATATATAATATATAAATATTATATGTTACATAGAGATATTAAGTATTATAGTATATTATATATAAGTATAGTACATACATGTATACATGCATGTATACATACATAGTATAGTATATACATGTATGCATACATGTATAGCACATATATAATATGTGTAGAATGTGTAATTTTAGGTAAACGTAAAATAGTATGATTTCCTATGGCTTTCCAAACATCCTCAGTGATATTTATCCCTTCTTCTTTCCTAAGTCTCTCTGTACTGTTCCCTCCCCTTTTCTAGTTAAGGCCTATTTTTGTCCATTTCCTCCTTTATAGTCCCTGAGACCTGCTGTTCCCCCTCTAGAGCCTCCCCCATATCTTTTTACCTCCCTGCCTTCTGCATTTGTTCCAGGCTATGCACTCACATGTAATGCCTCCGAGCTAGGAGCCACAAAGACAGAACATAACATGTTTGCCTTTCTTGGCCTGAATTATCTCACTCAGTACATTTTCTGGTTTTGGCCAAACATCAGTGACTAGTGAGACCACAGCACCTAGAAGAGAACCCATTGCTACCTCCATAAGCCAGCGTATCTTCTAACTGCCTTCTAAATACACTTACCCTTACACCTGCAGATGAGTGTAGCTTTCACCCACTTCCGTCAGAGAAGCTTATGTTTGAAGCAGATGGCGAGCATTAGAAAAATCCACAGTTGTTCAAAACTCAGAGGGAAACTTACTCTGGAGTTCCCAGCCCCAACTGCTACATCTAAAACACAACTGCTACAACTAAGGGTCATTGCCAAACAGAAGGCGAATGTTTCTAAGAGCCAGAAGGCCAGGGTGTCTGCTGAGAGACTCTGTCTTCTATATGAGACAGGAAGATGCACTCATGAGATCACAGCAGTATGGCTGCCTAAACAAGATCTGAACAATTGCAATACCAGCTGGCATGCCAACGTGGATGGGGAAAATCTTATAAGGCTCATCCCTAGTAAAGAGCTACAATCAATTAATGACTAATGAGAGAGGAAGAATCAGCCTTCGTTATGGATGAACCCCCTAGGTGATTATTCTATACCAAGAGGTCAGCTTTAAAAGAATACACACACACACACACACACACACACACACACACACACGGGTATATCTCAGTAAATTGCCCCAATAGGTCACATTTATATATTTATGTATATGCATGTTTGTAATGATAATAATTAAATAAAGTAATAGCAATAATCATGAAACTAGAAGGAAGGCTTGGAGGTAGAGGGAGGGGAGCAGAGGGAGGGAGGAGCAGGATATGGTAATGTGGGGTTGGAGATGATCAAACACTGACGAAATCGATCAGTCTCCACAATTAATAAATGCTAACAACAGCATTGGGCAGTGATAAACACACAGGTTAAAGAACTGGCAGAGAAAGCAACAGAGAATCAAGATGCGTGACTGCAGTGTCAGAAGGGGAGGGAAATCAACGGCAGCTGGCTCAGCTGACCAGAGAAAAGAAAGCCTGGGAGAAGCCTTGGGGAGCACAGCAGTGAGGGAGCCTGGGGAGCACAGCAGTGAGGGGGCCTGGGGAGCACGGCAGTGAGGGGGCCTGGGGAGCACAGCAGTGAGGGAGCCTGGGGAGCACAGCAGTGAGGAGTCTCTGGCAGTTAGACCTGTACGGAGAAATGTTTCTCTCATATCCTTCCTCCTGCCAAGCAGTAAGAAATTCTAGATCAGAGGCCAAAGTACAACAGGGTGGAAGTGAGTAGCCTCTCAATGAGGTTTCCAAACATTTCATTCCTGTGCTGCTTTATACGCTCAAGAACCTGAGCATCTCAGACCTGTGAGATGCCTGAGCAGGTTAAGCTTCCTGATGCTGAGCCTTGTGATCTGAACTCAACTCTTAGGATCCACATGGCAGAAGGAGAGAACTGACTCCCACAAGCTGTCCTCTGATCTCCATGTAGGTTGATATGACATGCATGCTTGTGCCCATGTGCGCACACACAGAGGTATATGCAGACTCACTCATGCACACAATAAATAATTTTAATTTTTAAAAACTTTTTAAAACATTTTAGAGGATTGTGAGGGTCTCAAAGCTCTTTTGATGATGCCAATTATACCTGCCAATATTTATGTTATTATAAATTATGACTAGAAGTTAAAATATAAATTTATAAGATAATAACATGCCTATTATATACTGGTTTCACTTTTCATGAAACTTAACTGTATTTTAAAGCCCCAAAGTAAGAAAAGCAGCCTTCTTTCAGATATTTGGCTTCTGTTTTCACCACGCTCCATCGGGATGCTCTGGAGGTCACTGTGCAGGAAAACACATTTCCAGAGTCTTGAGTTGCACTTGGAAACTTGGATCCCACCACTGACAGCAAATGCCAGCAGTTGTTTCCCACACAGTAATGGTGGTATTTGTTCGTTTAGAAAAGAAAAATTTTCTGCCAAATAGTCACGTCTAAATGACCATTCTTTATCAACCATTCTTTCTTAACTGGATGGTTGTTCAAGTTCTTACTGGGTATCTCACACTTCCTCTAAGAAATAAATGAAAACCTTAGACGTTCAAGCACCATGACTGAGTAACTCTTATGATTCATTTGGGACATCAGCATGTACAACTGGATGTTTTGTGTTTCTATTAACTGTTGTGTTTTATAAAAAAGAGGAGCAGGATATGTTTGATAGAGCCAGGTATGGTCTGGTGGGAGGAGTGGCCCTGTGGGTTCATGCTGAACCATCCCTCCCCCTGTGGTATCAGCCATATGACTGGTATAGTGTAGAAGAGGGAGGGGAGGAGGAAGAGGAGGAAGAGAAGGAAGAAGAGGAGGAGGAGGAGGAGGAAGAGGAGGAGGAGGAGGATCAGGAACATGTGGAGAAAGAAGGAGAGAGGGAAAAAGGGATCAGGGAGAGAAGAGAGTCAGAGAGAGAAGGAGCAGAGAGAGTAAGAAAGAGGAGGGGCAAAACATCCCCTTTTATAGGAAGCCAGGCCTACCTGACTGTTGCCAGGTAACTGTTGGGCAGAGCCTAGAAGGAATGCTAGCATTAACTAATCTGAGGTACTAGCAACACTTCCTCTGTTGTTACAGACACCTGCAGCATAAAAAGATGAACTGAAGATTAATATCAAAGAGTCTGATGCTTGAGAGATGACTCTGTTGGACTTTGGGTATAAGGCATATGTGTATGTGTTTATGTGTGTGTACATATTTGTGCATGCTTGTGGAAGCTAGGGTCTATGCCAGGTGTCTTTAATGCTTTCCACCTTAGATTCTGAGACAGGGCCTCTCACTGAACCTGGAGGTCACCCATTAGACTGCCTGGTCACTGTAGTCACTCCTCAGCACAGGGATCATAGGCATACACTACTGTGTCCAGGTTTATATGTGAGCCCTGGGGATCTGAACTTGGGTTCTCATCCTTTTGCAGCAAGCATTTCACCAACCGAATCAATCTCTTTAACCCCTATGTTTGATTTAGACAAAAGCTAATATATATGTATTATATATATATTGTTACATATATTTATGTAAGTATAAATAATATATAAAATACAATATATGTAATATATTATATAATATACAATATGTTTGTTTATATAAGTTAATATATGCATATATATTATATATGTATACACACAAACACACACACACACACACACGGCTTTGCAGAAGATATGCCATAGTGGGTGATGCTTTGGGCCTGCCTTGAGTGGCTGCTACATTGTGGCATCTGGTTATTGGCTTTTCTCTCAGACTCAAGTGACAAGAGATTTCCCCTTGGGGACAGGGATCTCAAAGCTGTTTTGTTGATGGTGGCTGTGCCTGTCAATATTTATCTTCTTAGATATTATGATTGGAAAATCAACTATAAATTTATAAAATAATAGTATGCTGACTCTAGTTCTGTTTAGGAAATACTATCACATGTCCCCTGCTATCCTCGTTCTTTTGAATATACTTCCTGGAGAAGAATGATGGGGTCAGATGCTAGCTCTGTTGTAGCTAATATAATCTGTTTTTTGTTTTTGTTTTTAGGACAATCTACATTGTTTCCTCTAGAAGCTGTATCAACTTCTCATAACAAAATACAAGTATTTTCCTCACATTTGAGCCAACACTTCTGTTTCTTTTAAAAATTAATTTTTATTTATTTCTAACTATGAGCATGCATGTGAGTTTGCATGCAAATGTACTCATGCAAATGCAGTTATTATTCAGTATCATAAAACCCCACTTAAAGACAGTAGGGTCAGATCCCCTGATATGAGTGTTGGGATCTGAACTCTGATCCTCTGAAGATCAGCGTGTGCTTTTAACCACTGAGCCATCTCTCCAGCCTTGACATTTTCCCATGTGCCTTTCTTGTTATTGATAAAAGACATGTGTGTGTGTGTGTGTGTGTGTGTGTGTGTGTGTTGGTGTGTGCACTATTGAACTGTATATAGTTCTTTATATATATTAGATAACAACTCTTTACCAAAGTATCAGTTAGCTCTCTGTCCTTGTGACAAAACATCTGAGATAAGCAACTGGTAAATTGGAAGGGCTTCTTTTAGCTCGTGATTCAAAGGACCAGTCCATGGTTATCTGTATTGCTTTGAGCCATGGTAGCACAATGCATCATGGGAGAAGTGAAGAGTAGAGGAGGATGTTCACATCACACAGAATAGAAAGCTAAGATATAGCAAGTGTGAAGTTTTTAGTTGTGTCTAAAGTTTAATGTAGATATCCCAGTTGTCACTGTACTCAGTAAGTAGATGACACACTGTCAGATGATCTCAAAATACCTGTGTCTGATTCTGAGTCTGATAACTGATGGATTACTCCACAGCTCCTACCACAGCCAGGCTACTTATGGAAAGAGGTAAGCCATGGAAGTCGTTCATTCATTCCTGTTTCACCACTAGAATAGTCACAGAAACAGAGAATTTCTTTTTTATTGTATGAGAAGCATTTGAGGCCTTGTGATACCGAATAATAACTGGTCCTCATCTTTAGAGTCGACAGCTCATAGCCATTGGCAGCAACCATGGCAACCACACAGACCCATCATTCCCTTGGGCAGCCTGCCAGCCTCAGCTTGTACCCGTGCTGGAATGGGGGCACATGCTCAGATCCTCCATTTCTCCCACTTGTTCTTATCCTGATGTGAGTCACACAGCATCCATGATGGTATAGTGATGAGATCGCTCACAGTTATGGGCAGTTAATGATTTCCAAGCCACTGTTCCTTGAACTTAAAAATCCTGAAAATAGCCTAGAGTATCCACAACTTCAGTGTGCATGATTCCTCAAAACTGTGCACTGCACACAATCCCTGTACCCAGCCGTGCATTCACATCTTCAGTTCAGAACTCAAGGCCAATCCCTGTTTAATTCAGAAGCGCAGGAACATGAAGGTACCTGGCCCCACTGTTTCAGGCAGTGTGGCTTGGGCTGAGGCAAGCTAACCAGTCCTGTAGACATGAGTCCCCAGTCCTTTTTCTAAAGGACTGAATTGTTTGTAATGCAAGGAGATATTACTGTGGGGCTAATTCAAACAACACTCTGCTATATTTTAGCAAGGTTAGCCTAGGTGCCTGTTGCTGTAGATCTTGTTTATAAAGATCATTAAAACAAGATGCAAAGAAGCTTGAATAAGCTGCTCCCAGGAGGAACAGACTAATTGCAGTTGGAGAAACTGCTTTGGCGAAGCACTTGGGAAGAGATTCTTAACCCTCAGGACAAAACTGCAGGACTCTGTGTGACTGTCAGACAACTCTTGGTCAGAGTGAGACTGTTCTAAGCAATGGCAGAGAGGCTGGCCTCGCCATTGGTGGATTAGCAGGTATGTCAGGGTGACTGGCAGTTTCTCTGATTTGCATCGACACATCTTGGACCCATTCCTTGTCAGCAAAGCTAAGAAATTCAAGGATCTTACATTTCAGGGCTCATCTAGTGGGGCATTGGTACATATTTAGCAATTGGATCTGTGGTGGCAGGTGGAGGAGTGGGCTCTAATTTGCGTAGTTTAAATATTCCTCCATTTGCATAGTTTAAATATAATCAGTGTGTCTGATTTCAAGCCAACAACATGACATCAGTGAACATGGACATGAAAAGAGTTGTATACACATGACCCTCGCAACATGAATGTCTAGAGAGAACACTACAAAGTTCAAAAACCAGGCTGGTTTATGTTTTAAAATGTAGGCTTCCTGATACGACACAGGGAAGCTGCCCAAGGTTACAGAGGAGGAGTTGAGCAGGCGCAGGTTTGACTTTTAGATGAAATCTCATTAACTCCCACATAGATCTAGGTTCACTTACTCTTTCCTGTTTTCAAATTTAATAAACAATGTGCACACTTGAGTATCTTCAAAATATATAAAGGAGTGTTATCATCAAAATAGGTCAGATAAAGGGGTACTATCATAATCATAAGATTTTCTTCCTGATTGACTAACCTTGGGCAATAGCAGCCTTCCACAAGTCTCATCTCTGGCCCTCCTGGCCTCCTGAAGTCTGTGATGTTTTATTAACTCCTGTCCCTCTCACCTGATGGTTTATCCAGTTCTGTCAAAGTTTAGTTAGATGCTGTTTCTTGAATCCTTTGCCATCTGTAATCCCAGTCCAACATGACATAGGAAATTTGTCATATATATGCTTTATTTTTATACTGAATTCAGGGAATTATACCCATCAAAATAGAAATATGATTTATGTAAGTTCTCTAGCAGGGTTGTTTGATTGATTGATTTGGCCTGTTTGACCAGGAATGAGAAATAAGTTACAATACAAAAATCAAGAGATTTTAAAATCACATGCAAATGAAAACTCAGACAGACAGGAATTTTTAGTCCCAACCCAGGGACATTGGTTAATAAATATGCAATACTAATAACAGCTCTAGGGTCCCACTGCTTCTCTCCTTTGCCAAACATGTGTAAGTGGTTTATAGCTAGCACACATTCTACAACCCTAGTAGTAACAAAATTGTGCCTCTGGCTGCTGTCATGTCAGAATTCTGGAAGGGCTGAGAGCTTCACTGGCAGAACCTGACTCATGCCTGGGTCTGTCTGTCTGGGCCTGTCTTAATTCTATATGCAAACTTAAGATTAAGGACTGGTTTTCCTATTCCTTAAGTGTATCAGTCAAAACAACTTGCCAAATTCTACTCTAAATATTAGGCTCACTATAGACCACTACTCTATTTCAAATAATATCCCAGGAAATATAGCATAATGTCAAAGAGACATTGTTTTAAAGGGACTGCTAATTATAAAAGGGTCCCAAACCCTGGCTCCTGCTAACAGGACCGTCAGCATTGCACCTCAACTGGAGCCATTAGGGAGTTCAGTGAGCTGTCTTTCTATGGCCAGACACTAGAGGAAACATGAGTCAGATTTCTAGAAAAGGTTTATTTATACCTCGTGGGCGAGGTTGTGAGGCTCTGTGGATAGATGGACAGCTTCATCCAAGCATTTCAGCCTGAGGCAGAGCCACTCAATAGAGAAGACGAGCTCTGCAGAAAATGATCCCCTTACATCATCTGTCACCACCATCCCTTAGATCTCTGGCAACACACACACACACACACACACACACACACACACACACACCTGGACTTCTCAGCTGGAGACACTGAGAAACTTCATAGAGAGGCTGCAGATCTCTCATTTTCTTTACATGGAAACAGCAGACATGAGCCCTGTACCTCTCTGACTACCATCAACAGCTATCAGCAGACACAGTATTTCTTTATTAAATTACTCCCAACATCTTCAAATCATATTTTTAAGTCTGAACTCTACAAGGCTGAGCATGTATATCAGGTAAACATAAAATTTTAAGGCTTTGTACTTCTAAGCATCCTGGATGCAGGAACTATTTACTAGGAAATAAAATGTTTAGGAGAAATATTCTTAAGTGTGGTGTTACTAAAACTCTATGTAATACCAACTTCCCCAAATGGTTTTTATTTTTGTTTTAACTTCAGTACATTTCTTGATGTGTAGCTTTTATCTTCTGAATAAATTTTATAATAAATATGATAATACTATTTCTCTTCAGGCATCATAGAAGACCATAAAATTCATTTTCACGTGGTTAAAATTCATTAGAGATTAGCATTTTAAGACTTAAAAATCTTTTCTAAAAAAATAATCTTTGTAAAATCCCAAAACATGTTCCCTCTCCCTTTAGCAAACATTGGCTTTTGTTATTTTTTTATAGGCTGTATATTGAATTTCCCAGGCTGTGTTTCTGAGCAGCAATCTACCGAAAAGAGTGCAATTATTTTTTTTCACTCAAACATGCATTTGAGAGGACGAGTAGATCAGATAAAGAGACCGAGACGCTATTCAACGCAACCTTGAGTCACTCTCTGTCTCTTTAAAAAAAAAAAAAAAGGGTGGTGAAATCAATACAAACCAATAATAACTTCACATTTGTGGAAGCAACATGAATGGCTCTCCAAAATATTGAGACACATCCAAGTACATTTTCGTGGAGCTGATATTTATCAGAAGTCATTTGCCCTAGAGCAGATGCTCCGGTTCATTGTGTTCCTGTCACAAGTGACTAAGATTTATGACAGACAATTACTGCATCTGCAGTTAGCTGCCTTATAATCAACGCCATTATTTAACGATTGGTGCAATAAACGGACTCCTGTTACTGTTTATCAGATATCAGTCAGTCCTGGCCATTTTCTTCAGCTTCCAAATCACAGTATGGTGCAAGCGCTGCCTTTTAATGGCTCGGCAGAAGCAGGGGCATTTTCACAGACTGCCGGGGGAGAGGAGAGAGCAGCCAATTACATGTATGTACACTGCCCTCGAGTTTGAGAAGCATGCATGTGACGGCTCCAGACAGTTCCAAACTGGGGGAAATGTTTACTTAGGTAAGGGCTTTTTATATTTAATATAACAACAAACAAACACACCCCCCCAAAAAAAAACCCTTTCTGTCTTAATCAGGAGTCTTTTCTGAATATAAATGCTACCCTACTGTCCCAGTATTTTCTCTTCTCTGTAGGTCTTCTGCTAGTCTTGTGCACCCAGGAAGACAGCCATTGTCTCTGGGAAGTAGTTATTACGGAACAGAATGTTCTCTCCAACCTTGTAGGCCTTCCTCAGAAGGAAGTGCTTACAACATGAGAGAATCAAGTTCTTTACCAGCCGAACAGCCTGTGCACAGAGGTCCTGTGTACATACTTACTATTCTTCAATGCTACCCTGCCAGCAGACAAACAGGCACTATTTAAAGTCTTTCCACATAGGCTGGTGAGATGGCTCAGTGAATAAAAACCTGAGCTCACTCCCTGGGATCCATGTGGTAGAAGGAGAGGACTGACTCCAACAAGTTATCCTCTGACCACCACTATGTGTGGCACAGTGCACCACACACACACACACACACTCACACGCACACACACATACACACGCACATGCACACGTGCACACACACACATCACATACATGGGCACAGACACATAATCACACACGTGGACACAGACATACAATCATACACATAGACACACATAAACAATCTCACACACACACATGCATATACGTGAAGTAAAAACGTAATTAAATCCTTCCACAAGAAATACTCATTTATGTCACACAAAGAGAACAAGTCACAGTACAGAAGCTATCTGAGAGACAGGACAGAGCAGTACAGCCAGAGAGATGCCACAAAGATTCAAATCAACAATCAACGGGAACTATGTGTGCGTTTTTAATTGTCAAATGCTGGCCTAATCATTTAAAGGAAAAAATCCCACCATGCTAGAGCTTTCTGTCCTTTGTCTTTGTTACCATTTTCTATAACCAAGCAAGCTAATTTTCTCATCCATATCAATGCATCTCACTACAAATCACTCGTCATAGATACTTGATAACCACGTGCCCATGTGGAAGTATTGACGAGCATGTCTCTGCTGTGAAAGAATGGTCTCATTCTCAGAGTTCTATGTTGCTTTCTACCAGGGCATGATACTCACAGGCTAGCTGATATGTCCTTTTGATGAAAACAAATGGAATCACTCTGTCGGGATCATGTTCCACTTCCTGGGTAACTGCACCCGGCTTCATGTGGTTACCTCAGAACTTGGCCATCTTTTCGGTTGAAAGTTTTTTTGTTTTTTGTTTTTTTTTTTAATGCTCTAAATTGAAATAGAACTATATGACTCTCTCTCCCTTCCCCCTCAAGCCCCTCCCATAATCCCCACTTTCAGATTGATAGCCTCTTTTCCTTTGATTGTTATTGTTTTGTAGGTTGAAGCATTTACAAAGTCCTCGAATGCCTTAGTAGAGCCAGCCTCTGATATTGGCCTGAATGTTTGACAGAATGGCAGAGACAAGCCTGGCTGACTTCCAGCCAAAGAAGCTGTTGTGTGTCACCCAAGGAAGCTGTTGTGTGTCACCCAAGGAAGCTGTTGTGTGTCACCCAAGGAAACTGTTGTGTGTCACCCAAGTAAACTGTTGTGTGTCATCCAAATAAACTGTTGTGTGTCACCTAAAGAAGCTGATGTGTGTCACTCATTGCCACCGTCTCGTGTGAGAGCAGATAAGGGGGAGTCAGGGAGGTAAGTGGCTTTCACCAGAGCACGACACTGGCAGAACTCAGCTTATCAGTGTCTCCCTGTAATGTCTGTACCGGGGGCCTTTGCTGCTCTCTCTAGGCTTGATGGAGCCTGTTTTGGGTGTGCTGATCCCAGACTTCCTTCCATGCTCTGTGCTCTAAGAAACCAAAGTTACTCTTAATCCACAAGGTGAATCTTGGTGTATCCTTCACCAGCAGAATCTGGAGCCAGTGAAGAACAGCCACTTACTAATCCAATAAAGAAAACTCCTACTATGTGGATGATGCCAGTCTCGAACTTGTGGCAATTCATCTCCCTCTGCCTCTCAAGAAGTTATAAACATGTGCCACCATGTCCAGCTTATATCTCTGATATGGTAATAAATTCAGAAACCTGATTGGTTTTTGTTAGCTTACATAGATGATTCCAAAATCATAAAAGAATAGACTTACTATTCCAATTTGGTAGCATCATGTAATCTACAACTGTGAAGGGTGCAAAAAGAAAGGAGCTGCAGTGTTTCATTGCAGATGATACATGAAAACATGCAGTAGCATACATGGCTCTCTGGCTCCATTTTAGTAAGACTGGGCAAGCACTTTGGACACATCAAGGAAATTGTTACATTTTCTTCCTATATCCTGCCCTTTTCTGCTGGGTTAGAAGGAAAAATTACACAATTCACAGCAAGGCACTGCCCTTGGGGGCCAGTGACAAAGCTCCCGCTCTGCAGGCTGTTAGCGGGCGTTCCCAAGATCTGTTCGTTACTCTATAAAAACACATGCTGGTGACCCATCAGAAATGCACCTTGACACCAAAACCCAGAAGCTATCCAGTGGTCACGATGACCCCCCAACAGATCTGGCTACTTCCTAGCAAAAATAAAACAGTAACACGAGGAAACTGCCCTTCAAAAAACTTCTGTGAGGCTCTTGGGGACAGAAAATGGGGAGGTTACCTCCCAAGAAAAGCAACAAATTGATATTGTACTAATACTTCATGGTTGGTGGCCAAAAGGAACATGGAAGTATTGAGGCCCTGGTGCCCTCCAGATCTGGTGGTGAACGTGGCTTGGACTGGGTGACGCTCTGCTGGGTTAGCTCATCTTCTAGGTAGGGACGAGCAAGATGATGTCTATGGAGATGGGCACCGCTCAGACATAGAGCCAGCTATATAGTAATCATGTTGTTTATAGCAATTCCAAATTGAATTCTTGGTACTTAATACATGTAATGTGTGTGTGTGTGTGTGTGTGTGTATGTGTGTGCGCGCGTGTGTTTGAAAGCCACAGGTTAATCTCGGCTGTCATTCCTTATATCCTGCCAACCTTCTTCTCTGAGACGAGGTCTCTCACTGGCTTGGAGCTAGTCAAGTAGATTAGGAAGGCTAAACCTCCTACCTCTGACTCCTCAGTGTTAGGATTAAAAGTGCGCACTACCATGATCATCTTTTTATGAAAAAAAATCAATCTGCCTATCTATCTATCTATCTATCTATCATCTATCTATCTATCTATCATCTATCTACCATCTGTCTATCTATCTATCTATCTATCTATCTATCTATCTATCGTGCATTTGTGGGTATCTACAAATATGTATATGTACTGCATGCATACCTGCTGGCCATAAAGGTTAGAAATGGGCATCAGAACCCCTGAAGTTACAAGTGGTTCTAAGATGCCTGATATGAATGATAACTAAACTCAGATCTTCTGCAAAAGCAGCAAATGCTCTTAATCACTGAGCCATCTCTTCAGGACAATGCTTAGCCAAAAAAAAAAAGTGGCTAAAAACTCAGCTGTCTTCCCAACTTAATAAATTATTTTATAAGTAGAAATTTGAATACTACAGTCAAGTTCAACAAGTAATTTAAGCTTTGCTTGGATAGCATTTTCCCATGCGTCCTAGCAAAAGCCTTGATACCTCATCAATCAATTTTTATGTAAAGCTCTCGCGTGGGTCTAGTTACTAGGTGATCCAGGATGTTTCCATGAATGGTAGACCTCGTATGTGACAAATGACAGTGGCACTGAAGAATTCCTACTGTGGTGCCTCAGTCATGTGTCCTTCATAATGCGGATTATACAAGCCTGCGTGCTAGACAGACACAGAGCGTCACACATGGTTCTGCACAGTAAGCAGTGTTTGGTAACAATACTAAACAGCTGTGCTATTGGTTATTTGTTTTCCATACATTTTATTATTATTTTATAGTCTCTATATCTATACATCCAAAATGTCACCTGGAAACCAGCAACACCTCACGCATCTCCAACTTACTGCATCTCTAGAGAGGCCATTTAGAGTGAATGGCCGGTAGCACCATGATTTGTGAGCATGTTCCACAATGTCCACTAGATGACTACATTATGTACCTATGGTACATTTCTTAGAACTTCCCTGAGTTGTTACGATACCTAGGTTTGCCTCTGTACACACATAACTGCAATTTTTATTGTGTCTTACTAAATTCAGTTTGGGTCAAGTATATACAAACTCATGGATAGAGTGTAGAGAAACACAAAATATACAGTAACAATAGGCTGGTTCTCTGGCAAATCCCCCTCTCCTAAAAAGAAGGTAGCATAAATCTCTTCTCCTTCTTCCCAATTTTTCACAGTCATCTCTCCATTAAAAATAGAGTTGATAAGCTGCCTACAAAGTCACTGTGTCCCAGGAGATTGACAGTGCACCTCATGGCTTTGGGGGCAAGTACAGAAAAGCTATCAAGAAATAGTGAGTTTGTTGAGAAATGAGTTTGGTCCTGGTGAAATGGAAAACCTCCTTAAGCTCTCTGTGAATAGGCTATAATATGTTTCTGTGTGCAGTCTTGCCTTGCAGTACTGCCTTTCCATGGGTCTGTTTCTTCTGCTGGGAGTAATTCAGTTACCACTCTGAGCCTAGGCTTACCACTAGACTCTGAGCTCCTCGGGAGACCTTCTCATACTTGTCCTTTATCAGAACCTTGTATCATATCTAGTCTATACTAAGTGCCCAAAAAATGTCTAACACCTGACCCCTAAAATCATTGAAAGTAGAAAAAGATCACTGCTTCTCACTAATCAGATGACCTTCTTTAAAAGATTTTGTTTTTATTCTGTGTGTGTGTGTGTGTGTGTGTGTGTGTATGTGAGTGGATGTGCACATAAGTATGGGTTCCTGAGGAGGCCAGAAGTGGGCATCATATCTCCTGGATCTGAACAGTCAGGAAGTTGTGACCAGTCCAGGATGGGTGCTGGAGCCACCAAACTGAGTCCAGTGTTCGTAATCTCTGTAATCTCTGTATCATCCCTCCAGCTTCAGGTCTTCACCTACGAGCTCTGAGTGGCAAACTGAGGCAGATGACAGAGACAAGGAAGCCAGGGGTACACTGTTAGCCCCTCTTGTGAGGAAGGTCCTTATCATTTTAGGAGAGTCTAGAGAGAAATGTTTTGAACAAGTCTGGGCTAGGCCTACTCTTACTAGCTGTGTGACTTTGTACAAATTGGTCAATCTTTCTGAGCCCCAGCCTTCCTGTACATAGTAACCAGACAATAGTGATATCTAATTGCTGTTTTAAAGAAGCAGATGGTCAGCATAAATGACTAGCATAGCACTGTCATGCTACACACACTTATTCAGTGTTCCCTTTCATCTATACCATATGACCAGTTTTGCTGTTACCAAAGTTGTGAGCCAGGGTCAAGGGTCTGATCATTCTGTATTGTCACACTGCTGAAAAGTATCTTTAATAGCACAAAATTAAGCATAGGGAACTTTCAGAAATTATGCTCAAATTTATAATTTCTTTTCCTATAAAAGATGGTGTCATTTTTTGAAGAAAAAAAAATGAACAAGCAAATCAGTCCCACTCGTCTGTTCTGTTGCAGCTGCTTGACAAACTTCTGCCTTCAAAGTCCCTGGGATTCAAAGGTACCAAATTTCCTGTCTATTACTCAGCTAAATATGCAGTGAGACCTTCATGGAAAGCCTTGTGGATCTCCTGTCTGCTCTTTACTTTTCAGCACTACATTGTTTTAGGAATCCTCCCAAGAGCTAACTTCCCATAGGTAACTCTGGTTATAAAGTGTAAGAGGGACTCTTGTAAAAACAGAAGCCACAAATAGACCAAGTGACCGTCATTCATTGCATAGTTCAGGATCTTTAGGCCATGTGGGAAGATGGAACACAGTATGGCTCAACAATATAGGCTTGGTAAGAATTTAAACCATCTCCATGCCTTCAACAAGCACAGCACAAAAGTGCTGAAGAGCGAACACCATGACACTTCACATCATGCGAATTGCAAGTGAGTCTTCTAGTATCCCAGTGGGGTAGGCAGAGGAAAGGCTCTTCCATCCACACCTATGAGGAGCGATTTGGAAAGCCCTTGGGTCCCATAGCTGCAGTGAGCCAGGACCCAAGTCATCCTCCAGAGCCTTTCACTATGTGCACACTGCATATGCCTTGGCCATGCTAAGAAGACTTTGGGGGGAAAATCCCTGAGTTTTGAGCATAGCTATGACCTTTGCCACTAGTACCATGATACCAAATACAGATTTATGGTCAGGGCATCAGACCTGGAGAAAAATTCCCAACTTCTCCTTTCAGCTGCCTGACTAGGGAGGGCTACTTTGCCTTCAAGACCACTGCTTCTGGTTTCAAACAAACCCAACTTAGAAAAACTTAGAAAAACTCCAACTTTATTACATCAAGGGTTCAGTACAGAGCTAAGTACCAGAGTGTTCCTGCCAAGGGTTTAGTAAAACATTTAGTACCAAGGTACTCCTGTAAAGAGCTAAGTACACTACTTAGGGTACCCTGTAAAGAGTTAAGAATACGCTTAGAGTGTGCTTGTAAAAAGCTAAGCAAAATGCTTAGGGAGCTTCTTAAAAAGGTAAGTACACTGCTCAGGGTACTCCTGTTAAGAGCTAAGTACACGGTTTAGGGTGCTCCTGTAAAGATCTAAGTATACAATAAATTCTTTTCCAGGACTTAAGAAATATTACCCTGACTCTGTTTCCTGCCTATGGATCCTGTACCCCTAACTGGCCTGCCTTGTCTGGCCTAAGTGGGAGAGGATGTGCCTAGCCCTGCAGTGACCTGAGGTTCCAGGATGGGTTGGTACCCAGGAAAAGGGCCTCCCCCTTCTCAAAGGGGAAATGAAGGGGGGCAGGGACTGTGAGAGCGGGGGCTTGGGGAGGAGCTTCAACTAGAATGTAAATAAAGAAACAAAATTATGGGAAAAGAAAATATATAAAGAAATATGTATTATTGTTGTCAGTAAAGGTGGAGTGAGCTAGTTCTTTTAATTATCTGTGTCTGCTGCTGAGGTCTGAACTGCTTCCCCTTCCTGCCTCCCTGACCTGAGGATTCATGAGGAGGGCAGTCTCTGGAACTATGTGGGCCAAGCACAGATCAAGAAATGGCAAGTCAGTAAGAATAAAGGTAGAATAGAAACCTGGAGATGCCTCTCATGTAACAATCTTAGGCTGCTGTGGTCCCTGGGGCATCTCAGCCTGTGCAGGAAGACCCTTGACTGTGATTCCACACTATTAGGAACAAGCTGGAAACACTAGCTCTGCTACCTGGCAATGCCTCTACTCTCTTCCTTGTCTAATTTCAAACCCATCTCTTCAAGTTTTGCTGTGACTTGTTTTGTCTTCTAATATTAATTTTCAGACTTTTACATGAGAGAAAATTACTCCTAGAAAATTCTTTTTTGAGACTAGGGCAGTGATGGACTGTTTTGTGAGCTCCCAGCAGGTCTCAAAATGGAAATGAGCATGGGGCCATGCTCAGAGCCAGAGATTCTTCACAAGGGTCACTTTCTAGGGAAGGGTCCTAAGGGAGTTTTAGTAATGCATAGTGGTGTGGTTTTAATGAGAAATATTTCCCCAAGGGCTCAAATGTTTAGACATTTGGTCCGCAGTAGGAGGATCTGTTTTTCAGAAAGTTGTAGAACCTTCATGAGGTGGTGTCTACCTGGAGTAAATAGGTCACTGGGATCCAGGCTTGAGATTTTACAGCCTGGGCCTATTTCCTATTGGCTCTCTGTAAACACAATTATGAGTTGGCCTTCTGAGGTGCCATGTCTTCCCTTCAATAAAGAACTGTTTTTCTCCAAACTGTGAGCCAAGAAAAAAAAAATGTGCTCCTCCCAGTAAGTCAGTTCTTGTCAAATATTTGGTAACTGCAACAATTAAAGTCACTAGTAATCACTAGGTATGAAGGCATTTCTCAGCTTTAGAAAAACATTGAGGCCTGTTATTTAGTATTTATTTTAAATATTAATGTTCATTCCATCTTGAATTTGCACATACTTTTAAGGAAGGATAGAGGAAAGGTGAGGTATAAGGCTAAGTCAGCTCGGGGTCTTCCAGGATTCCCTGGGGAACCCAGGGGTACACTTCCATATGGGAAGACAAATGTAGCTGACAAGAGCAACCAACATGCGAGATGGCATTTGAAGGCAGCAAGGTGATGGCAGGGCCAGGACACAGTTAGCTTGGTTAGTGAGTTGTTGTGGTGGGCTATTTTGAACTCTTTGTATTTGCTTTAATTAACACAGGTCAATAGTTCCTGACAGACACTTCCAAGGTGGGAAGCTGTTCACTTAGTCTCAAAGGTCAACTTAGCTAAGAGGTAGGTACAAGTCTTCGAAACCCCTGGAAATGGTCTACGACCAGTTCTAAGAGTTGGAGACAATTTCAGGCTTGCTCAGGCTTGCTTTCAGGTTTCTAGTCTATAAACAGGATAATTCTGACACCTCAGGATTGTTAAGTAAACCAGTTAAAATGAAGCATACAGAGTCCTTATCATAGATCCAGGTCCTGAAAGTCCAACAAATGTAAGGTGTTTCAACCCTCCGATGAGCTCTCTGTGTTCTCTCTTGACTACTCTGGTTTCCTGAAGTCTGGTTATAGCATGTTTTCTTTTAAATAACTGTAACAAGTTCTTCTCTGCCGAACTTTGGAAATAAGTCACAAAGAATTATTTTTTTTAAAGGTGGCTAAACTACTGCAGATACGTCTGAGGCCCCCTCCTTGGAACAGGCTTGAGTGTCTGCCTGCCCAGACTGTTCCCACCTCCAGTGCTATCACAGCCTGTCTTCTCCCTTCCCCCCATCCTCTCTCAGTCCTGTTCCACTGGAGGGGAAGACATTAAGGCCCATTATTCTCTCTGGTTTTTAACTAGCTTTTTATTATTGCACTTTATTATTATTGAGATTCACATTGATCATCTGGCTAACAGCTTTAATTCTATAAGGAGCATAAAGTTCTCATTAGATTAGTCCTGTAGCTTTGTTTAGTGACATGAAAGCCTTGCTGTCTACTATCTAGAGATGAGACTATTGAGACCAAAGAAGCTGCTAAGTTGAGTAATTTGGGATGATTGGGAACGAGTTATATCGCCTTGTAGATACTGGTTATTTAAAATAAAACACAGCATAAATATGTTATTGTGGATGGTGGCACATGCCTGTAATTGTAGCACTTGAGCTGCTAAGGCAAAAGGATACAGAGTCCAAGGCCAGCCTAAGAAAATAGAACAAAACAGTAGCAACACACACAAACCGAAGTGAAAATGGAGCACAGCAGAAGCTTTTGGAAACGATAGCTGGAAGTCTCAAAGGGTCAGACTTGGGAAATGATGGAAAGAAAATCAAAATTTGAAAGGGAACATCTTAAACTGCTATAAAGAGTAGACCCGAGCTCCTCCAGCCGAGCAAGATGCCCAAAGGAAAAAAGACCAAGAGGAAGAAAGTGGCCTCGGCCCCCGCCATTGTCAAGAAACAGGAGGCCAAAAAGGTGGTCAATCCTCTGTTCGAGAAAAGGCCCAAGAACTTCAGCATTGGGCAGGACATCCAGCCCAAAAGAGATCTAACACGCTTTGTTAAATGGCCCCGATACATCAGGCTGCAGAGGCAAAGAGCCATCCTCTATAAGCAGCTCAAAGTACCTCCTGCCATTAACCAGTTCACCCAGGCCCTGGACAGGCAAACAGCTACTTAGCTGCTTAAGCTTGCCCACGAGTACAGGCCAGAGACAAAGCAAGAGAAGAGGCAAAGGCTACTGGCCTGTGCTGAGAAGAAAGCTGCTGGCAAAGGAGACGTCCCAACTAAGAGACCACCTGTCCTCCAAGCAGGAGTCAATACAGTCACCACCTTGGTGGAGAACAAGAACGCTCAGCTGGTGGTGATTGCCCATGACGTAGACCCCATTGAGCTGGTGGTTTTCCTGCCTGCCCTGTGTAGAAAGATGGGGGTGCCCTACTGCATCATCAAGGGAAAGGCCAGGCTGGGTCGCCTGGTCCACAGGAAGACATGCACCACTGTTGCCTTCACACAGGTTAACTCGGAAGACAAGGGTGCTCTGGCTAAGCTGGTGGAAGCTATTAGGACCAATTATAATGACAGATATCTACTGCCACTGGGGAGGCACCGTCCTGGGTCCTAAGTCTGTGGTCCGCATTGCCAAGCTGGAAAAGGCAAAGGCTAAAGAACTCGCCACCAAACTGGGTTAAAAAAATGTACACTAAGTTTTCTGTACATAAATATAATTATGAAATTAAAAAAAAAGAGTAGACCTGAGATTCTTATGCAGAAAGTACTGCCCCATGATTAGCACCATATGGCTATCAGGCACATTGTGTCCAGGTTCCTATTATCAAACAAAAGAGTAGACCAAAATTCCCCAGAGTTCTCTACTGAGCCATTCAAGTGCACTCTGGGAGAGTCTACTAGGCATCTTGTCATAAGCATGATATGAACACTTGTTTGCTGATGGTCACCATCAGAGGTGACCATCAGGGTTCCTTACCAAATGCAGTTTAAAATTAAGTAATACTTGTTAGCAGCCTCCTTCCTCACACAAAAGAAAGAAGAGTAAACCAGATTGGTGAGTTGGTATTCTGAGAAAAGTATCTGTGGAGTGTGTGTGTGTGTGTGTGTGTGTGTGTGCATGTGTAAATACTTTACTAAATATCTATTTTCTATATTGAGTTTAAAAACAATTCTGCAATCCTCCAAATTGAAAGCTATATCTGAATGGAAAAAGGAAGAAGCAAGAAAGCTCAGACACTGCCTTTAAGGGCAAGCAGCACTCCTCATCCAGTTAATAAGCAATGATGCCTCAACTAATGCCCAAGGAGAAAGCCATCCAAAGCCTTCACTACATTCGCCCTTCTCTTCCTAACCTCAAGTCACCTGAGAAGCAGAGTAAGAAGAATGTAGACAGATTCTACAGATTAACTTCCCAAGCAGATAGAGGAAGGGTGAGGTAGAAAGGCAGGTTAGACTCAGAGAAAGGTAAGCCCAGGCTGGCTCCAGGTATTCTGGGATGAACTTAGGGTAAGATCTGCCATGCTCCACAAAGATGTAGCAGAAATAAGTTTGCCATTTGGTCAGTAAATCCCTTTAAGTTCTTCACAGAATCCTGTCATTTACCTTTCTGTACTAGGAATAGGACTGTCAGAACATTTTGTGCTGGTGTATATGGCAATTTTATTCACTGCAGGTGCTAAGTAATTTGGATCTTAAATGCACTTTGCAAGAAGTTCAAAAAATATAGAGAAAGTTTCAGCATAGAGTCTTTGAATATCTCTTGTCTAGAATAACTGCCTCTGTCATTTATAGAGCACATGGACGTGCTGGTTCCTCTCAAGTATGGCTGTGGATGCCCTCGTATAACAACCCGAGGCAGGTACAGCGAGGCTAATTTGCTCACAGTGATAGCAGCGAAGCCAGGGTCAAATCTCCCTTTTTCATTGTGCCTACATCAAGATTCTCTCTTCCCAGAGACAATTCCTTCAGCTTCCACCCTCTTGACTAGCTCTATGGAAGAAAACCTACACTCAATACTTGCCTCTCTGCCAAGGATTCATTCATTCCACAAACCTCATGCAATGTGGCTCCTTGCCCCTTCTGCCAGTGGTCCGTTTCCCAGGGACAATCCATCTCCAGCTCTTGATGCCTCTGTGGACCTGCTCCTCCTATAATTCTGGTTTCCTGGTTTCTCATGACCCTCTCGTGTTTATATTTAGTTTTTTACTCTAGATCATTCCTCGGTCATGTTTCCTCCCTCCTCTCTTCCCCATTTTCATTTCTCATTCATCCCGCCCTTCCCCTTTCTCCTTTTCTTTCACCTTTCTCATATTTATTCTAGTTTCTGGAATCTAGTTGACCCTAGAGCAGCAGTTCTCAACCTATGGGTCACAATCCCTTTTGGGGGGGTCAAACGATCCTTTCACAGGGTCACCTAGGACCACCAGAAAACACAGATATTTACATCATAATTCATAACGGTAGCAAAGTTATAGTTATGAAGTAGCAATGAAAATAATTTTCCTCACCACAACCTGAGGAACGGTGTTAAAGGGTCACAGCATTAGGAAAGTTGAGAAGTACTGCCCTACAACCTAGCTTATCAGTACCCAGAGAGCAGAGCTCTATCTTTGGGGGCTGAAGTCCCAGTAACCAATTGCTGGAGACTGATTTGCGGGGTACAGAGCATTTGTAACAAAATGTCAGCCAACAAAACATCAGTGTTCGCAGCACTCCGCAGTGAGCATAATTGACATCAGGGTGTCCCTCTAGATGTTTAAATAAAGAAAGAACAAAATTCTCTGGTAAGTGTACTTTCCCCCACTGACACTCTGTGTAGCACGCTATACACAGAGTCCTAAAATAAGAGGAAGAGAAGATGCCCCTGCAGCTTCAGCCTGAAGGCACATGTATGTGTATGTACAGGTGTTCCTGGCTCTACAACAGGGCAGCACCGCTGGGTGGAGAGTGGGGCGTGTGGCAGTGGGCAGTCTCTGGGTCAGGCACTATCTTCCCAAATGAATGAATGAGTGAATGAGAACAAACATCTTTTGAGTGCTCATGGTTTTCCATCCTATTTTGGTGGTCTGCAGAAAGCTTGATCCTTTTGCTTAATGCTTTGGGTTACAAGGAAACATACATATTACCTGCTGTATGTTTCCCATCTGGTGTACGTACCACCTGATACTCATCGGATAGAAGGAAGGGACTGTTTATTAGAATTAATTAGTCGTCTGGATATTCACATAATTAAGTAAAACACATCCCATGGTCACCTTCCTAAGAGTTTCCAACAAGCTGTTATTGTATGCTGTGCCCCACCTTCCGTAGCTTCTTAGTTAACCCAGAATGGTCTGCTTCCCAAAGTTTGCATTTCATATGCGTTTCTAAGAATTAGGAGACAGTGGTCCAGACACTTCATCTCACTTGAGCTCCCTTAACCTCCAATAACTATTCTCTACCTCGTGATTCAGCCCACCCTCTATCTTGGATGTGTTCCTGGGGAGGTGTGGGAAAGAGCAGCACATTCCTTGTGCCTGTGTGGGCTAAGCCCAGGCACTCACGGGGTTAAAAGCACTGCGGTAATATTAAGCACATGTTTCCAGCCTGCAGGGTGCCAGGCTGAGGCCTCCTCCAAGCCTAATTTGATAGATATTATGCCTACATTGCTGCAAGTAGTGATGGAGAAAGTAAAAATTTTATGGATGAGCAAAATAGGAGCTCTTCTGGATGGAGTGTTTTTAAATCAGGTGTATAATTTACCCAGTGTCAGACCGCATGTAGAGTGCATTACTCAATTGAACTTACACGCAGATAGGAAAGCCGTTTCTTTTAATAAGCACTTCTTCAACTTATTGGCTCTACAATTACTTGCACCAAATTATCAGCAGCTGCTGCCTGCTTGGTGCTGCAGCCCAGACGAGGAGCCACAGTCGTTTCTAATCAACAAGCCACTCGAGGGCTCTTTATCATTTTTAGCTTAATTCCACTTTTATTTGGAATTTATTAATTGGAATATCCAATATTTTCACGACAAAAATTTTGCTTTGCTTCCATTAGCAAGAAGCCTACCCAATGGCTGAGGCAATTAGGAAAGAGGAAGAGGGGTGCCCAGCCTTATCTCTGACATTCACAGTATTATATGAATAATGCTGGGCTGCTGTTCTCTCAGAGGCCAGGTTTAGACCCTTTTATCAAATTCTGCTGCTGAACTTAGCTCTCTGGGTGTTTTGAGTCCAAAAGTTGTTGCAGGTGTCTGAATAGCACATCTTCATGCACAACCAGTTTACCCATGTTTAATGCCAGACTTCTGAACCTCCACATGAAGGATATTCTGGGGTGACTGCGATCAGAGTGTCCTGGGGATTGGAAGTTGTTTACAAATATTCCTGGCCTCTGACCATAGGATGCTGGATGCTCTTCTCTAGTCTCCAGTGGTAGACACTAAAAACTGTCGACAATATCATGGAAGCACAGAGGTGTTTTACGTAAGACTGTGAAGCAGACTGCACCCAAGGAGCCTGGAGGGGTAGTTCTAAGAGGAAAGTACAGTTTCTAACTAACTTGTTGGAAACTTTCAAACCATATCCATAAGCATCAGTTCCGGATTCTTTGCCCTGTGAGCAGCAGTGAATGAAATCATGGAGCTTTGATTGCATAAAATCAACCGCATTTTAATGCTACTATTACAGCCAAAAGCAAAAGCAAACGACTTTTAAAAATACAAGCAAGAATTACTTATATTCAAACAAAATAAATATCTGAATAACCATTCTTCACGGAGATGAACCTAGAGACTAATTTATAGAAGGATGGTAAAATTATTTTACATCAGCAGAGCCAAGAATACCTAACTTGAGACACATTTTACCTCTTTGGAATTTCTTTGTATGTTATTGCCAGCTCCAAAGTACAAAACAGGTATGAGGAGTTAAATGCTATGACTTCACTGAAATGTTAAGTCAAGTTTAAACTTTTCTCTTTTCAAATCCACGTTAGTCCTTTAAACATAAAAGATCAAGTGTTCAAAGTAAATTATACACTTGTATAAACATATATATTCATATATACATTTATACAAACATATATACATGTTTATGTGTGTATATATACATACATATAAATATATACAGTATACACACACACACACGGGTCAAGATGCTGGAAGTTGTGGCTAATATCTATAATCCTAGCAGTTAGGAGACTAACAGTGGGTTCTACAGAGAAGACAGAGGAGTACTACAGTGAGTTCAAGGCCAGCCTGGATCACAATGAGACCCTGTCTCAAAAGGCAATAAGAAAATCACTAAACAACTAGGATCCGACCGGAAAACAGCTCTGTGGACGGGCACCTGCTTAGTATGCACTGGGCCCTAAACATCAGCAGTACAAAACCCTACTACCAACAACCATTTACTGAAGAACAAAAAAAGAGGAGCAACAACTTTGAAAGGAATTTGCCATCTTCTAAGCCTTCCATCTACATTGGAGGCAGCTTGGACATCTAGCCCTATGGCAGAACATGAGAGTTCATTTAGAACAACAGGGCCTCCCTGTGTCTTCACCTTACTAGGTCTTTACCTAGTGAGCTTCTCATACACATGAGACACTTTGTTTTAAGCTGAAAGAAGAGTCTTAATGTTTCTACCACAGTGAAATAACACATGTTCAAAAAAAATGAAATAGAATAACTAAGTTGGTGGGCTCCAGTTTTAAAAGAGAGAAAAAGATATATTACCCAAATCTGAACACTGTAAAATGCATACCTCCATTAACACACGTTTCTGATACACAGTTACAATTTTATGTCAACTAAAAATTTAGGAAAAAAATCTGGAAAAAAATATAGCTTTTGTAACACCGAAATCTTTTATACTGTGTTCAACTCTGCCTTGCTCAAGTGCATTAATTAATAAATTATTAACTAATGAATTAATGATCAATTAATTAATCACTGATTTTGTTTTATTTTGTATCATTTGAAATATTAATAGAAATGCCAACATGTTTTCACTGAGTTATTCTGACAGGAAATGCTTGAAACAAGGAATCAGAGAAACTTACTTTTGATGCTGAATAATAGAGAGTCTGTGGTAATATAATTTAAGAAAGCAGGGGTTTAGGCCATAGCTCAGTGACAGAGAGCTGAAGATGCACAAGGCAATGGGTTCAATCCCCAGTACACACACATGAATAAGCTTAATTTAAATCACTCGATCTCATACAAACCATTCAAGGAGAGACACTCTCTTACCAGAGGTTCAGCAAGCTTCTAGTAGATACAGCAGCTTGCATGGAACACCCAGCCTTGCCTCGGGGTTCTCAGACAACTCTGGTGTATTTGAACCATGCTGTCAGGAACCTGTCAATAGGTTGTGGTTTTTATAAAGAAATAAGAGAGAGATTGTTCTCAGAGCACTGGATTCACTGTTGGTCTCTGAGTCAAGAGCTCTTTCCTCCTACCATCTGGAGACTCAGAAAGCTTTGGGGTCCCAGCAACCCAAGATGTACAAGGCAGAATCCAGAGCTCAGCTCTGACCTTTTGACGTATGACTTCAGCTCGGCCTGTTGTACGGTTTATCAATTGGCAGAGAGAATTAAAACTCAAGAGTTTCAAATGAGTTAAAAACCCAAGTTTAAAATGTGATTTCGTCATGTTGATTTGGGGGACAGGCAGAGGGTGCTTTTCGTATTATGTATTGTAAGACAGAGTCTTATGTAGTCCAGGCTGCCTCAAATTTATTATGTAGCAGAGGCTAACCTTGAACTCCTGATCCTCCTTATGATTGTCCAAATAGTTAAAATGTTTAGCAACAGAGAAACTTTGACTTCGGATAATTACAATAAAAGCCTTGGTCCACAGGGATCAGACTGTCCAGAACCATGTTCCAACTACAGCCTAATCTTGAACAACATGAAGACAGAGATCTCCATGGGTCAGCATGGGACCAGAGATCATTTTTTTTGTGAGCAAACAGAACAAGAGAAGCCTTTACTCAGCTTAGTTTTTCCAAAGTGACGTTTTTTGAAAAAATCATTCGTGACTCCAATCCCATTTAACATCTTCATAATCCCCCAAATGTCCCAATTCTACTCATTCTGAAAGCTTCAAGTTGACGCTGAGCAAACAAGGTAAAACGGAGGCCTGGAAACCTTGCTGTTCTGAACAAGAAGACCAGCTTTGTACAAGGTCTCATATTTTATAATAAATACCATGGGAGTAAGTGACTGGCTCCGGGCAGAGAAACACATCCTACAAGCCACCATTGTTTTTAGTCCCTAAGGATAGCTGCTGAATTTTCTGATAAAATAAAAAGGTAAACATCTTGATATTGGTTTGCTCTATATCCAGTGCAGATGCTTTGGGAATGTTGTGTGTGGGCACAATCAATCACACCTTTAACAAAAAAAAGTATAATCAAGAAACTTGAGAAACTTCAAACAACAGAGAAAACGTGACTAACTGTTGGGTTTGGATGGCTGACGGGTCTTAGAATGCTGCTTTTTAAGACTTATTGAAGTGGCATCTTTGTCTTGGAAAGGCATATGCAGAGTGGGAAACTTGATTTAGTATAGGCAAGTATAAATGATATATTTATACTATTTTACCTGTATATTTTCCTCCATCCAGCTACTTGTACTAAACTACCTCTCCAAAGAATTAACTCAGGAAAATAAAGACTTCGGGCAGGAATTTATACTTCTATTCAGGGCCCAGCACTGGGCAAGGAATGTATAATGATTATCAAAGGTCCTGCATTGTGAAGTTTAGGTCAGTAGTGACTGAGTAATGGGTCTGAACAATCGAATGTGTAAGGTTACAACTCACATCAAAGCTACAGAGTTAAAGCACACGGCGAAATGCCAGTGTTCAACAGTGGGTTTTGACCCAGTGTGGGAGAAAGTCATTGTTTAGAAGTTTTCTCATATCTTAAAGATGGACAGAGTTGGAACTAACTGGCTAAAAAAGGAGAAACAACTATTAGAGAGACAAAACTCACAGGGAATTCTGCAGCCTCTAGGTCCCCCAGTATGCACCCTTTCATGAGAAACCTGAGGTACCATGAGGTATCTGAAAAGCAAAATACTTCAAATTAATGTTTTACTGACACTGAAACTGGGCCCACAAACAGTTCCTAGAGCTATACTATCACAGAATAAATCACTGTCTTACATGGGACTTTCAAATAGAAAAGTTATTATGAAAGATGAAGCATCATCCACTCCTTTGAAAAGTGAGAAATACTCACTATATTAACTATAGTTACATAGTAGACCTGCACTGTGAGAACAGGGGACCAGCCAACTTTTCTCCAAATTCCCCGGTTTCTTTGATCTCCAAGGGAACTTTGTAGAATTTGCTCTATATGTTGCTTAGTGGTGAGTTACCAACCTTGCTGTCTGAGCTGGAAAATCACATTTTCATCTTCGCATCCCAGTAGAAGCAGAGGCCATGTTCAGAACAAGCCATCGATAAATGTTTGTTGACTTAAAAGACAATGGTGAAGGCTTTAATTTGTCTAATACCAGACATGGTTGGATGGTTATTATCTACTTGGCTTGTGTTGATGACACTGGCATTTAAGGATGCTCTGTTGGTCCATACACCAGGGCCCTCCCAAACAGGAACCCAGCCCTACTCTTGGCTTGACAGGCCTGTCTTTACCATCTGATGCTCTCAACCCCAGGGAACACTCCTTCTTGCCAAACACAGTTATTACATACAAGAGCACATTTTTAGACAAAATGTTGACTTTGAACTTGAACGAAATAGATTTTAGTTTATATTTTCTTTTTAAAATTACCATTCGTCAGAAAATGTTTACTCAGATTGACTCCTGCTGTCTTGATCTCCAGTTCACCCTATATACTGCATCTCAGAGAAGGGAGCTAGGGTTTCACTATTTATTCTATGGCACATGCAGTTGCACATTTGCAATTTCTTTTATTTATTTCTTATTATTGGGGAGCATGATGTTTAGGGGAGCGTGTATGACATGATACATGTGTAGAGACCATAGGGCAACTAGTCAGCTCTTTCTTTCCCTATATATGGGCTCCAGTATCAAACTCAGGTCACCAGGCTTGTGAGGTAAGCACCTTTATCTGCTGAGCCATCCTACTGATCCCTGGGAAATTCTTTAAATAACTTCCTCATATGCAGTTTATCAGATTAACCAATACTTTCCCATCTCACTTAAAATAAACAAAATGAAAACATTGTCACCAATGCTCAACTACTTGGCACAAATCCCTACCAAACCAAACACCATCAGCTCCCTCTTTCACTGCAAGCTTCCAAACTAGTAAGTACTGTTGAGATAAAGAGTTCCTGGAGGACATTAGTCAGCGACGGCGAGTCATTAGTCTCAGGGAACACTAACACATGATTGATGAGATACATGTGGGGAAAGTTGATTCAAAAAATAGGGGACTGAGACAAAGCAAACAAAAGGCCACAGCAGACCATGAGTCTGGCAAGGTGAGAGATGCTGGAGACCTTGGAGAAGATGGCCGTGGGAGAATGGCTGTGTGAACACCACTCGGCACAGCTCACCAAGGGATGAGGAATGAAGACACTCCAAGAAAATAAAGCCCAAGCTGGAGCAATGGCTCCGCTGGCACAATCAGGGAGCTCTGAATTTGATCCCAGAACCCATGTAAAAAAATCCAGACATAGTATCCCATACTATGTATCCATAGGATACATGTTCCTCATAGTACACGTGTTCCTCTTTTCAAATATTGCCAGGCAAGCTCATTCCATAGGTAGAGTTGATGAAGTTGATAAAGACATAGGGCTCCAGTAAGGTTTGAATTTTATATAATATTCTTTGTTCACCTGAAATGCAAAATTAACAAGGTATCTAGATTTTACCTGTTATAATACTGTGACAGATAATTGTTTCAGATGACTTCATTTCTCAATTATAGAGCACTCACCCAAGAGAGGGGCAAATAGAAGGTGACAGCCCTAGGTTAATTAACAAATAATTGTTGGTCAACTTGTCATAAATCAATACCTCTATTTCCAATGCAACAGTCAATAAAGTCAATATAGATTTAAAAGAAACAGTTTTAAACAAGTGGGATATTGTGTGTGTGCGTGTGTGCGTGTGTGTGTGTGTGTGTGTGTGTGTGTGTGTGTGTGTGTTTCTCTGCTCTTAACAACACTGTGGTCCTAGATTCACTTTCCATGGAACATCTTCCTTAATGAATACTCTAAAACTTGCTGTTGGTTTATAATTATAAAACAAGCTTTATTAAAATGAGCATAAAAGACATGCCAGTGTATTTTGATCATGTATAATTTTATTTGGATATTTTAAATTTAATGAAGACTGAATTTATCATATTGCCTCTCAAAGCCATTTCTCTCTGGTGTTTCTTCTCTTCCAGAATAATGTCTTACCTGGTGGTCAAGTGAGAAATATTAATTACTATTGATTCCTTTTCATATAACTCACATACTTAAAAACATGAAGTTTGTGTTTAGTATAATTAGCAATACCATCAGATGAAGTATCTGTGGTTTTAAACATTCTTTCTCTTGTCTGTTACAACCCAATGAACTACAAGTACACACATTAGCCAGCCAGTGTTCTTCAGAGAACTGAAACCAATGTACGTCTGTATCTATCTAGACAGATTATTGTGAGAGCTGGCTCATGTGATAGAAGATTGAGAAACCTCACAATTTCCACCCTTGAGGTGGACGGTCAGGAAAGCTGGTAATGTAATTCAGTCTGAGTCAAGTCAAGGAAGCTGACAGGAAGTCTCTGTTTCGATCCAAAGGTCAAGAACCTGAACTGTGATGTCAGAGGACAGTAAAAGAAGGCGAAATTCAATTAGAGGGATTGTCTCCTTCTCTCTTTCATTATATTTGGGCCTCAACAGACAAGATGCAACCCACTGTGCTGGTGAGGATGATGAAACTCTTACCCTGGGCTGTGGATTCAGAAACACACTACCATGGAAACATTTTCCCAGACCCTCCTAGACATAGTGTCTCCCAAACCTAGTGAAGCTGACACATTGCTGATGACAAAACTGAGGCACAGAGAAGATGAGAAGATTCTTCACGTTCACACCACTGAGCACTAAAGAGCCATGACTAAAATCTAGAGCTTAACTACCATTACTGTCTATGAATTGGATCCTCTTGATTCTTCTTCAGAACTATCTTTCATACTCTTTCCCTTCATCCCATTCAGCACTCTATTGCAAACCCTGGTGTCTGATAACTGGTACCTAGTCTCTTGGACTCTTTAGTAGTCTCCTATGGCCACATCATGAGCTACAAACTAGTGCCTTAGAAATCAGAGAAGAATTGTATCACAATTCTGAGAGGCCAAAGATGTGAAATCGACACTGTGTTGGGACTGGTTCACCCCAAGGACTGTTCGGGAGAGGATCTGCTGAGAGTGGCCAATGGCCATCTTCCCAAGTCTCTTTCTGTCTGTTCCATGCTCCTTGTCCATGTCTATGGTTATTTTAGAAATTCTGTGTATAAGAACACCAGTCATTTGGTAACAGGGCTGATTGTGCTCCAGCATGACCTTGTTATAAGGAGTTATATCTGCAAAGACTCTGCTTCCAAACTAGGTCCCATTCTGAGATACAGAGGGTTAGAAATCCAACTATCCTTTAGCAAAAGTAGGAAGACAGAGTTCAGGCCCTGACCCCTGCCTTCTAGCCTGTTCTCTACCAGCCATGAAAGTGCTCTTGCTAAAATTCTAATTCTCTCACTTCCTTGCTTCTAGATGTGTTTTAAGGACGAGTTTATAGCTTCCATAATAAAAGGCTAAGTGGGAGGTGTAGTGTAAGGCCTTCTAGTGTCTTCCAGTATGTTCTGGTGTACTGCTACAGCTTTACTTTTAACCTTTTTCCACTTTTCTCCATCAGACCCTGAACTTTAAATTTCTAGACATGAAATTAATTTGGCCTACTCCCACTCCAGACCTTTGCATGAACATGGATTCAGAACTATCCATTAGATCCTGGGGGACTCATTAGTGGATATGCAACGAAGTCAATGACTGACCCTGCCCCAGAATTCATCAGTAACCAATAGTTCTCATGGACACCTTCCCAACCTATGATTGGCAGTTGACAGGTCCAGTCTTGCACAGACCTAATAAGGGCAACTGTATTTGCCTTTGCCACGTAATCATGATGATAATGACTATGTCATACCCAGAAGACAGCACATCTCCATATCTTCTGGCATATGTGTGTGCATTATAATATATATGTGAGATACATATACATACACATATGCACATATACATATATACACATACATACACATGCATACACACGCACACGCACACACACACACACACACACACACACATCACTCTTCTATGATGTTCCCTGGGGCTCATATTTTGAATTCTTGGTCCCCTATGTGTGATAATATTTAGAAGACCGCAGAATCTTCAAAAAGTAGAGCCCAGTTGTTGGAAGCAGGTCTCTGGCTCCAGGCTTTGAAGATGATGCCCACCCCTGATTCTTACTTGTGTTCTTTGCTTCCTGGTTTGTTATGGCATGAGTATATGTATTCCCTCATCATCCTACCACATACGGCTCCATCCTGCTGCTTCTTTATCACAGTGATAGACAGAACCCCTCTAAAACAGTGAGGGAGAAGGGCTGTGCTTGATGTGGGGCCAGTCAGATTAAATGCATTGTTTCTGATCTTCCTAGTGACCCTATGTGTTGCTTTGTGCTACCCCATTTTATTCTGACAGTTTAACTTCTTCAGATCATCTAGCACAGGAGTTACACTCTAGATCTCAAAGCCACGCCTGTCCATCTTTCTTCCTTACTGGAATGTTCTTTCACAATGCCTCCTGCCCCCACCCCCAAAAAACTCCTCCTCATCCTTCCAGATCCTCTAGTACCACTTCCTTGCAAAACCTCTCTTGGTCAACCACATACCACTCGTCCCCTTCCTTCAGCACACATTCTTGTGCCCTCTTAGCTCCTCATGCCTTAGTTTGTCAAAGCATTGGAAATACAGATGTGTGCCACCATACATGGCACATTTTCTCTCACGGTGTAAAATACATTGATTATAAGTTTACATATGAGACATCTTTCCTAAACAGGTATCTCCCTTAGTAAAAACAAAATATCGTTTCACATTCATGTGTACATTCTCCCACCAAAAGTCAGAACCATTGAAATATCCCAAAAATGTTTATTGACAAGTGCAGGATACCATAGAATCACACTGACAAAGCATAGAAGGTCCAGAGCATCTCGAGGGAGGACCACCACTGGAAATGTAGACATCATCCAAGCCCACAATCCTTCTTTGTCAGCAAAATAATCACAGGTCCTTCTCTGGGAACACATCATGACGTTAAAACTTGAGATATTTTTGACTATGCTTGTGCTTACACAAAGGTCACCACTACTGGGAATGATGAGGGTTTTCTTTTTTCAATAAAAACATATTTATTTCTAAAAAAATTCTATCATGGTATTTTTGAGTTCTCTAAAACTAACTTCTCAAAAGTTTTGGTGAGAGTGATGGTCTTCCACTTCTGGGCCCAAAGCAGAGGCATCTCCATCCCCCATATTCCATGCCTATGTATTTTCCCCATCAGGGAAACCACACTAATTATAGAACTATTTGATTAGCAGGAACTTGACTTTTAGAGGCAACATTCACGTAAGAAAGGGAGCTTTGATATACTGCTGAATTTTTATTTTAAAAACTGATTTGAGGGGCACAGCATGAGCACCCTGTAAAACGGGTAGAATGTCACGATCATGCCCACTCAAAACCACCCCCACTGTAATCCGTATTTGGGGAGTTCAGCTAATTAACAGCCGGGTATTATTATAAGGATGCTATTGCTGTGTTATTTGAAGTGGTTTTTTAGTCGCTAAGCACTGAGCACTCAACTTATTAGCGGTTTGCTCTTTCTTGGGTGAAGAAAAGCACATAATTGTTCTGAGACTGAAAATGGGACAAAATACATACATATTAAAGAATCACAGCTTTAGGAAGGTTGAGAACCGCCATCTTAGATCAGCACATGAAAGCGGCTCAATGTTTTTAGCCAGAAACCAACTCTGGACTTAGTCATGGTTTTAAACAAAGGCAAGTATTCTCCACAGACATATATGAAGAGTAACAGAGTACAGCTATGCAAAACAGACCTCTGCTCCCCAGGACCCCAACATGTGAGATATTTAGCATAGAACCTGCAACTCAGTATTGCCATGTGAGCCCCACTCCAATGACTGCATCTACCTGAAATGCCCAATGGGAGAGCCTTCACAGACTATGACTCTGAAATCAGGAGGTGACACAGGAGATATCAGATGGTTGTGTCATTTTGGGTTGGCCATTCTCTCTCAGCTATGTCTCCACCTACTTTATTCTCTGCATCGCTGAGGGCTGGCCACTACAGATACAGCCCTGGCCACCTGTGATAACTGACCCACGTGGAAATGAAGAGGATTCAAGCACAGGCGAAAAGTAGACTAGAGGATCCACCTCTTTTTCTGGTTTGTCTTTGGTGGGAACTGTCTGTATTCTGTGGTCCAAGAACCCACAAGACAGTTCACAAACCTTTATCTTTCTTCCCACCAACACTCTCCTCCTGATTTTCTGGGCCCCCTGATTGGTCTTTCAACACTTTGGGGACTATGCTGATAAACTATTGATCCATCTCAGATCCTGTGTACGATACAACCAGTGAATTAATTCAGGAGTGGAATCCAGGCCGTTGGGGACAGAATAAAACTGTCTTCTTCACTTGTTGATGCATGGCTGACCAGGAAAAAAATATGGATCAAGTAGATCCCCTGTAATCTTGCTAAAGAACCCCTAAATTCAAGTATATGATGACTGGCCTTGTTCTCTAAATTTGTTTTGAAAGATTAATTTCCTGAGGGAGTATTAAGCCTCCCCAACTCTGTTTCAGCGGGCACCAGTTTTCTAGATGGGAATGGTAAATCTAGACAGAAGGAAAGCATAGTCTTAGCAGAAGCTGTAATCCACTGTGCAGGGCATGGGCCTCTTGGCTTTCTCATGTTCCTGTTGTTATTGATCATTCGTAAAGGTCTCATTCTGAAAGAGTCATGGAAGTGTGAGATTCTTAGCTTGTGAATGAACGTGGTATGAAAAGCAGAGAACAAAAGCTGAGGCAGGGAGAGGTGTTTCTAGGGCTCAGACTGAGATGAATTGGTCTGAAGATTGAAAGCTGAGATGAAAGCTGACAAGTGTCAGAGGATGGAATGAGCTGAGTACACAGCACCCAGAGGTGGCCCTATGGCTCAGCAAGAAAATGTTGAAGTCTGAGTGGGTGGAGACCTCAAAAGAGGTCTTGACTAGTTGGCATTGACCCTCTGTTCCCATCTGAAGAGTGATTTCAACTGGTTAGATTTTGATTGATTGATCATCATGGGAAACACCAGGATCTTGTCTCCAAGCCTGGATTCTTGAATGCCTCTGGGTATAATGGCTCGTTATTTGGTTTGATGAAAACGGCGATGGAGACCAGTCCACAGATTGCCCACTGTATCTAACACTTACGGAAAACTCAAGTGTCAGAGGGTTCTTGTTTTAGTTTGTGTTCTATACACAAGGTAAAGAAATGTCTTTCCTTCTTCCTCTTTTTCGGGGATCAGGGAAGACAGATAGAGGGGACAAATGAATAAAGACGGAATGCACCCCTGATTTTCAATGAAATGATCATTCTACAAATTAACACTACTCCACAACTTAAAGTCAAATCCATATTTGTCCTTGATGTACAATACCTAACGTAGTATCTCATTTGCTAATGTTTAATTACTTCTGTGGAAGGAAGAGAGGCAAGGAGGCAGGGGAGCTGAAAGAGAAAGGGGGGAGGGAGAGGAGGAGGGAGGGAAGAAAGGAATAGCAACACAAAAACTAAAAAGGTGAACAAGGAGTTCCCAATTCTATCTTCCCATTTTCTGGGAAGTATAGAAAGCAACTTTAACTTCCCTCCTCTCCAGCCCTTCCCTTCCTTCAGGATAAGTAGATGCATGAAAGTGAGTGCATAGATAAATGAGATCTCTGTTCAGGTAACATCCGCATAGGAGTTGTGTTTACCTAGATTCACATTAAAATTTTACGGCACGTCTCCTATCAAAATCTGACTTCACTTCCTTCCTCCCTATCATTTTCGGTCTTTTGACACTATGCAAATTTGCTTCTGGTTTGTCTGTGAGTCATTGATGGAACATCGCAAATACTACCTCCAATTACACAGATGGACTCATCAAGTCCTTGTTTCAAGACATCCTAAAGATCAGATGCGTCTGGAAATGATGTCATGTGTGTGCTAATGTGTGTGCATGCATGCCTGTGCTCCTATATAAACTACCATGAATAATTAATTGTGTAGCTATGCACATGGAGATCAAAACAGCCCACTCCTTTCCATATGGTCCTCATTTAGGATGCTGTGGTACCAAGCTGAGCACTGACATCAGCCAGGAACTGAAAAGGAACATGGTGAGGTGGGAACATGCCAGTAGAAGTTCCAGAGGATGACTCTGCTGTGGAGGATGGATGGCGTCTGAGACATACCCAGGAAGCCATCTTGGAAAACTGTGGAGCAAACAAATAATGGGGTATGGTGTAATTTCCTCATACTATTATTCAATGTGACTTAATTCTTTACAGTATTAATTCTGTAGGCTGTATATACAGGTGATTGGCAGGCTCAGAGAAAGCAGAAGGAAACACAATGGGGCAAAGTCAAAAGAAAGTTCAGCATTTTTTCCATTAAGCTACAACTACTGTTACTCTGTCAATTTGATTTTGGTTTTTGGGTTGTTGTTGTTGTTGTTGTTGTTGTTGTCATTTTCCAATGAGGTTTAAGATCTCCTACCATAGATACAGGCCTCAAAGAACCCCAGGTCCAGCATTTCCTCATCTCTGTCACTTATGCTTCAGTCCAAGTGTCCCACGAGAATGGTGACTCCCAACTCTTACCACAAAGAAACTTGAAATCATTGCCTTTGCCCTTCTACTCAGATTTCCCTTCATCATTACTTCTCTAAGAGAGCCTGCTGCTTGCTGCACACCTCTTTGTTCTCCAACAGGCAGACTGTGACTGCAGCATCAGCTCCAAACACCACCCAAAGAACCCGGGTGGAGGGACCCCAGCTGTGCCCAGCACATTCATCCTCTGCAGTCTAGACAGCTTGCCATCCACCCATCCCTTCACCTTTCTCTTCAGTGATGTTCCAAGCACCTCTCAGCCTGCCTGGTACACTGCAGGAGACACCTGAGGCACTATCAAATCAAGCACCATGAAAAACACCTTATTGTTCTAAAAGAAAGTCCCTTTTCTACTGTCAAAAGAGTAAGATACAAGGCAGAGTTCAAATCCATTCACAAAATGTAAACCTTAAGCATATTGTAGATCCATTTTTCTTTATGTATGTATCATTGATTATTTAAATTTTTATTTATTTAAACTTTTTATTATTTCTTTGACAATTTTATATATGCATAAATATATTTTATCATAGCAATTCGTCCCTGCTAAGTCTACCTGCCATCTCCCCTGACACCACTTCTAACTCTACCTTTTTTAAGCCCATTGAGTTTAATTTGTACTGTTCATAGATACACGGGTATGAGACAATCCACTGGAGTATGGTTGACTTATATGGTAAAGAAATGTAAGAAACTGATTTTCCCCTTCCCCTAGTAACCAGCAACTGTCAATAGCTCCTCAGCTTGGATATTGGTTCCTGAGCCACTCTCTGTTCCACGTTGGGATGTTGATTGCCTAATCATGTTCAGGCAACCACAGTTGCTGTGCATATATGAGCATTTTCTACCGCAGAGAGAAACCTCTGTAATGAGGACCGAGAGTTGCTGTAGTCCACAGGTATAAAAATATATATTTAGAAGCCAGTTTGATACTATGTCAGTCTAGCAAAATCATGGTATTGACCAAGCACAGATGGCTAGGGTGCTAATAGGTTCCGGGTGTGATATTTTCCTGTGATTTCAGATTTTATTGTATTTATTTTGTTTGTGAATTTTACACATGCATATAATGTGTTTGAATCATTTCCAGCCCTCCCCCTTCCTCTAACTACTCTCCTACTCTTCCCACTTCTAGTCTCTCCAACTTGTATGTGCTCCTCTTTGTTTTCACCCTCTGAGTCCATGTGATAATGCCAGTATGTGCTGGAAGCCAGGGCAATGCACTGGCTCATGGGTAGTCTTTTGGGATTCACATGCCTGAAGGAAACTGACTCTCCTCTTAGCAGCCATACATTGCCAATATCTTCCAATCTAGAGGAAGGGAATGATTAACTGCCTCCCTCATTCATGCTTGATATTGGGAAGCTCTTTTGCATATGGTCATAGCCATTGTGAGCTCATGTGTCTAACAACCCTATTGTATTCATAAAAACACTCACTACAGTCATCTATGATCCAATCTCTGGATATTAAAATTGTTCAATCCCCTTCTTCACAATGATCTCAGAGCCCTGAAAGGTGGGAATATGATAGAATCGTCCATTTAAGGGCTAAACATTTCCTGGTTTCTCATTCTCTGCATCTTAGCCAGTTTTGGATCACTGTGTTAATAACCATCTTCTGCAAAAAGAAGTTCCTATGAGACTTTGTTCCCCCAGCTGATGGGAGCAGATGCAGAGACCCACAGCCAAACATTAGGCAGAGAAAGAGCCCAAATTGGAGCTCTCCATCAGGTCCCCCCCCCCTCAGAGCTAGGGGAACCCCATGGGAGAGAGGGAGGTAGAATTTAGCACCTACAGGGGCCAAGGACTCCAGTATGACATGGCTCACAGAATCAACTAAGCAGGCTACATGGGAGGCTCCTGGAGATTGAAGTGGCAATCATTGAGCCTGCATGGGTCCAAGCGAGGCCCTCTGTATATATGTTATGGTTGTTAGCTTGGTGTTTTTGTGGAACTCCTAATAGTAGGAGTAGGATGTTTCTGACTCTCTCACCTGGAACTCTTGGCTTACCCAGCCTTAATATGAAGGTTTGTTCCTAGTCTTACTGAATCTTGTTATGTTATGTTTGGTTGATATCCCTGGGAAGCCTGCTCTTTTCTGAAGTGGAATGGAGGCGTGGATCTAGGAGAGAAGGGAGGTAATAATAGAGGAATGGAAGAAGAAAAAACTGCTGTTGGAATGTATTGTATGAGAGAAGAATCAATTAAAAAGAAAAATTTAAAAAGCAGCTCTTATGATAAGGGCTAGAGGTGTAGCAATTAATCTTTGAATATAAAGGTAAGAATTTAGGAAGCAGTTTAGTACGACATCCATTTAGAAAACAACAGTAGTAGGTGCTCCTCTAGGACCTAATACCTACACAGCTACGGGCTCTTGGCTTTGCTAATGGCGCCAGGCATGAGTTCCATCTTGTGGATCAGGTTTTAACTTCATTAAGAATGTAGGTGCTTATGTTCATAACAGTAATGCCACATGACATCTAGAGACATATCTCCTCAGGCTAGTCAATCTTGTAGGTCACTGGGTTCATAGGTAAGCAAGAGTATTTATTACTTTACTCTCCTGCTAGCAAGCACACACCTTCTAGTACCGGCTTCCCAGTTAATATCAACTTGGTCCCTTCATATTCTGTGACTTAAGTTTGTTATATCTTAAGCAATAGGGTCTTGTCATCAAGTTTTGGAGGGTTACCAGGAGCAATGACAATGACCTGTAATGTTTGGTAGGACTATAGGACCCCACTAATCAATAACTCAAAATTAATACTCAATCCTTGGAACCCATATTTAAAATCTAGGTGTGGTGATATATACCTATAACTCCAGGCTGGACAGAAGAGATGGGTGGATGCCTGGGCCATGTTGGCCAACCAGCTTAGCCAAACCAGCAAGCTCTGGGCCAGTGAAACCCTGTGTGTGTGTGTGTGTGTGTGTGTGTGTGTGTGTGTGTGTGTGTGTGTGTGTCTGTGTGTCTGTGTGTCTGTGTGTCTGTGTGTGTGTATAGATATATGAAAGAGAAAGGCATGTTTTAATAGAATACAAAGTCACATATAAACTAAATATAAAAATATACAAGGCAGTGCTCAATTTATAATACTTCCACTTAACAATTTTACAGTACCATGAAGGTGAGGGCCACTAGAATAGCTAAAACTTTCCTGAGACCTGGAACACTGGTAGCTCTCAGACCTAACAGTCTGCAACACTTGGCTTTCACACCATCTGACCATCAACAAACATCTGTCTCTCTCAGTCAGGCATGCAATCACACCATCAGTACACTGCACAGTATGCTGTTCCTGAACTATGAGATGAGGCAGAGAACACCTACATTTGACTTAGAATGTATTCACCTTATGATGACTTTTATTGATTAGTTATTGATTAGTGGGGTCCTATAGTCCTACCAAATATCACAGGTTGTTGTCATTGCTCCTGGTAACCCTCCAAAACTTGATGACTTTTTAACAAAACTGTAAGTCTGGGCAGACTTGTATTTGGAAAGAAGGAAGGATGAAATGCTGGCTACAGTTATTAGTGTATTATACTGTGATTCTTTCTCCATGGTCTCTTTGTTTTACAGGATTTCTAGCATTGGCATAAAGTAGGTCCACCACAGTTTTCTTTCCAAAAATAAGTGTGATCTTTACGTGAACTGCTAGATCCATTTTGATGATTCCTAATATGGCTTGTATGCACTGTTTTTAATGTGCAATGTCATGTTCTGTGTGTGCTCTGAATGCTTAAATATGACTGTTCCATCAGAAACATTAAGTCCCAACCCTGGGTGATGGGAATGGGTCCAGGGAGTAATTAAAGCCAGCAGCCTGTGGTGAGAGAGAGCCTAGAGGCTTTTAGAGAGAGTTAGTTTATGGTAAAGGCAGAAGAAAGCCAGAGAAAAAGAGAAAAGACAATTAGTGAGACACGCATGTTAGTACTGGGGAGATGGCAAGGACGAAGACCTGAGTTCAATCCTCAGAATCCATATTTAAAAACTAAGTGTGCTGATATATGCCTGTAACTCCAGGGCTGGACAGTAAAGATGAGCAGATGCCTAGAGCATGCTGGCCAACCAGCGTAGCCAAATCATCGAGTTCCAGGCCTATGAGACCCCATCTCAACCAAAACAATGGAAGGCAACTGAGCAAAGACACCCAAGGTTGACTGCTGGCATACAAACGTGCATATATACCTACATCCACACATCTACAGAAAATAAAAACCATTACAGAAGCATGCCAAGTAAGTGAAAATTTATATCCAGGGATTCCATAAACCAGACTCTTGATTTCTTATTCTCCTAAAAAGGAGTTTATCAGACTCCTCTTCCAGTGTCAAAAGCACCAGTGGCTTTCTGCCAGAGGCCACCTCCCTATGCCATTTAATATTTTCTTTTATTCACGATAACCTCTAAGAAGGCACTCATGCTCCAATAGGAGGAGTCTTTCTAAAATCCTTGTTAAAATCCCATTTATGTTACAAACTGTACGGCCTCAGGCAAAGTACCTCACACTCAGCTTAGGAACTCCACCCCTGAAGAGGCAGACAGAGCAATCACATCCATCCTCCGCACTGTTCGGCTACACACAGTGTAGGTTATCCCTGTCAAGCAGTGAGAACTGTCCCAAGTACACAGTAACCAGAGGATACACTTGGTGATATTTTCGTGCTTTATCTTTTCATACAAGAAATCTGAGGCTGAGAACAATGCCAGAGTAAAGGGGAGTCTGAGTCCAAATGCACTATAAACGCTGAATCCCATTAGCGCCTCCAGAGTCACGGGTCAAATGTCCTGTTAAAAGCCCTGAGCTGTAAAGGCTCTTGTGTGTTGTTACCTGCACTGAGGACTTCTTAGTTCTTTTTGCTTCTTTTGCTATTTCCACTGGATTTTCCTTACCAATGCACGAGGCTGCAGGATCCTGCAATGCTGGCTTTCTCTTGTTCTCTTATTTGCAGCAGAGACTAATTTTGTTGCAAATCTTGCCTTGGATGAACAGATAGGTACTCAGCTCTGCTCAGTGTTTACGTTACTGGCATATGCCACTTGAAACATAGCTAGTCACTCTATAGGACAGCAGTGGAACACTGGAAACAGGGTAAAGCTGGTTCTATAGAAGAGCTCATAAAATGTAAAAATAAAAGTGCATGATTTCCCAATGCCAGTTCTGCTGTTCTCTTAGAATTTGTATTTTATTATTTTTATTTGTGTGTTCGTGTCCGTGTGTGTATATACACACATACACATGCATGCGTACGTATATGTCCATGTAAATGTATGCCTCTTGTGTATGTGTATGGTTATGGAGGTCAGTAGAGGAGATATGAGTCCCTGGAGCTGGACTTACAGGCAACTGTGAGCCATCCAACATGGGCGCTGGGAACTGAATCTTCCAGGTTCTCTGGAAGGACAACAAGTACTCCTAACCACTGAGCCCTCCTATCCCTTGCCATTCTCCTAACTAAAGGCCATGTTTTGTTGCTGGTGAGAGGAAAGCTTTTGGACTTGGGAAGAGTCAAGCTCAGCTCTTACTGCAGGCTCAGTATCTCAGTACCCCATGCACTGAGCTCTGAATCTGAGCCTGTGTTCTTACAATGAAAGGCTGTTTCACCTCATAGGACAGAGGAGCGATGTGAATACCCGGGGAAGATGCAGGGATCGAGTCAGGGCTCAGCAAATTCTGGAAGTATTACCAAAAAATAAGATAAAACAAATAAAAAATCCATATTTTCAGAAGCCAAAAATCAACCTTATTTTAGGCAACATGTTCTCGGGCCAGAAGTGAGTCAGGAGATGGGGTTCTATTTTGGGCTTAAGAACTTTAGTCACAGGAACTAGCAATTTCCCTGAGACTCTGTGCCATGATTATAAAAGAGAGTTCTTTTCTATTTAACTGTATGTGTATACAGGGCATAACCTTTGTAAGTAAAAATAAACCACATTAAAAAGTACTTTCAGTAATATTAGCCAAACCACTTTCCATGTGTCCACTTTCCTTAAATTCTGTCACCTGTCAAGTTGCCAACAGCTCTGCCTGGTGAATAGATCCTAACCAGACACAGCTATGGAAACCCCCACCTTGTTTCCTAGAGTTACCAGGAAACCCGAAGTCCTGGAGTGCTTCCTTACCAAGTCCCTCTGGCTCTGTATCTCTTCCCTGTGCTTTCGTGTACATACTGAAAGGAACAGAGAGACAGAATGGTTTCCTGGATTTCCTTGTGAAACCATGCTTGGAAATGGTTTTGCTGGGGCCTGGTGACATATTCTCTGCATGTGAAATGACATGAACTCAATTCTACCTCAAACCCTACAGTGTCTCTCAAAGTAAGCAATAATGTTACTTCTTACTGCCACGCTTTCGTCCCTCTGTCCCTGACTACAGCTGAGCACTTGCTGGGAGCTTTCAAAGACCTCCCTTCCTGATGGAGCTTTAGTTTGGTTACAAAGTTGGTACAGAAACCCTAATAGTCAAAACCTATTAAGACCTTTGGAAGCAACTCCTCAAAAGCTAACGAACTCATGTACTGTCTTCATTTAGACTTTAAGAGATTTCAGGACTCTCTGCAGCTGAACGAGAATCATCCATCCCCACACAGAGTTCTGCCTGTCCCTCTGCTGTCTCTGTCCATTCAGCTGAGTGGTGTCTCCCAACAGGGCATGCGACCAGAGAAACAGAAATAGTGCAAAGACTCCAATGTCACAAGCCACAGGAATAAAAGAGACTTGAGAAGTCTGCACAGAAGCCAGCTCTATGTTGGAGGAGCCATCACACAGCTGTGGCAACACTGTCATTTTTTTTTATTTGCCTACAGTGACACCTGCTGGAAATAAAAATAAATCTAAGTTTAAAAATACAAAAGCAAGCTTTGAGAACCATCAGCCACATATCATCTGCGTATTCATCGTCATCATTGTCATCATCGACGTTTTGACTAAAACTACATTCCTTAAACATCAATTTGACCCAGGGTTTTGCTTTTAAAGTTCCTTTTTGTACAAGCTGAGAAGCTAAAGGTGCTTTTGGCTCAGTGACGTCATCATTTTCCCTGGCACAAAGAAGCTGGGATTCACACCTTTATGATGCCTCCTGCTTCTAGAAGGAAGCCTTTATAACGTTTTGGTTGAGTTACATTTCCTTCTGAAATGGTGCTTTAAAACTTGGCATATTGACTACAGTGGATGGGAAGGGGTTTTGGAACTCTGGCTTAGGATAATATCAAGATAACTCTCAGTGGTTGAAATATTTAACAGGAACATATTCATAAACAGTACAGTTGCACAAAACCATCTTGAAGGTGGGTTTTAGGCTCCATGTTTAAAGCATCTTCACAGTGCCCACCACTCTGAATGTTGAACAACAAGTTGGAGCACCTACAGATTACCACTGACTTCAACATTAATTTAGCACACTCAGAATTCCAACAATCAGGTGACACAAAGGGGGATTTAAACACTTAAGATCCATTGTCATCGATAGAATTAATCCATGAAAATTCCCATCTACCAAAAAAGCACAAACATCTATATGGTATTGCCTTTCACCGAGGATTCTTAACCCCATGATTTGGCATTTACAGTTGTTATTAATACAGAACAAGATCCAGATATCATCTTTGAAGTGGAAACTTTAAGGGTCCTTTGGAAAGTCGGTTATGTTGGATGTTTTGCTGGGACAAACACATGAAGAAACTTCTCATTAAAGTGGATACAGGTGTGAAAGTCTGAGGCCGACTCCTGAAGGAACATTTCACTGAAGCAGGCACAGGAGGGAGGATGTTCTGATAAAGCAAGCATGTGAAAGGGCATGTGATGAAGGATTCTTTGCTAACAACGTGAATGTATTGATATGCCTCCCATTGCATAATTGAGCTGCATCTGTCAGGACATCATAGAGAGAAACGCACCAAAACCTTCTGGTGGTGTGCTGCAGTTTCTTGCTGCCTCTGCAGACTTGGGCTGATTGACAGTGATGTCAGCTGAGACAGACTGACATGCGGAGGCAAGACACGTGGAGGACAAGGACACATGATGTTTGGTGAGAGTATAAAAGGACTCGATGGACAGTGACGGAGGCCGGGCTTGGCTTGCTTACAGAGCTAGCTATGCAATGATTGTGGGCCTCAAGTCTTTGCTGATTTTCCTTCCCTGAGAAAGGCACAGCCAAAAACTTCTCCTGGTGTTCTTCCTAGTCCCTCCTGCTGACTTGTGCTGAGGCTGAGGCCTGGCTGTCTCTGCTAGGTAGTTTCACCACTGTTGCTAACCCAACTCTACCGAACTGGACTGCTGGTATATCCATGAAGTGTTTGCCAGTAGACTGAATTGCTGCTGCTAACCTGTGAACAGAACTGTTGCTTTCCAGGCAACACACGTGGGAGTTGCTCCAAAGAACCTTCCTAAACTGGTCCACTTCTCCCATATCCTTTCCTTCCCACTACCTCTGGTGGGTGATAGGCTAAAAGGTAGGTTAAAGTATTTAAGAACCTTCATTAAAAACAGGTTTTGAAAAAAATTAAAGTTCTACATCTGATTGAGAGTTCGTTCCCTTTGGTGGTTTCATTGTGATTTGTATGTATCGCTGGCAATTTCTTCCATTAATTTTTTTTTCTATCTGTAAAACATGTCATTGAAGTCCAGCTTCTGCCTGATGCAACTCTGCAGAGTCTTTTGAAAGCAAACGTTATACAGTCTGGCCTGGTCACTGTGACCTTACCTCCATTAAGAATGCCCATCAGCACTGGGCTCAGTACTACTTGGTACATCATAAGCAGGCAGTTGTTTCAATCCTTGGCACCCTGAGATGAAACACAGGTTCCAGCAGCTCCACCCCACACCAGCCACTCCGTCCTTCATACACATCAGCTCTTGTGGGGGTGTCTGCTTAGAAGTTAAACCTTACAGAGAAATAGCTTGTCCTATAAATTATGTCTATACTCAACTATTCTTTCATTCCTTTCGCTCTAAAGACAGTATCTTTATAAATCAGTGGGTAGAGCAGATGACAGTGTAGTTACTACTTCTTCACAAGACACTTGAACAGTGACTGCGGTCTACTCCACGGGGAGTGCAGAGCATAAAACCTCCACAGCTGAGTACACTGCACTTTTAGCTCTGCACTAGTCCATCAGAGCTGTGATGGCTTGCCCATCGGTGCCCGGCTGAAATCAACTGCAGTTATTGGACTATTTGCCTGGGTGATAAGGTTAGAACCTTTATAACGCTAACCCTTATTAGTGATGGGTTCCTGGCCTCATATAGAATCAAGGGAGCACCTTGGCCTCTATCATGTGAAAACAGAGATGGAAGCCACCATCCTAGAAGCAAGACACTGGCCCTCTCTAGACCCTGAATCTCCTAATGTCCTTGATCTTGGACATCGTGAGAAAGAAACTCTTGCTGCTTCTAAGCCATCTAGTATGGTATTTTATCACAGCACTCAGGAATAACCTAAGATGATAAGATCTAACTAAGCTGTTTTTTCAGGATAATTGGGAGTTGCTGTTTAGACATCTTTAAAGAGGAATCTAAGCTAATACCAAAAAAAAAAAAATGATAAAATCACAAAATCATTTTGTAACTGTCTTTTCAGTACTAAATAGCAAACCTGGGGCTTCATGCATGCTATGCAAGCGCCCACCACATAGGAGAACCCACACGTGGTGACTGAGACATAGAAAGTGCTCCCTGAAGAAACAGCAGGTCAGCTTGTGCTGTGATCTGTGACGGGAAACACTGGGAAATGAATTTTTTTTTTCAAACCCAGTGTGACCTGAAATTTAATGAACTTTCTAACTCTAAGCATGAGACTAGACTCTCCACCATATATTTAGGAACAATAGCAATATTAAGAACATAAATAATGCTGTTAAAGTGCAATTAGCCAAGTGCAGAAAGTGGGAGATTCGGGATGTGGACCTTACTACTTTTAGAATAAAAGCATCTTTCTGTAGTTAGATATATCCCACTTCATAAGGCTGACAGTAGTTTTTATACTAATACCAAGTTGATACTCACTTTCTTGATTGTGTTAAATGTAGTTTCAAACTCAGAATCCAGGGTCTATGCCTGCATTGATCAATTTTATTCCACTATCTTAGTTATTTTAAAATAGTTTTCATGTTTTATTCTCCTTATTTTCCATGTCTCCGAATTTTGGATGACTAAGGATTAGAGAAGTTAACTGTATTTTTTTTTTGAAACTTTATGGACAGTTAGGATGGGTTGGGGTGTAAGCTGTTACTTCAGGAAACACTTTTTTTGTCTCAGTCAGGCTGGCCTCCTAAAGGTCCCAGAACTTCTCCAACAGCAGCATGGACTGGGGACCAAGGCTCATTCAAATGACAATAGTCCACTTCCTAGCTATCTCATGATGCAAAATGGGTTTAGTCCAACTCTAGAAGTCTCCATAGTCCTTAACAGTCTACATTGTTCAAAAGTCCAAAGTCTCTTCTGAAATCCAAGGCAAGCTCTTAACTGTGAACCACTGTGCAATTTAAAGACATACTACATACTTTCAACATCCAGTACCATGGAATAAACATTTCTGTTGCAAAATGGAGGCAGCAGGTCACAGTGAGGTAAGACTGGACGAAAGTAAGAACAAAACCCAGCAGAGTAAACTCCAATCCTATACCTCCAAGTCCAAATGTCTGAGACTTTAGTTTCAAAGGGCTTAGATGGTTCTGTTCCTTCTTCAACATATATATCTCTCTCTCTTGGACTGGTTCTATGCCTTGTATGCAGCTTTCCTTGGCAGATGCCTTATGACTCCAGCATTTCCAAAATTTTAGGGTGTTTACTACAACTCAACCTTCATCATCACAACTTCATGCAATGGCATCTCAGAATCTCTGCTCATGGGCTTGAGTCCTGTCACACATTACCTGGCCACAGTCCCTCTCTCAAGCCAAGGGGAGGGACAAGACTCTCCTCAATCTCACATCTTTCTTCTCTCTAAAACCAGCACAATGTTGGCAATACTGCCAAGCAAGGCTGTCAACTTGAGCACAAACAGCTCTTGGACCACAAATGGCTACAGCAACTCCTTATGCAGCTCTTCCTTGAAGCAATAACTAGCCTTGGGTGAATGAGACTTTGCCTCAGGGCACCTTGCTTCTTAGTGACAGTAATCTCTTTGACAGTTATAGCCTCCTTTTCAGCACATGATGGTCACAATTGCAGGGTTCCTGGTGGCCTTTCCTTTCTTAGCTCTGCACCACCTGCTGCTCTTTTTCATTTCAGACCTGCACTAAGATTAATCAGCACTAACCATACCATAGATGCTGTGCTATGTTGCCTTGAAAATTCTTCTGCCTCACGTAAATTCTCAGGACATGGGCAGAATATAGCCGGATTCTTTGCCAAAATATCAAAGAATGTCCTGTGTCTCTGTTGCTGATAGAGCCCTTGTATTCCTCTAAAGCACCTGGACCTTTCCTGTTGAGATCTGCTGTCTGCATTCCTCTTAGCACGAGCTTCATCCAGGTTCGTATAAGAATGACTCGTTGAGCTCTGTTCACAGTACCCAACGGCTTCTCAGAACTAAAGTTCTAGCATCTTATGCATTACTGCACAAAACATGGTCAGGTTCTCTGTAGCCATAGCCCACTTTCCTATTACGAGTGTCTGTATTAGTTGCTTTTTTGGTGCTGTAATAAAACAGCATAACCAAAAGCAAGTCAGAGAAGAAAGAAATGAGTTTTGGCTTACAATTCCAAAGATAAAAGAGTCCACCATGGTAGGGAAGCCATGACATGACGTGGTCAGGAAGGGGAAGCTGACTGGTCACATTTTTATACACTCAAAGGAAGTAGAGAGAACAACAGGAAGTAGGGCTATAAACCCTTAGAGCCTACCACTACTGATGTACTTCCTCTAGCAAGGCTGTACCTTTTAAAGACTCCCTAATTTCCCCCAAGACAGTACTACCAACCAACCAGGCACTAATTGTTCAAATAAATGACCTATTGGGAACATTACTCATTTAAATCCCTACAGGTCATCCTATTTTCTCAAGAAGACTCAAGTTTCTCTAATTACTTCTCTACCATTTATCATCTTTACATTACTATACTCAGAATAAATTCAATCATCTTAGAATCAGAAATGCCTTGGCTTACTGAGCTATGGTGACACACACATTAAATCCCAGCACTCAAGGAGGCAGAGGCAGGTGAAGCTCATGAGTTTGAGGACAGCCTGGTCTACAGAGCAAGTTCCAGGACAGCTAAGGCTATACAGACAAATCCTGCCTTGAATAGCACCCCTCTTAAAAAGCCTTGATTCAGGCCAAGACCTATCTTAATTAGCTGTAAAACCTCAAGAATGATAGCTAATGTCTATGGGCTTTACTTTTCCATCTGTTAAATGGACAGAGTAGTCTCTATCTCCCTAAAGAGATAGACTAAAGGTCTAATAATGGGTCACATGGCCTCTCCTTTACTTTGCTTTCCCATCTCTCTCCATAGCAGGAGAATTTACTTGGTTAAGTGCCTCTGTCTGGTGTTGAGGATTGGTTCAAATGCTTTGAATTAATTTGGCCCCTAAAATTGGGAATCTATGTGTCCAAATGCTGGAGGTCCTTGTCCCCAATTGGCTTTTGATCAATCAGTAAAGAGCCAATAGCCAATGACTGGGCAGGTAGACTGAAGTGGGATCTTTGGACTTGGACTTGAGGGTGAGGTTGGGGGTTGGGGGTGGGGCTAGGAACTGGAAGGAAGAGAGGAGAATTGCCAGGATTCAGAGGGAGACAGATCAGATTTAGAGCTGCAGAAGAGAAAGCCAACCAGCCATGTAAGAATTCGGGTAAGTGGCCACTGGCCACTTCCTCAACTGGGCCTGGGGTAGCAGAGGAGCAGGGGTTAGGAGTTTCAGGAGTACCGGAGGGGAGCATTTTCTAGCAGGGGAAGGTTTAGGAGTGCCCAGTCTTTGAGCCAGTTGTAGCATGTCAACAATTAACTGGTATACATGTGTGTGCGCACGTGTGCATGCATGCGTGTGTGTGTGTGTGTGTGTGTGTGTGTGTGTGTGTGTGTGTGTGTTTCATTTGTGAATCCAGATTGCTCCTGGATGGGTGCACAGTGTAGCAACCTACCGCTACAGTCTGGTCTTTCTCCAGAACTTCCAATTTCTGCTTATATTGACTTAAAATTAAAAGCTAGAAGTAGCAACGCTGTCTGTCTGTGAGTCCCTCTTTCTCCATGCTTACTTTCTGCGTGCACTGGATAACAAGGTCATCCCTCCCTCCTTGTCCCTAGAGATATGCCTTAAAGCATCGCTGGAGAATGAAAGCAGAACACTGAGCCAGTTTGTGCCTGGCAGCACCACATACAGCACCAGCTTAGGAGCTGACCCGCTCATCAGCATCATACCTATGCCCTTTGAAGCCTCATGAGATGAAATGAGCATTTTACTGTAACAGAAACACCGAGCGGTACTGTGAACGGCTGGCAGCTTTAACAGCTACAGGTGATGGACAGGATGGTAGTGTACCTAACAGAGATATGCTGATCATATAATGATTAACATTACAGGGAACGAAGAAAAGTAGATTGCTTTATAAAATTAGAAACAGCACCCAAATTAGAGCCTTTTGATTGCTTATCTCCAGAATTATTCAGCTTGATACTTTATGATCACGGTTGACTGCAGAAACTGAAACCACACAGGATAAAAACCACAAATAAAGGAAGATCATTGTATATTTTGCTTCCTTCAGGAAAGCCAACCTATTCCAGCACAGTGTACATCATATCACAAGAAACTGTTCTTTTGTAATGAAGCATTCTTTGGCCAATACACAGCTTTCTGAAGTTGCCACTACAGACCTCCCAGGGTAATGCAGCTTTATTATTTTATCTTAGGACTCTGATTTAAACCCTAAGTATTTGAAGGAGATTGACAGGTCATTATAGCCACTGACCAACTGCATACCTGGATTAGGATCAGAACTGTATCTACAGACCCATGACAGAATGTGGCCAAAAGCCACTGTAAAGCCCAGCTATCCAGAAAACACAGCCCATGCACTGGGCTGTCATGGCTCACAATCTGAGACGAGTACATGCCCTCTCTCACTCAGAAAGGATCCATTTTCTCACTAAATCCCTCAGTTGTGGGAACGGCTCTTGGCACCCTATCCCCTCTGTGAGCAAAACAGATGTCACACATGGACTCAAATCCAAATCATAACCACTGGGCTTCCCTGCCCTCTGACAGTTAACACCACTGCACACACACAGTTTGTTCATTCAGAGTGAGATTCCAGTGCAAGTTTTGTCTCTGGAATTAGAAAAGCTATTGTTATCAGACCAAACCACACCCTGTACATTTGCTCTCTACTCTGGCCTCAGATCTACTTCTCCTGCCTTCTCACACACCTCTGCTCTTGCCATGTAGAACTGACCCTCTCCCTTCCCAGAGAGACCTAGAGAATTCTAAGAGTGACAGTCATTTCTCCATCCTCACTTCTAACTATGGAACAGATATTTCCTAAAAGCCTGTGACTGAGGAGCTAAAAACCCAGAGCACTGAGGACCTGTGGTGGCCAGAAGTCCCTCCCTAAGTAGTGGTTTCTTACTACATTCTCTCTCTGTCACTCTGATTACTCATTAAATAAATATGAAAGGAAGTAAAAATCCCATCATTTTAACCCCTGAATAAGAGCATGAGACAATGGTATAAACCTGGATTGTTTTGAATTTTTTAATGTCAGGCTGAGATGTTTAGTTTTTCCTCATATTCATGTAATTATAGTTAACTAGACAGGGATGGCTCAGTTAATTGTATTTTTTTTCTGACTTTTAAAAGTTGAATGTCCATGAGCCATGTATTCTAACCTCTGTTTAACCAGAAACAAATCCCAAATAAAATGAGGTACAGGAAAAATGCATAGCGTTCTTCTAATTAAACTCCATGCCAGCCCACTTTGAAAATGCCTAAATATTAAGGGTATAAAACCAACCAACCCTAGAAATGTAAGAAACGCAGATTTAATAACAGTTAATTACTACCAGGTGTATTAGCGTGTCTGTGAAACACTCCTTTTATCTCCCATTCAAGCTCCACAGCGAGCATGAAAGCAGTAAGTAGCGTGGATAATGAAATACAGGAATTAATTCTTGATTTCACTGAAGTCCTGGACCAAGGTGTCCTCGCTAACAAGAAGAGACGAACATTAGTGAACAATCTGGAATTCTCTCAAGACAACCTGACACATCCACATAAAAAACCAAAAACTGTAAAAAAAAAAAGACCCTAATTGTTACACCCAGTCTGCAGCTGTAGGAGAGGAATGTCCTCCTGGGATTCTTAGGATCACTGAAGGGCATCTTGACTGCCAACAAGAGATGCCAGGAGGTCCCTGAGTCACCTCATGCATGGCTGACTTGCCCCATCCCAGCCACTGTTACATTCTGGCCACAGAGAAAGGAGGCTGTCTTTACAGTCGACACCACTTCAACACAGAGTGTTAGATAAAGGGGCTAGAGAGGCATATTGCTTCCACGCCACAGCGATCACATCCGTACCACAATGCAGGCACCTAATCTGGATTATAAGGGAAACAGCCCATACCCTTCATCTTCTTGTAAAATTCAAGAACTAAATTGGGTCCGAAACGAAATCCTTTTTAAGTACAAAGGTGATATCACCTAGCAAGAGAAGCCTCCCTTGCTTTGGGAAATAAAATCGACAAAGAGTAAAATTTCCCAGGGGAGCACTTGAGAAAAAGTCTGTTCATAAGATTGTCACTTGGGGTTATGTGTGGTGAGGCTATGGCTCCGGTGTGAGAGACAGGAACTCTGCATGCTTCCTGTGAGGACGGGAGGTAGAGACTGTCAGATAACCCCCACATACTTTGAACATCTTTGCACTTTTTAAACCAGAAAACGGCCTTTGAGCGTCAAGCCTGAGCACCCACATGTAAGCTCTTATGGAAGCCAAGGCCTGCTTGCCTTCCATGTTTCTCGAAGGCATGGTCATATCGGTTCACTTGAGAGAAGTCTACCCTCAAGCCTAAGCCCACCATTTAATGTTAATGCTAAGTACAAACCCAGGGCAGGGTGTGCATCTACACTTCAGTTTTCTCTTGTTTTGTGTCAGTTACTAAAGACACCATCCTGCAGGAAGACAATAAGTCGAGTCCTTTTTGGAGCTTGGCACCTTAGGATGTGAGGACACAGTGGCTCCCTCTCTATGTGGTCCTATATCCAAGCACTCCAGCTCCACTGGCAAATCTTGGGGTGGAGTGGGGGGAGGGGCTCACACAGCTTCTCTGGACATCATCAGCTGTGTCCAGACCCACTGTTCTGCACACCGCCAGCTTCTCTCATGACCCGCCTGTCTTCCTCCATCCTGGAAGCTGGAGGAGGTCAGGAGGAAGGGCTATTTGTCTTGGTACCTTTGCACTGGATGATTGCAGGTGACTGACAAACACAAAGTATCACATTGTGCCCAGGTGACTCTGTGCTGCCCATCATTCTAGTAGCTCTGGTCATAGCGACTGGATTTGACTCAAAGATTCTCAAAACGTATTTCATAGGAATCAGACCCATCAGGTTGCTCCATGAAAAGAAGACTACACAGTCAAACAACTTCCAGAAGCATAATGTGTCCCCTTATCAGTGTCTAACATCCTCAACCTTATAGCAAACTGTGGAGGAAAAGAGAGGAGAAACTGCAGAACTCATTTAGTTCCCTACTTCCCAAGTCTAATGTCAGCATGCCCTTCTTTCCACGACTCCATGTGGCTTTAGAATTCTACAAAATTCTCCACTTCCAAGCCCGTATCACTCAGGCAGGTAGACTGTAATCGAGCTGTAATCGAGGCCACACTTGGAATTTAGGAATCACAATGGGACTCAAATCAGGAAGAAAGGGAAATAAGAAGGGCAAGATTCTGCCTAACCAAAAATTTCCCACTCCGTTCATATATGTATGTATGTGTGTATATATATATATATATAGAGAGAGAGATATATATATATGAGAAAAGTGGATTATTTAAATGGATTTACAGATATTTTTCAAGCAAAGGAGTGTAGTATTCTTCAAAAAGTTAATTTAAAAGTCCAGATGTAAACACATACACACAAACACATACACTGACACATGCGCACATGCACGCACAGAGAGAGAGAGAGAGAGAGAGAGAGAGAGAGAGAGAGAGAGAGAGAGAAATTGAAATTAAGAACATGGCTTGCAGGGATGCTGTTCAGACTTCCATTCCTGTCAGGAGAATGACCTAAAGGTACACTGCTCAGAACCCCCTTTTCAACCCCAGAACCATTTGCAACGACTACTCTGAGCTCTGAACATAATTCTCTCTGTCCATGTGTATAACTGAGGGTATTTTAAGGCTATTAGATGGTGAAATGGATGAATAATGGTGGTTTGGTTTGAATTTTTACCCCTCTGGGACATTTTCAGAGTAGCATAAAGTCTTTAATATGAGGGTATGTCTTTTTTTTTTTAATTATAGGAGCCAAAAGTCTGTTCATTCTTCTAAGTATTCAGCGCCACCATCCACACATATCTAGGTCATCCCTGCTGCCATTAATCATCCCTGTCTTCTGTCAAAGGCCCCAGATCTCCAGGATTAGAGCCAACCATTGCCCCACAGTAATTTTAGAGTTGCCCCTCAAGCAGAGCACCACGAAGCCAACCCAATATGTTTTCCAAAAGGAAAGGCAGCAAATTGTGTCCTCGAAGCTGCTGTATAAATGTAATCAAGGTCATCTGACGTGGAAGGGGAGACCTTGAGCACTCTTAAGAAAATAGCCCAGGCCATGCAGCAAAGATGATCACGTGGATGAACACTGGCTCAGGGAAGTGACATTTTGGGGGAAGAATCGTACCCAATACTAAGTGTACGACTATGTATGTCATGCCCTGGAATGGCTCTGGCCAGAACCCTCTAATGTCATCCCATGTTTCTTAGAGATGATTCTGTTCACCTTGACTGTTTGCTGATGGGGAAACATTTGAAAGAAATCTAGAGGTAATTATTCTCTGGAAATGTTAGCAGAAGATATATCTCACCTCAACTCTACCTGAGAGTATGGAGCAGGGGTTGTGTGGCTCTACTGTCTGGCACAGGGAATCCCCTAGCTTTCTAATCACGAAGAAATAGATCCTTGACAGGCCCATGCCACAAAACATACCCAAGCCATATTTCATGGACTTCCCTGGGGAGGATGTATCCAGAACCAACAGGGGTAAGTGACAGAGTGTAAGTCTTCTTCCAACAGAGAGATTCTGCACAGAGCACCAAGCTTCTGACATCCCTGGACAGTAGCTTGTGTGTGGTACTGGGTGCATGCTCAGGCTTTTACTCACATCTATACCACGGAAGCAAGGAGAGATGAGAACTTCTGGGTATAGACACCCAAACTGAAAGATGAGCAGGAAGCCAGGCCATCTCATACCTGCAGACATCCATTTGCTGAAGTCAGCACCAGATTCCACATCCAAGTCAGAACACACCAGGAGGGAAAGCTTTGTCTCCTAAGCCTGACTCCAGAAACTATTCCCTGCCCAGTTCATTCCTTATCAGAACATTGTCCTACCAGGGGAAGGGCCTGGAAAGGCTTTCCTGGAATCATACCTAAGGCCACAAAAAGAAGTTTCTACTGCCACTGACTGCCCTATCAATCTTCTACTGTCAGTCTCTCCTAGGATTCTCCCGACCCCAAGATCATGTAGACATCTTATTTTAACTTCTCTTGTTTGATAAATAGCTTTCTCTACACAGTTTATAAGTCATTATTCTACTCATGATTCCCCACAAAAGGGAAGTAAAGCAGCACACACCCTAAGCCTCTGTGCCAGACCCACAGCCCACTGATATTCTAACTCTATATATGTGAACCTGTTGTTTGGGAAGGAGTCTAGCTCACGTTACCTGCTCTACTCCTGTTTCGTAGCACACCTAGACTCTCTCATCTGTGACTACATCTGTGAATAAAGTAAATCCACTTTACTTTCACCATACTTGTGTAGGGGTGATGTTTAGAAAACAACGCCTGGTCCAGCTTGTTCCTAGGCAGTCACTATGTTCTCAATGTTCCTCAGCTCCTACCAGAGATCCAGCTAGCTAGACATGCAGGCCCTGGCACCCATGAGATGCCAGCATGGAGAATGGCTCTGCCAATCCCCCATACTGCATCCATAAAGCTCGGCTGAACCCCAGACAATATTTGGCATCCTCACAGTAAGGTAGAAATGAGACTCTTAAAGCTTAATGATTATCTAAAGGACTTGTATATTCAGAAATGCTCAATCAACAAGATGCCCACACAATTAGAGTTGTTACCTACTATCTAACCTTTTGATAGAATTTGCTACCCAGGACAACTTTTGACATATCCTTGGTTCTCCATGGCTGATAGCCTCCTTCTTCTCCTCCACTTCCTCTATTTCTCTACTCCCCTTCCTCTCTTTCTCTCCCAGCTCCACCTCCTCTTCTACTCCCTAATCACTGAGCTCCACTGCGAATACAATGTAGCAGAATAAGTATCCTGCTACATACTTGTGACAATTGTTTTAAGGACAGACACTCCCTCAGACAACCAACCTGGTTCTGTAGTGTCCTACCTGTTCACAAGATCCATTGACAACCTGATTGTCTGCACCTATACTTTCTCTCATTTCCAACTGTGCAGAAGACCTGGGAATTGTCCACTGCTTAAATTCCAACTCGTTTTGAAAGTAATCACACTCAGAAGTGGAGATAGTTCTATAGCAGAAACACCAATGTCAAGATTTCCTGACTCTGTTCTCATGATCTCCAGAGAGTGGCAGACCACCTCAACCTTGCATACTAATCTGTAGTCAACATTTTGGATGTTGAACTTGACTGGCTATTTACCTGCCCAGCCCCCCTCCCACCCCCTACCCCTCCTCTGTATTCTTCCCTGTTGGCTTCCAACATTCAAACATCATACTTCACTAATTCTGCACCTATGTGGTACTCACACCAGCCCAGGTTCCCGTTCTCTGTCACTGTCATCTCTCACTCATGTGACTTAAGTCTCCTGGTCAACCTTTGTTTTCTAGACCCACCCTTGCTCTCACTAACTGTGGTAATCTTTCTAAAATGCAAATATGTCTATGTCCCTCTCCCATTCAGAATACACCAGGCCTCTGGTTCCCTTTAGGATAAAGGTCTCATTCTTCCTGAGGACACCCTGTCATGCTTTAGGCTTTTTTGTCAAGGTCATTGTTTCTGGTTTTCCTCTCACTAAAGACTCTGTGTTAAGTGTGCCGCATTCTGTCACCTCTGGGACTTCACATGTGCTCTTCCCAACTCAGAATATTCTCTGTCTTCACATAGCCATCGTGTGTATCAATGTGAGCACCACTTTTTCCAAGGAGCCTCCTCTGAGCCCTCCTCATAAACTTCTTTGCCTGGGTGGCTGTCCTCTCCCTGTGTCCTTCCTTAATAGGAGCCTAAAAACCCTGTAGAGCTCAACCCTCTGTGGTATAACATTCCATAAAGCCAGGACTGGGTACTGCCTGTATCTCTAAAACCCTTTACTCCCAGTAGACTAAAGATGTTCACTCACTAGCTTGTCTTCAGTTTACAGCAGATTATTTGCATGAAATAATGCTCGATAAAAAAGTTTGGTGGGTTAATAGGGGGTTGGAGCCTCCCAGAGTATCCTAAAATGATCACTGTAGTCTTGAGGACCAAGGTGGTTAGTTTCCGTCTAAGCTCAGTGTCTTTCCACAGATGGTCTGATGGATGAGTGATTTCTCATCATGTCTTTTGATAAATCATCTATGGGACTACCATAAGTTGAAGGTAGACACTGTGCTGAGGTTATATGTTCTAGAGAATGTTGTCAGTTGCAAAATCTTGGTAGAGTATTGAATGAATTATACATCTTGACTTTTGCTAGTTATCCATAATTCGGGGGGTGGGGGTTGCAATATTTTTTCTACTCTAAAGTGTACCCAACTTGAAACTTCCCTGGAGAGCATTGAGTCATGAAGCAACCTCAGTCAGTGAGAGATATTCTCACTGGACTCTGCTGTCCACATAAGGGGGCTAGGTCAGTGAAGTGCTTGCTGTGTAACTATGAAGGCTTGAGTTCAAATCCTCTTGCACCCACTTGAAAAGCCAGACACTGTATGCATCTATAATCCTAGCCTTGGGGTGGCACAGATAGGAGGATCCCTGGCCTTGGTGTCCAACCAGCCTAGCCAAATCAGTAGGCTCCAGGTTCCCTGAGAGTCTGTCTCAAAACACAAGGTGGAGAGTGACTGAGAAAGGTACCTACCCTCCACCTTTAGCCTTCACACACATGTGCACACAAGTCCATGTGAGCCTGAGCACACATGTACACACACACACACACACACAGACACACACACACACACCCCACCCTTGCAAGGATCATTTAATGATATAACAGGAACAAGTCCCCTAAACCGCTGCAGGGCACAGATTTGCCCTGATTTTTTAGCTGTACTTGGTATAATTCAACACCTCGGTAAGGCTGAAGAGCAGTAACTGAATCGTGTAAAGTACTTATCAAGTAATTATGCTATTAAAATGACACCCGTCAGTCAGTACACACATTGTCTTTGTCTCTGAATTCTTTGTCTTCTCTGTTTTATTAGTCAAAACACTATTTTCAGCACCATCCTTACGAACGAAGAAATCTATATTTAAGTAATATTATTAGACGGTAAGATAAGCCTGCAAGGGGGAGTCAGAGGAACCTGGCATCAGGCAAGGGGCAGAGTGGCAGGCTTTTGTGACAAAGACCCAAGCTTCATGCTTCTAACCCACTCTCCACATCACCAAAGCTTGCTGCTCACAGTTCAAACCCGTCAAGAGCAAGCATGGGCAGGAAAGCACCGGCTATACAGGTGGAGCCAAATCACTAATATAATTGCTTAATTAACTAGAATTTTGAAGATAATATATATTCTTTTCAAATTTAATTCAGAAATATTAAAAGTTCTCATTTCCAACCAAATGTGAATTTGGGGAGGTACTAAGTATATTTACAAGAAATAAAATAAGAAAAATATTTAATTGTACTTTTATATTGCTCAACCACACTGCTAAGTTAGTTAGAGTCAGAGGGATTCTGAAGGAGACATGCCTGACAATACTAAAATAACATTTCTCCAGGGAAAAGAACCATGGCTATTGTGGTAGTTTGAATATGCTTGGCCTGTGGGAAGTGGAACTATTAGGAGGTGTGGCCTTGTTGGAGTGGGTGTGGCTTTATTGGAGGAAATGTGCTCAAGCTCCTTCCATTGTGGAAGAGACCCTCCTTTTGACAATGTTCTTGGTGCCTTCAGATCGAGATGCAGAACTCTCAGCTCCTTCTCTAGCACCAAGTCTGCCTGTATAATGCCATGCTTCCTACCACGATGATAATGGACTGAACCTCTGAAACTGTAAGCCAGACCCCCAATTAAATTTTTGCTCTTATAAGAGTTGTCTTGGTCATGGTGCCTCTTCACAGCAATGAAATCCTAACTAAGGCAGCTACGTTTAGCAATCATAGATTAAGCATTCACAACCATCTGAAATGTTGCACTCCTACAAGGACAGCTATCAGAAATGTAACATGCAGGAGACTAGGATGAGGACCCAGTCAGTAAGTACTGACAACAGAAGTACTAGACTTCAGATACCTAGCACCCACATTAGAAGCTAGGTACCCATAATCGCATTGCTGGAGAGGCTGTGACAGGTGGAGTTGTTGTCAGCCTGTCTGACAGATCAGTGACCACCAGGCTCTGTGAGGCCTGTCTCAAAACACATAGGTAGGAAGCAACTGAGGATAATTTCATAGGCATGCACATACATGTGGACATACAAACAAACATGTACATAATCATAGACTATATACACACACCAAAATATACAAAAGAGCAAGAACTAAGATTAAAAATGAAGGGAGAATTTTAGAGAAAAGTAACAAGAAAAGGAAAGAAGTTTAGTCAGCCCTGAGTTGTTGAAGAGAGAACACTGGGAATGGGGCAGGACAAACAAGGCGAGGTGGATTAATAAGGCAAAAGAAGCAATAAGAAATAAAGACAACACGAAAAGCTGAGAATATGGCCCAGATGTGGAGCGCTTCCTAGCATGTATGTGTGTCTGTGCTAGCTTCAGTTCAAAAAGAGATTGTGGGGGTGCATCCTGGAGAATCTGGATGATAGATAATATCTTAAGCATTGGGGAAGGAAATAACAAAATCTGCAAAGTTTCAAAAGTAGAGGATGCTGTGGTTGGTCGTGGGCTAACAGAAAGCAAGAGAAAACAGACTAGGGTTGAATTATTGCTCAGCATTGCAAGCAGGGAGGCTGAGTGCAAGGTGTGCCTCCCTGGGAGCAGACTGGAGGGCACAGGAGGAGGCTGTGCTGGAGACTCCAGGATAGAGCCAGGAAGAACACATGGAGCAGACAAGGTGAGCTAGTTCCAGCATGAAAAGAGGGTTCATTGGTTGTAAACAGGGAAGGGAAAGGGGTGTGAGACATTCCTGGAGGGAGGAACAAGGATTAAATTGTCCTTAAACACACAGTTGTTGAATTTAATTTACCCTGGGGAAAGTCATTTCAAAACAAGGAGAAATTTAATATGACTTCTCAAGGGTTTACCCTCTGACACAGTCTGCCTACATTCATGAGTGCTACACCCCCACAATGGTATGTAATTTCATCTGGCACTCCTAAGTGCCCCCAACATTTCTCCAGCATGAGGGGTTCCACACACACTACTCCCTACCTACCTCTCTGACTTTATCTGTCTTTCAACCTTAAGGCTTCCTTCAGAAATTCAAGCTGTGACAGGATCCAGCCCCTGAGGACGCCCAATCTTGCTTTATTATAAACTTCTGACAGCCTGCTGCTTTCTTTTCCTTTATTTGTTTTTTGTTTGGTTGGTTGGTTGTTGGGGCTTTTTTGTTTTGTTCTGTTTTTGTTTTTGTTTTTTTGCTTCTCTTGTGTGTGCCATGTTTAAGTCTATGTTCACATGTATGTATATTGGCCAATGCATATGTATACATGTATATGTAGAAGCCAGAGGCACACTGTGGTGGATTGAATAAGAATGGCCCCCAGAGGCTCATATATTTGAATGCTTAGCCATCAAGCAGTAGCAGCATTTGAAAGGATTAGAAGGATTAGGAGATGTACTGGCATTGGAGGAAGTGTGTCACTGAGGGTGGGCTTTGAGGGTTTTAAAAGTCCATGCCACACCCAGAGTCTCTCTCTGTCTAAAGATTACAATATAGCTCTTAGCTACTGCTCCAGCACCTGCCTGCATTCTGCCATGCTCCCTGCCATGATTAAACCTCAGAAACTGTAAGCAAGCACTCAATTAAATGCTTTTTTTTTTTAAAGAGTTACCTTGGTCATGGTGTCTCTTCACAGCAATAGAACAGTGACTAAGACATTGACATTAGATATCTTTTTCAATCACTGTCCACCTATATTTTTTGTTTTGTTTTGTTTTAAGACTGGCTGTCTCACTAAATCTTGACCTTACTGATTGGCTAGCTAGCCAGTGAGTCCCAGGATCCTCCTTTCTCTACATCTTCAGCACTGAGGTTACAAGTGTGCTGCTGTACCAAACATCTTTACATGGGTGCTAGAGACGGGGCTCAGAGCCTCACACTCGTGTCTTACTAGCAGTTACCTCTCCAGCCCTGGCCTCGAGCTCACTGTAGCTGAGACTTAATACAGTCTTCCACTGCTCTTTGCTTCTTGACTTTGGGTAGACCATGATGAGAGGCTCCAAGTCCTGCCACTTGACTTTCTCAGCAGGGTGGACTGACTATACCTTGAACTGTGACCCGAAAGGAACCCATTCTCTCTTACGTTGCTTTTACCAGGGTGGTTTTTGGTTGATTTTTTAATCCCAGAATGGTATATGTTCATTAGCCCCTATATACCTCTTTAGTGGTCCTTACACATGTACAGGCAGATGATCTTTATAAGAACCACTAGGGAGCTTGCTATTTTATAGATAAGGAAGTTTAGGCACTTTTCATTCTTTCCTGAACACAAACTCACTTGAAGCTTTAAGATATTCAAAATATTCAAATAGTATTTAAACACACACAGTAACAAACACAACTCCTCTACCTAATTCTTCACATACCTTTGCCAGCTATAATGGTTTGCATATGCTTGGCCCAGGGGGTGGCACTATTTGGGGATGTGGCCTTGTTGGAGTAGGTGTGGCATTGTTGGAGTGGGTGTGTCACTGTAGGAGTGGGCTTTAATACCCTAGTCCTAGCTTCCTGGAAGTCAGTATTCTGCTAGCAGCCTTCAGATGAAGATGTAGAACTCTCAGCTTTGCCTGCACCATGCCTGCCTGGATGCTACCATGTTCCTGCCTTGATGATAATGGACTGAATCTCTGAACCTGTAAGCCAGCTCCAATTAAATATTGTCCTTATAATGTTGCCTTGGTCATGGTGTCTGTTCACAGCACCAAAACCCTAAGACACCAGCTCACCATGACAAGCTTAGCCTATCTTGACCACAGTCTCTCCTCTGGCTCTTCGGGCCATCTCACACACATCTCAGTTACTTAGTCACTGGGTGGATGGAACCTTAGGCTCTGGCCTGATAAGTCCTTAAGTTGACACCTCCAGTGACACCCACCTGGGAAACGTTGGCCAGTTCCTTCAACAGTGCTGCCTCACATTGCAACCTAGCTCCTGCCTGCTCCAAAATCGACTGACCAGGAACTAATTCTTGGTCTTCCAAGCATGTTTGCTTTGTTTTTGTTTGTCTTGATTGGTTTTGTTTGGTTTGTGTGTGATATGTGTGAGTGTGTGTGTGTGTTTCTGTATCTGTGTGTATGAATGTGTTGTTCATGTGAGTAGGTATGTGACTATGCATGTGTATTCATGAGCCCATGAATGTGCTTCTGGAGTAGAGGTTGTGAGTCACTTGTACCTCCAGAAACATAGCCCTGTGCTGGATTCTTTCTGCCCATCATCTCATTAAAGTCTGACAGGAACGTTACAACGCAGACTAAACACGTCCTCTCCAGTCCTTGCTTTCTGATCCCTCAGGTCTCTTAGGTGCCTCTTCCTCTACACAGTCAGCCATACACGTAAGCCCACTCAGCTCTCCCAGCCGTGCTAGCACCTTAGATTGAGGTCTTTGACCACCTTTCCCCACAGCAGTGAAAAAGCAAGTCTGCTCACGCCTTCTCACTCAGCAGCAGGCTGGTGTCTTTGATTTTGACCAAATTCTTAGCTGCTAAAATTTGTGACATTATCTAGGTCTTTGTTCTATTTGACTACAAGTAACAATCTAAGAACCAATTCACAATCTAAACACAAAGTAACACTCTAAGCCTGTAGAAGGTAAGACAAAGTCATCCTTGGCTAGGTAAGAGCCTGTCCTGATGGCTATCCTATTTGTCCTTTTAGTCCACCCTCAGCTTCCTAACGTTTCCCAACCCTTTCTTTTGCCTTTAGGTTTTCTACTTAGGGCCAGCAAGATGGTTCTGTGAATAAAAACACTTGCCATACGAGTCTGACAACCTGAGTCCCAACAGCAACAGCAGAACACACAATAAAAGGGAGAAACCTGATCACACACACACACACCCCACATGCACATGCACACGAACATGTACACATGTACACACACATGCAACATATGCACACACACACATACACACCCATACTACAACACATGCTTCGACATATACACACACACACTCTTACACATACATATACTCTCCCACACTCATATACAGATTGACACACTCACACACAATCATAAACACAATGATGACAAATTATGTTTAATGTTATACCCTTCTCCCTCTATAGCTTCACCTTTTAAAACTGTGACGTCAGCTATGCATCTGATAGTAATCTAATGAACTGAGTCTATTCTAAATTGCTCATGCTTTTTACAGACCATGAACTAAAAGGTATATTCACATCCCAAACTCAATCAAGTGCAAAACCAAAGCATGCATGTGAGTCTTTCTCTTGACTTCCCATGTGGAATGATACTGTCATTTCTGCTGAAACTTAGAGTGCAATTATCTTTTTTTTAAAGACACACACACAAGCCCTAACATTTACTTAGCTTTAAACATATGCCAACCATCTTATATAATTATTTAATACTTATTATCATCACAGTTATATCATTGTTTTCCAGAAGAGGAAATGAAAGCCTGAAGAGTCCATTTCACTTGTTTAAGGTCACTGTGAGCCAAATTTCAATACCAATATTTATTTGTTTACTTCTTTGCTTTCCTTAACTAATTTTTTTAAACCTCCTACATGACTACTGTACTTATATCAACTCCACCCTTTAGTTCCCCCTCCAGCTCTTTCATTGGTCTTCCCTTTCAAATTTATGAATTGATCATCTTAATTACTGTTGAGCACGCGCACACACACACACACACACGCGCGCGCATGCACACACACGCAGGCACACATACACACACATACACACACGCACGCATACAGGCTACTAAGCTCATTCAGTTTTGTTCAAGAGTATAGTCATCTTCTAGCTCTCCTTCTCTGCTACCTTGCCCCCAGTGACTGAGATCTATTTACATTTGAAAGCGTATCTTCTATCTTCTTGTCCTTAACTCCACACTTCTTCATCAGTATCCGGTCCACAGCAATTACAATTGTCTCATATCAGTGAAGACTCCTGCCAACACCTCTAACATTGTCTGTGTTGCAAAACCTCAGACCCTTTCAGGTCCATCTTTAGGCTACTTCTTTAGTAATATGTAAATATCTATCTATCTATCTATCTATCTATCTATCTATCATCAATTATCTATCTATCAGCTATCTGTTCTCCATATGTATGCCTTCCTGTGTGACCTCCCTTCTCAGGTATATCTGAGGCAGGATAAAAAGACAGAAAATGATGGGACCAGGAAGGGAAAGAAGCCCTCGCCTGGGGTCTGCTGTGGCCTTTTGCCAGCCATGAAGCATCAATCATCAAGTGCCTCTGGCCTTTCTCCTTCCCAGCTGGAAGCCTGTAATTTTCTAGGAATCTCGCCAGAAACCTAATTTACAGAGAAAGCACACATCCTAACCCTCTCATGCAACCCTGGTGGCTCCTGGTTTCACCTTATCAGTTTCAAGGCATATCAGAGCATCCTCTTCTACTTCTGAAAATGAAAATGAAAGGGAGAAAAAGGTTTCTTAGCAACCTTACAAGATGCAACCTGAGAACCACCAAAATTATATATACAGCTAGTGCTAAGTCAGTTCATCACCAGAGTCTCTTTAATAGCCTGTCCAGGCAGTTGGGTATGTCTCTCTTACAGAAGTGCACAGCTGTACTCTTGGATGTGGGTGTGTCTTTCTTCATGAATGCCTCTCTTTCTCTTAACATTCATGCTTAAAATCTACATTTAAATTATCTTTAAGGGACTCTCCAATTCTGCTTTCTACTGACTAGTCTTGAAATTCATTTCTGTCAAAGCCACAAATCGAAGTTTGGCCTGAGTTTGAGGTCCCCAAAAGATTAGAAGAAGCCTTCAGGCTGCTGGGAGGGACAATATGGAGCTGGTGTCTATCCTTTTACCTCTGATACCTTCCTCTATTCCGGAGCTTATCACATACTTGGCTGGGAGCTCCTTGAGATTAGAGGCCCTATGTTTGCTTATGACATAACAAACACTAAATAAATCTCTGTTGTATTTGGTGAGCTGGCCTCCATCTTTCTCCCAGCACCACCACTTCAATGGGCCTCTAAATCTCTTCCACTGACCTGTTTCTTGCTGCCCAGAAGGACATTTACTTCCTGTCTCCTCCACAAAATTCCAGGTTGGGTTGCTAAATTCCTTTTCCTAACACAGATCTCTGATTCATACTTCTCTTGTTCACAAACCTTCCAATTGCTTGTGAAATTAAAACAGGGCTGGAAGATGCTTGCACAGTTAAGAGCTCCTGTTGCCCTTGCAGTGGACCTAAGTTGGGTTGCCAGAAGCCATGCTGTTTGGCTCACAGAAGCTCCAAGGGACTTGACATCATCTCTGACCTCTGTGGGCAAGCACACACGTGTGCCATCTACACGTAAATGCACATTCTTGCACATAATTAAAAATCAAATAAATATGTTTTAAAGCAAAACTAAGGCTAGTGAGGTGACTTAGTGCAAGGGCTATCAACATGTTGGTCATGACCCCTTTGGCAGTCAAATGACCCCTTCACAAGGGTTGTATATCAGATATCCTACGTATCAGATATTTACATTACAATTCATAACAGTAGCAAAATCATAGTTATGAAGTAGCAATGAAAATAATTTTATGGTTGAGGGTCACCACAACCTGAGGTATTGTCTTAAAGGGTTGCAGCATTAGCAAGGTTGACGAACACTGACTTACTAGATAAAAGCACTTGAGCTTGAGCCAGATGACCTGAGCTCAATCCATAGCGCCCAGGTCCTGGGAGAACCAACTCTTACTCCCTTGCGCTACCTTCTGATCCACACAGGAGTACCATGGCATACGTGTTGCCAAAATAAATAAATTAATTTAATTTAATTAATAAATATCAAGTAAAATAAGTTTTTTAACCCTGAAATTTAAGTTCCCACAGTAAAAAAAAAAAAGTCTAACATCTCCTTCTAGATCTTTTTCTTCACAGTTACTTAATAACCCAACATCCAACATGGTACCATATAGCCAACCACATTCTGAACTTCAACTCTGCTGCTTCATGAGTTCCTTTCATTTGAGAAAGTTTAATCCATGACATCATTCCTGACCCAGCATGGACAAGTAACCCAACATTTACTCCTCATACTTCTGCTCATGCTACTTTGATGAACTGAATCATTTCTAGCTTGCTAACACTAGAGACAACCTCACTGAATACCCAAGATCTAACCCAAAACTACAGGTTCTTTATCTCACATTCCAGCTCATAATACATTTCAATCTTAAAATTTTATACTTTCCCATTGCCTCAACACATCCATATATAGGCTAGAAGTTCCCAGTCTTGATGGCATTGCTTTGAGTTGAGTTTCCCAATGAAAGCCAAATACATTAACTAAATTCTCTCTCACTTATGCACCTGACTCTGAATTTTTCTCTCTTAGATCCCTACTTATAGTATAAGTAGGCTCCCTTGGACACACACAACCATGCACACACACACACACCATGCACACACATGCACACACACAGGCATGCATGCACAGATGTGAATTACTGTTTTGTTAGAGCACATAACTGAAGTTGACTTGGTTTTCATGTGCCTCTTCTAGGTTTCCTCTTGTAGCCACCCCTGACTAACTGTCTCATGAAAGAACATAAAATAATTGCATCATGTATTAAAACACCTTGTCTATGTCAGCTAACAAAAGCAAACTCATGAAACTAAAAAGCTTCTGTACAACAAAGGAGGCAGTTAATCAAGTGGTTACAGCCTGCAGAATGGGAGGGAATCCTTGCTACCAAGCACTGGACAGCGGATTAATATCTAAAATATACAAAGAATTTAAATAACTAAATAAGGCAGCAAACATCCCAACTAGTAAATGAGCTAATGAAATGAATAAACAGTTCTCAAAAGACAAAATGTAAATGGTCAGTAAACAAATGAAAAGTGTTCAGTCTCACCAACCTTCGGAGAAGTGTGCATCAAAACTGTATTGAGACTTTCTTACTGCAGTTAGAATGGAAATCATCAAACAAACAAACAAACACTCCAAATGCTGTGTAAGGACAACATAAACCCATTTGTCTTCATTTAAGGACCAGGCCTAATTTTGAAAAAAATGTGTAAGGCACCAACCAGCTCCAGGGATAGACCAAAAATCCAGAACAAGATCATAAAACCCCCTCCCAAAGAACAGCCTGGGGATAACCACAGAAATGTGGAAATATCTTATCTCAGGATAGGCCATCTGTGTTGGGCAGCCCTATTTCATCACATGGTTAAACGTTCATGACATAGGAATGCAGAACACTGACCACCTGTGAGCCCTTAGCACCCACCAATAAAATTTTAGATTACCTAACCCTTCTCGAGAGTTCCCCAGTTCCCTATAAGAAGGCCTTTATGCCTTTGTCTGAGGTCGTCATTTCAAAGAATGGTTGACCCCTGTATGCTGGTTGTTTCTGCAGAATAAACACTCCTTGGTTTTGCATACTATCTGAGTCTGGGGTCTTCCTTCAGTGATTTCAGGCTCTTACATTAGGAGGATAAATGTGGACATAGGAGACATTATACTCTGCCAGAGGAAATATAAACTAATCCAACTTTCATGAAAATCAGCATTAAAAATTCTCAAGCTAACTCTTCTAAAGACCCAGCTACACAGCTCTTGAGTATTTACCCCTAAGACTTCAGGTCAGCATATTACAGAGATCTATGCACATCAGTGTCTACTGCAGGACTATTTATAACAACTAAATCATGGAACCAACGTAGGTACCCAACAGCAGATATGGGTAAGGAAACTGTGATGTGCATATACAATGGGATTTTTTCAACCAAAAATAAGAATGAATTCATGTTATTTGCTGGAGAATGAATGAAACTAGAGACAGTTGTATTTAAGTGAATTTAGTTCCAGGCAAATATTGTATGTTTTCTCTCATATGTAGTTCCTAGATTCTATCATATGTAGTCCCTACATTCTACATAGATATATAAAATTATGTAAGTATATTTCACATGAAAGAAGGAGGGAGTGGAGAGGGGCTAGCAGGAGAGAGTGGGGAGGGGCTGACAGGAGGGAGTAGGGAGGAAAAGGGTATGGCAAGCTAAAGGAATACAGTCCTATATAGAATACATGTTCTATGAAAATGGCCTTATGTAGTACAGCATTGTGTATGGTTAATGAAAATGTACAATAAAATACAGAAAATGAACTAAAATAATAAATAGGGTTCCCTTCATCCAATTCTATCTCTCTTTTTTTTTTTTTTTTTTGTTTGGTTTTTCGAGACAAGGTTTCTCTGTGTAGTCCTGGCTGTCCTGGAACTCACTCTGTAGACCAGGCTGGCCTCGAATCAGAAATCTGCCTGCCTCTGCCTCCCAAGTGCTGGGATTAAAGTCATGCGCCACCACCGACCGGCTCCAATTCTATCTCATTTTTAAAGCTCTCCCTTGATTTCTCAGTTCTACTCTGGCTCTGAGTTTTTCTCCTTTTTCCCAGCAAAGTTCCATAGAACGATTATTAGGAAGACTGTCCTCTGTCCCCTCTCCTCAGCTGCCCACACTGAGGGGAAAAATGATTTTCATGCCTATTTTAACCTATATGTGAGCCATCTTCGAGCTCCCTAGGTCCTCTTTAAATGAGTGTATAAAATCTCATCACTCTCCTAATACCAAATGCATCCTAGCAAAGATGCCTACGCCTCCCTGAGCCTTTTGTTTGGTGAGGATGACTGACCCAGGAAGCAATCCAAGATGAGCGTGTAGAGTCCTCGCTTACAATGTCTCAGTCATTAAAACAATGGCATTGTTGCACTTTTTTCAAAATGCACAATTATGTTACTATATTAAATATATCCACAGACTTTTGAAATTATAAATAGAAACCTGCTGATCCCAAAGCCAGGGCAAGTGGCTCTCTCTCATGGGGGATAATCAAGGGTCCGACTCACCAAAGCAATGTACCTCTCTAAAACTGTATGACTTCAGGTTATAAAGACTTTCTGTCCCCTAAAAGCACAGACTGGATACTAAAAAAAAAACACTTTTAACAAGATGGAGAAAAGCCTCAAAACAAGTGAATTATTTTAAACTGTTCTTTATGTTTACAGCTCTCTCTTTTTCTCTCCATTCCTCCCTCTGTACCTATAACCCTTGGCTCATATCATCTTACTGCATAGATTGTGGATTGCACTAGCCCTACAGACAGGTGAAGGTTTTTGTTTTTGTTTTAGAAACCATAAATGTTATTCATCCAGAGTCTAAGATATAACTCAGTGCTCATCATAAATGAAACCCTGGGGTTCAACTCCCTGTACTGCATAAACCAGGCATAGTGTGAATGATTGGAAAGCTGGAAAAAGGAGCCTCAGGAGTACAGGGCCATCCTCAACTACATAGCAAGTTTGAAGCTAACCTGAGCTGGATGGGAGCCCCTACCCAACAAAAAAAAAAAAAAGTGACAGGCAGGAGAGAAAGTTTGGTGGTTAAGATTATCGTTCCTACAAAGGACATGGGTTTGATTCCAGCACCTCATATAGTGGCTCACAGCACCTAATTTTAGGTTCAGATGATCCGATTCTCTCTTCTGGCCTCTGTGGGCAGCCAGGTGTGTACATGCTGCACCCAAATACAAGCAGGTGAAATAGCCATATGCATAAAATAAAAAATTAATTCATTTTAGAAAGTTAAAAGACAGTGATTGTTTTCCATTCTTATATTTTCTATAAGGATATAAAAGTGATCCTCTCTTTGGCCACATCTGACAACCCCCAAAAAGAGGGCAATGAAATTGTGTTATAGATGCTATTCATAAAACATAGATGGTCAAGCACTTGCTATGTGTCCAAGGAAGTTTATATCTATAAAGATATTACTTCCCTAGGAGGTAAGAGGGACTTGTGATCCATTCTGGACCTGTGTCTGGGTTTTCAGCACCGCAACACTGCTTAGATCCTGTGGGCTCCCACCTTAAAGCTATTAGGACAGAGAGCTTACTTAGCCTTCCCTCAGTTGATAACAATAACAACTGAGAGTCTGCAAGTCACTAAGCATTTATTCATGCTTCTCGACCTCCTGTAGTCTAGCATGCATACTCATTACTAACTCTGTCTGCAAGTATCTTACTGGGAGGAAAAATACCACCATCTCTGACACGGCTCAGAGCACTGTGGAAGGAGTCTGTCATCAACAATGAGCATTGAGTTTTCAATAGCCTTCAGTATGACAATACAAGCAATTTCATATTGTGGATGTTCTTGACATCATCTCCTAAAAGACCCACAGTGATTGACAATCAAGTTCAAGGCTCTATCAGCCACATAACACCAAGTACTTAAAACAAAGGCAAAAGCAAAGGACTGAGTGACTTAAAAGAAAATCTATGCAGAAAACGCTGTTCCAAGCAACCACTACCTCAGAGCAGACCGTCACAAGCCTAAACCACTCTGTGTTGACCTTGAAGATGCAGCTGCCATCGTTCAAGATCTCCCAGCAAGATCTCCATAAGCTTGTCTTTGCTTGTTTAGTGTGCAAACTTAAAGTATCATTTCTCATGGCCACCCAGGTGAAATTTGTAAGATGTGCCCAGACATATAAGACTCAGTCACAACAGGGTGTTACTTGGCAAGTTGTTTTTTCTTTATTTTCTTCTCATGTTCTCACTGGACTTGCTCCTCTACCGAGCTTTCTGTTCAAATCTAGTCTTTAAGAACTTGGTCTTGGCCCCATGTGAATCAATGCTTTTATGAATTGTTTGGTTTGGTTTCAGTGTTGGGGTGATTCAGTCACCACAGCAACTAGAAACAATGAAACCTCTGAGCGCTACTGTTGGAGAGATAGTCCCAGTGTCCTGTTTAAAGTTCTGCTGAAGAATATGCTTTCAGGGCAGTGTCCAAAAGACCTGTGTGCTTTTCCTTCAAGGAAAATGTGTAGTGGACTTGTTTGTATCCACACAGGATGCCCATTGCCACTAAGCAGGATAGGAACTGTTTCCATACAGGATTTAGGGGTTAAGCTGAGCTTGGTGCTGGTCTAAGACTGTTCATTTCTGGGTACTGGGGCAAACTGGACTATTCTCATGCGTTACAACATGAGTGGGCTAAAGATGAAGACAGAAGGGGGGGTCCAGAACCAGAGCCCAACACACCAAAAGCAGAGCAGGACACATGGGAGAGCTGAGTGGAACATGAAGAAAGGGTTAAAAAGAAGACCTCTGGTGCTGACCAGCTAAGAAAGTACCCTGAACACCAGGCTTGCTCAAGAAAGTTTGATAAGATGTGCAAAGTAAATCCTCCCCTCCCCACAGGAACATGTGTGCTCTCTCACCCATGAAACCAGGTTAGTTTTTACAAATTCAGAGAAGAGTTGAGGTCTACAGCTCTGGACTATCTTGGGACAAAATCTAGAAAGTGGGTGCAGTTCCTAGTGTATGTGGTCAACTTGAATGGAGCTGGAATCAACTTAGAACCAGCTCCCTGACTACAATGATAGAGGTATGTAGACTCATCTGCCGTGGCTGACAGCATTCTCCGGATGGGGTCTGGGACTGTATAGAGAAAGAGAGCTTGGGAGTAGCCTGCACTGACCCTTCTCAGCGTTCCAGCACTGCACACAGTGTGACCAGCTCCCTCAAGCTCCTGCTGCCATGATTTCCCTGCCCATGGGAGCCAAAATAATCCTTTTCTCCCTTATCACAGTACCAGAAAATGAACTAAGACTGAAGACATACATATACTAGGCAGAACGGGAGCCCCAGAAATCTGTGTTATCCCTCAAAAAGCCCCAGACATCTGTGTTATCCCCCCCAGAAGCCCCAGACATCTGTGTTGCCCAGCAGTTACTTAGGCATGAGAAGAACATAGGCCTTTGTTCAGTTAGTCCACTCTTACAATGCCCGCATGACCAGACATCAGTACTTCCTCCCTCTGACCCTGCTTTCCCCTCTGTGAGACAGTAGCTTTAGATCTGTGAGGGTGAGCAACTTGGTGAATCCCATTCTTACCATGTGGGATGGTGGGGTTTTCCACTTCTGTTTCTGCTGCAGTAAATATTGAGTCAAAAGAACCTTGACTCAAAAAAATTAGTATGTGACCTTTTTGTATATGTGGCTCCTTTGTCCCTAGTCTTAGACCTAATCATTTATAGCTCCTATGTCAAAACTCATGCAGAAGGTGGGGCTACTAGAAAATGTATGTTCTGTTTGGGCCACCCATCTTCCCGCTACAGTTTTAGTTCATAGTGGCAGTTGGTACGTTTCCTTCCTGGGTCATGGTGTCTCTGGTCCAATCTTTGTGTTGATCAAAACTCGGGTGTGCTTTGTTCTTACTGCCATCAGAGCCTGCATGCCCTAGGATTTGTGGTGATGTCAATGTCTAAGGAATCCCATTATTTATCACCACATAAGGTGACTGGACCAATCATCATGTTTACAAGTCGAGGTCATCTCCCACATCTTCCCAGATGCATCCCATCTGATACCTAAAGAGAGTAAGATTCTATCAACATGACAGTGAACAGCCCAGACAGCACTCACGGAGCCTAGAGTTAAGACCAACTAGCCCCTCTTCTGTACCCTGGAAACAGAAAGCAAGCACTCTACCAGTAGGGCAGCCTAGGGACCACCAGAACCTCAAGGCACAGGCCCTTACATGCCTGGGGAGGTAAAATCCAGCTTGAACTTCCTCCTCCTCCTCTTCCTCCTCCTCCTCCTCCTTCTCCTCCTCCTCCTCCTCCTTCTCCTTCTCCTCTTTTTCCTCCTCTTCTTCCTTCTCTTCTTCCTCCTCCTCTCAGATCCTATAAGCCCCTCCAGACATTGAAAGTTTGGTGGCATTTCTACAGCTCTTCACAAAAGGCTCCAAGCAGCCCTAACATGCAGGCAGGACGCCAAAACCTTCAAACAAGTCTCAGACTCATCAGTGCCTCTCAGAAATCCCACACTTGCCCTCTATTCCTGTAATTTTTGAGGATACCATACAGGTCTTAGGTTCCTAAGATCCTCAGGATTAGTTGATTGGTGGTTGCTTTGGCTTTACAAAGAATAAAATAAGTAGTGTATTGTTATGTCAAAGAATCGGAGGCTTGCAAGTGAGAAAACCAGTGATCCTGGTGACCAGTCACTACTCCAGTATTAACCAGTTCTCCAGGTTCCCAGCACAGAGACACCAGTCTTACAGAACACTGTTTAAGCCACAGTGCTTAAAACTCGGGTGAAATTCTCATTGCTTTACTAACAAGAGCCATTAAAAATTCTCACAAAATTTAAGCAGGCAGTTAACCATCCATAGGCTGAACAGTTAAGCCCTATGGGCTTTCTAGCCTGATTACTCATTTCTAATACCTTCTTTGCAGAGACACTTCACATAACATAAACTATATCCATCTCAGCAGAAGCACTCACAGATAAGCTTCAAGAAACCTTATGAAAAATAAAATATTGATTGTACATGAGACCAGCAAACAGCACACATTATCGCTGCTGAGGGTCAGCAATGATGGGGTCAACAGTGTACAGAATCACTCCCAGATACTGATGTGGGTCAGCACATAGAGCACCACACTACCTCACCCAGATAGTTACCACACACACTGACTGACTTGCTCTTCCTCCTGCTCCCAGCCTTGTCCCTCAGGTTTCAGTCTACTATCTAGAAACTGTTATAAATCAGAGTTAAAGCCCCTTGCAACTGCAATACCAGCACAAACCAGTACCCCAGTGCCACCCTCATGGCAGCTTGCCAGGCATGCTGTTTTAAAGTCAGGCATTAGGAGGCAGCAATGGCTCAAAACCACAAGGCATAGATGTGGCTTCAGGAAGTTGGGAAAAAAGAAACACCAGAAGTGTGGAAACCAGACCTGTCTGAGACAAACTTCTGGGAATTCAGATTCCATGTGACGAACAGTCAGAGGGACAGGACTTGTCCCTCATCAAGACTCGTGTGAGACCACCTGAGTCCTGTATTCTGCATTTCACCATCTCTATTAGACAACAACAGCATTGTAACAAACCGCCAGCCAAGAGTCTAAAGGGTTAAAACAGTCCTTAAAGCCCCTGACCTCTCTGGGTTGTTTTGCTCTTGGCTCTGGAAGCAGGAAGGCTGCCTCTGTGGGGTTCTACCCCACCTTAGAAATGTGGTCTTCAATAAAAACACTTTGCAGAAACACTTTGCATGCCACCCTGAGACACCAGAACTGGCTGTGCTCATTTGCTGTGTTCTGGCTGAGCTACCTCCTCTCAAACTTAAAATAACACTGTGGCTCCTTACAGGTGCCAGTGTTTCGTTTGCCTTTTTAAGATTACCTGTGGCATGTGCTCTAATCCAAAGTATAATGTTTCAGGTAACAGATCTGTCTGACTTTCAGGAAGTTAAAACACACACACACACACACACACTTTTCACTTTCTCAAACAGGAAACTACCTTTGTTATTTTAATTATGGTTCATTGAAATATTTAAATGACAAGACATTTTACTTAAGTCACCTTTAAAATGGTTTGGCTTTTAAGTAGCAAAACAACTCTTGCCTCTCTCAGGATGTTTACTGTGAGGAAATATGCTGACATAATTCATACTGCAATTTTACCTCCCTGCACAAATGGAGAGAAATCATGATGACTGTAAATGAAAACTGCAGTGTACAAGGGGTGCTTAGCACACAGAAGCACCCCCCGAGCTAGCGCCTGTGATGCTCCCACATTGTATCTTAAACTGCTACGCTAGCGTGCGTATGCTCCATGCCGCACAGCGCTCAGCATCACACAGAACACAAGAGGAAGCACCAGTGAGAACACTGATTGTCACCAGTAAAGAACAGCTAAGTCAACCAGAATTCACATCAAACGCGAACATGGCAGGAAACCCCCTTCCCTTCAAGGCGTGCACGCTTATTCCAAACTCCTCCAGCAAGCAAACCTCAGCTCTGTTGCAACGAGCCCTGAATAGGGATGAAAGAAAACAGCACAGGTTACTTACTGTTCTTAAGACAGCTATCCACATCCTTCCGGTTCCGACGGGTGAAGAAGGGGTAGTGCAAAGAAATCTACCAGGCAAAAAGAAGAGGAAAGCAAGTTAGTCGATGGGAAATTCACATCTCCGTGTTCTCTTGATCCCACAAGATCCCAGCACACGAAGAGAAAAGAAAAGTTGGAAGAATCATCACACCCTCGTTCTTTACAATCACGCGGAGCTCCAAACTTTCCCAGCTCAGACTGCTCAGCCTCCTTGACAGCAAGACGTCCAACTTCGGTCCCACTGGAGACGACTGAGTCCACAGAACCACGGTAACTTCAACACCCGGTCCTCAGCTCCCGCTTCTCTCCCATTCTCCATTCACTTTTCCCCTTCCTAGGGAAAGCTCATAGGTCTGTTCTCCGTGCCCCCCTAGTCAGGCCTGGCTTTGAAATGCATTTCAATCTCTCCACACAGACTGCTTTCATTGCATTTAGAGTCCCACTAAGGCCCAGCTTTAAAAGCTACCGATTCTTTTTTTCTTTAGCCTTCCTCACAAAGGAAGGGTATTTTGTAAATTACCAGCTCGTTCAGATCAACAAAAGGTACTTTCATAGAAAGCCCCATTTCATTTTGCTCAAATTTGATTACAAGGATGGAGAAAAGGGAAGGAAGTCAAAAAGAAAACCCCAGATGGCTTTTCCATTCATCGCGGTGAATGAGCTTTATCTGTGCCTTTTGAAACCGCAGCCGTGGAAAAGCATTTCTGTTGGCTTAAAAAACTTGACAAAAATTATTGGTTTGCCATTTCTCATGCAACAGCCATTGGGAACTGGATGAAAAGACTTTTTCATGGGATCGCCTGCTTGGATCAAAATAATGGAGATTAGGTATTTCATTATAAATTACAGTGGGAGATAGAGCGCCTGTCATATTAATAGCTACCTGCTCATGGCCTTCAATGTAGCTGTTCTCCTAGACAAAGGACCAAGAAGGTTGTCTATTGAGCTTGTACTTTAGGCCTGATCAATTTTCTATCATCAAGGCAAAAGGTGAGATGACTAACAAAGGAATTCACACATGACTGACCTCATAAGCCTATAGATAAAACAGCTTAAAGAGGCAAAATACATCCTGAAATTATGGATGATAAACTACATAAAGATAGAGAAGAAGACAGAGTGGAGGACAGGAGAGGAGAGCAGTCTCTATAATTCTCTCTCTTTTGGCCAAATGGACACATTAAAAGCGACTTGTTCTCAGCTGCAGATAATTGCAGCCTGTGGTTTGCAGTGGTCGACTAGAAATCCTTCCGCCTACTCCTTTCCCCCCTCGGCACCATCTCAGTCGTTTCATTCGCTGTTAACAGCAGCATTGTGTTCATGATAAAGCTTCTACCGAGTTGCACTTAAAAACTGAAAAATGAAAAAGAGTCACAAACAGCACAAGCTTCCAATGCTGCACTGTGGAAGAGTGTTTATTCTCTGCTCCGGTTCCTGACCAGCATGGCAATTCCTCTAGGAACCTAAAGCGGCTTAGACTCTAAACTGCACCTGGAATTAAAACTTGGAACTTGAGTGAGGTTCAGTGAAGATGCTGTCAGACACCACTGAAAACAAACTTCTTCAGCAGAGACCCAGAGAGGGATGGGTGCTTCAGGCTCATCCCATCATGGGGGGTGCTTTATATTTCTAATCAAAGTCACTCAAATGACTGCAGATATAATTGAAGTCCTTTACCCTCTGATATTGCAACAGAATTGCCATAGAATTGCCCTCAACTTTCCTAAATAAAAAACAGGGCTAGACTTTTTAGCTACTAGTTCATTGCTGTTATTGAATTTGGGGTGATAAAGAAAGTATCTTCCAGGGATAAAAACCAGGGTTCAGTTGTCCTCATTGCCTGAAAATACAGCCTAACGTTGCACATATGATACATACACCTAATACTAGGGAAAAAAACCTAAAATGAGTAGAAGAAATTTTCTGTGCTATTTTAAACCACAGAGCAATATAAGGTTGTTAATATAAAAGGGCTTTAACTGCCTAAAAGCTTGAAATACTACAGATATTGGCCACTGCAGCAATTGTCAAAATGAGGGCACATTTGGGTGGGTACCTATGACCAGACTTAATGGCTTCCCGATCTTGGGCATGAGTGGATTTAGTGTACACTTAGAAACACAATGATAGCAGTATGATAACATTAAGGTCATTTGTGTATGGATCAAGAAACAAGAATATGACGTGATCTTTGGTTCCACATTGTCCCCGACTGCTCTGCCTTCGTTTGTTTATCAGGGAGCTCTGGAGACTTAGACTGTCTTCATCATTCCAAGATAGAAAAGTCAAGGTTATTAACTAGTAGATGCCAGTGAGCAGACAGGCTCTTCCAAGCCTGGTATAAACTTGTCTTGGCATGAACCTCACAGACAGTTGTAGAACACATCTTAGGAGTTAGAAATTTTCTGTAGCCCTTGACCAAGTTATTCTGCCTCTAGGAATTGACCCAGTAAAACCTACCAGAAAATGAAGATAAAGATTACCAGCCCTTCCCTCAAAAGACATTTACTATCCTTTTTCTTTCTTTTGCTGTGATAAACATCACACACAAAAGGGACTTGGAAAGGAAAAGGTCCATTTGGCTTCTGTGTGACTATTGTAGTCCATTGCAGGAAGTCAGACAGAAACAGAAGCAGAAACCATGGAGGAACACTGCTTACTGGCTCACCCTCCATGGCTTGCTCAACTTGTTTTTTTATACAACTCAGAACCACCTGCCAGGGGATGGCACTGCCCACAGTGGGCTGGGCCATCTCACATCAATCATTAACCAAGGAAAATATCTCCACAGATTTGTCTACAGTTCAAAATCTGGTGAGAACATTTTCTGAAGCAAGGTTCCCTCTTCCCAGGTGATACTAGCTTATGTCAAATAACAAAAAATCTAGCCAGTGCGCCTACCGAAAATGGATCAGAGAAGTGGTTAGGGCTACAATTCAGGAAGCAGACTCGCTGAGGCCCAGTGACAATAAGTTGGTGGCTTTGGTCTTCTATACTTTGGGTCTCTCACCTGTAAGTCAGACCCAGACTTTTAACCCTAGACCTTGAAAAGCTGAAGCAGGAAGAGGAGTTCCAGGTCATTGCAGCCTCTGTAGTAGTTCTAGACTAGCCTGAGCTACCTATCAAGACCTTGTCTCAAAAAGGGGTTGGAGGGGTTGTGGACCAGGTGTGGTGATGCATACCTTTAATCCTAGTACTCAATAGGTAAAAGCAAGGGATCTCTCTGGGTTCAAGGCCAGCTTTGTCTACATAGTGAGACCTTATATAAGAAAGAAAGAAAGAAAGAAAGAAAGAAAGAAAGAAAGAAAGAAAGGAAGGAAGGAAGGAAGGAAGGAAGGAAGGAAGGAAGGAAGGAAGGAAGGAAGGAAGGAAGAGAGAGACTCTCCAAAGTGTTGTGATACACTAAACAGCCGAAAAGAGACTTTCCTGAAGAAAGGAAATGCTTGTAAATGTACATCTGAAAAGGGTTTGGCATCTAGAATATGTCAGAAAAATATACTAAAGAGCAACCTACAACCAGTAGCAATTGGCAACAGACTGGAACAGAGATTGAACAAAAGGTGTATAAATGGCTGACAGCTGTATGGAAACGGCTGCCTAACCCCATGACTGAAAACCCTGCATCCTGCTGACTGGACAGCTCAGTGAATAAAAGCACCTGCCACTGAGCCCGAGGACCTTAGTTCAATCCTCAAAACCCACAAGAAGAGAGCTGACTCCCAAAAGATGTCCTCTGACTAACATGTGTGCCTTGGCAGGTACGTACACGTGCAGTCACACTCCTCTCCTCCATGAATGTAAAACAAAAGCCCACAATGACCTATGATCCCAACACATGGGAAAATGGTTATTATTAAAAAAGACTAAAAATAATAAATGCTAGAAAGAATAAGAGGAAGAGAACCCCTACAACTATTGGTTCAACTATGTATGAAGGCTTCTCAAAACCCTTAAAAACAGAATTATTAGGGGCTGAGAGAGAGTTTATCAGTTCAGAGTACTGACCACTCTTCCAGGGGACCAGGGTTCAATTCCTAGTACCCACATGGAAGGTATCTGTAACTCCAGTCCTAGAAGTCTGTGCATGTACATAGTACACACACATACATGTAGTCAAATTGCCTATACACATAAAAAATTTACATGAACAAAACCCAGAAATACCATGTGGCCTATTAATCTCCCTGCTAGTGTACAACTCAAGAAAATGAAATCTGTATTCTTCCAGCAATAATACTCAAAACAAGGAAGCCTGGGTGGAAAAAAACAGAAGAGGTGGAGAGCCCAGGCTAGGTTAGCACTGGACTAATCTTTAGTAACAAAAACAACTAGAAAGTTGTAGATTCTCCAAGACAATCTTGTCTTACTACATCTGAGTTGGGTCTTGGGCTCACAACCCTCTTCTCTGGGTCTCTCTGGAGCTGGATTACAGGTGTGTTGTACCTCTACACCTGGCTTCCCAAGACATTGATAACACCCAGAAACATGGCAAAATGGGGTTGAAGTTGTAAAACTTGGAATGAATTCTGATATTTTTACTGATACATTTCTGAAAGAGAAATACGTCAAGTTGAAAACCAAGACTTTTTGAGAAACTTCTCTTAGTAGAGAACAAGCTTCAGGAACTTGAAAACACCACAGGAGCTGGCACCTGTACCATGGCTGCCTGGAAGGTCTCAACAGCCGTCTCTACACGGTTGCAAAGCAGTGGTATCTTCAGCATCAATGAAAAGAGGCATTCCACAAGGGCGAGTAAAGATGAATGGAGGCAGAGTAGTACATACACAGACAACAAACTGTTACTATTGCAGAGGAAGAAGCTCCAACATCCCAAGTAAAATAAGTCAGTCACAAAAAGACAACTAAGCATGAGAGGCTGGGGAGATGGGGCAGTCAGTAAAGCGCTTGCTATGTAAGCATGATGCCCTGAACTCAATTTCCAGCATCTATGTAAACAGTGGACCTATAATCTCACCAATGGGGATACAGAGACAGGAGGGTTCCTGAGGCACATTGGTCATCCAGTCCAACTGTGTCATTGAGCTTCAGTCAATGAAAGATCCTGCTTCAAATAGAAACCAGCAGAGGTAGACACTAGCATTGACTTCTGGCCTCTACGTATATGCATGTGTACATATACCTTCATACACAGTGCACACGCACAAGGATGGGTAGGATATGCCTTCTCATTCATGAAAGTCTTAAACAGGAAGAAGATATGTAGTTAATGGGGGCTGGAAGAAAGGGGGAAATGGAGTTGAATGATAGGTACATAATTGTAGTTTTGCCAAATGAAAGCTCTCTGGGCATGGGGTGGGGCTGGCTACAAAACAATGTAAATGTAACACCATGCACTGCACAGTTGAAACTGGTTACAATAGTAAACTATGTTTTATGGATTTATCATCATCTTTTTAAACCTATGGCAATGTTGCTTCCTGACTGGCAGTTTTAGTCTCATAAGCATCTAGCATAACCTGGAAGAAGAAGAATGAGAAAGAGGACAGCAAAGAGAAGAGCTTCTGTGTGAGGTTAGCTGTATGGCTCAGACACTTCACTCAGCTGTCCAAAGAGAATTCAGTCAGGAGCTCTGCTGACCAGGGTGAGCCCAGAACTGAGCTTCACCAACTGGGAAGAAGACATGGATGCTGTGCATGCTCTGGCATAGCCTGTGCCAACAGTCAGACCTTGGAAGAAAGGCAGACTGGCCAGATTAAGAATGAAGCTTTAGATCGGATGGTAGGGTTGGTCATCTGCTCTTTAAGAATAGCACAGAATGGTCTCCAGTTTTCTGGGAAAATCCTTCCTTAAGAACATTATCCTTATAAAACTGAGAGTGGCCTTGACACACTTATCTTCAACATCTGTCTCCCAGAGGCTGGGATGACATGTACATGCCCTGGTTTCAAGTAAAGCATTCTCTTTTTTACAAACTTTTTCCTGTAGTTTATCTAGCTAGCACTATAGCAGAAAACTGTGTGTGCACATAGAGCCTAGCAAACAAGGGATGAGCCCCGCCATTCTAGGTGGTGAGCAACTGGAACAACATGTGAAGAGTTGAACTTTTCTAAATGGAACTGAGATTGCTTGAACTGAGTTCCAGACACCCCATTCCCATGACTGCCTCTCAGTGGATGATATAGTTATTTCTGCACAAATCATGCGAGATCTCAGAACTGCCAATGTTTCTACTTGTCTCTAAGACCAAACCTCCAAAGCACCTCAAGTGGCAATCTCTTTTCTATCCCATAATGAAGAGAACAAGAGGAAAAATAACTTCATTTCTCTTAATTTTTCTAATTCTGTTCACTTATTGCCATAAAGATTCCAGACCCCAAATCAACAATATAGTTGAATCTCAACATCCCTTTGTGCCTCACAATAAATTAACATGCTACCATTTTTCCCTGTATGATACCCAACTTTCAAATGCCAGGGTCATGCACAGTCCTGATTACCCTGGCAATGAGCAGTTTCTCCTGGTTCTGTGGCAGATTTCCCTGGCTCCCCCGTGTAGAAGCACAGCAATGCCTTCCTTCTTATTCACCCTGTGATCTCATCATGGTCCAGTCCAGCCTTTTGGAAACTGTTCATGGTCTTGGTCTCTAGTTTCTGGTTTCCATGAGGAAAGACTCTTAATTCTGCAGTAGACCAATTCAGGTCTAGACTGAAGGATGCAAAGACTGAGATGATAATCCATCTATCCTATTATTTCTGGCTTGGCATGGATCGACTTCTAGTAGGGGAAGCAGATACAAGGTAATAAACATGTAGCATGGTGTGAATCATAGAGACTTTGGGAGGAGGGAATTTGAGCTGACCTCGAACCTGTACTGTGGGCTGAGCAACAGTTTGAGCTGACAGACAGCTTTGATGTTGCCCTGTACTCAGCATGGAGCAAACAGATAGATGGAAATCCCAGCATTCCACTTCCACCTAGGAAGGGGAGACTCTGTAGTTGTTTAATGTCCAGTGTCTTTAAAATTACTGTGACCATAGTAATTGTCAACTTGACAGAAATGAGAATCACCTGGGAGTGTGCTTCTGCACATACCTGTGGATTGTTACCTTGATTATGCTAACTGATTGTGCTAAACGAGGTGGAATGACTCACCTCTAGTGAGGGATTACCTTTCCCTGACTGCAAGCCTGCACCAAGGGCTGAGCAGCACATGCACTGGTGCCTTTCTGTTTACAATGCAACCAAGTCTCTCAAGCTCCTGCTGCTGTGACCTCCCTCTATGATGGATTGTGGCATAGAACTGTGAGCTAAAATACACATTTCCTCCCTTAAGTTACTTCTCAGGGTATTTCCTTTAAGATAGTTCTGTTAGGGTATTTTATCACAACAGGAAAAGAAACAAGATACTGACACAAGGAACTAGCACCTGTGTTTCCAGTCTTTCGCATCAATAGGCCAGCCCAACCCAGTGTTGATGGCAGCCTAGACTGGCACACACAATAGCTTTCCCACCAGCTCAGAACAGAATAAGTAAACCACAGCTAGACCTGTATCTCCAGCCAGGTTAAGAGTTAGTGAAGGCCACAAGAATCTCTGGCCAAACTCCTGTTCAAGCTCAGTCCAAAACTATGGAAAAAGATGTCTGCTTTACCTAATGGTTGTCTTCAACACAGAATTAGGAAAAGGCATTAAGCAAAGATGCTAAAAAGCAGTAAAGATAGCAAACTGTGGTGGTTTGAATTAGAATGGCCTTCATAAGCTAACTATTTTAATGCTTGGTCTTCAGTTTGTGGAACTGATTGGGAAGAGTTAGAAGGTGTGGCCCTATTGGACAAGATGTGTGCTTGTATCAACTTGTCACAAGCTAAAGTCACTTGAATGGAGGAAACCTCAAGTGAGAAATTGTCTCCATAAAATTGGATATAGGCAAGCCTGTAGGATGTTTTTTAGTGATTGATGTGCTAGGGCCCAGCCCATTATGAATAGTGTCACCCTGGGCTGATAGTCCTGTGAGAAGGCAGGATGAACAAGTCGTGAGGAACAAACCAGGACACAGGATTGTTCCATGGCTTCATCATCAGCTCCTACCTCCATATTCCTATCCAGTTTAATTCCTGCCTTAGCTTCCCTCAATGGACTGTAATTCTGGATGTGTAAACCAAATAACTACTTTCCTCCAAAAGTTGATTTTGGTCATGGTGTTTCATCACAGCAATCGTAACTCTTAAGAAGACAAGTCATATCACTAGAAGTGGGTCATGAGGTTTCAAACCCCTGTCATTATCAATGTGTGCTTCTCTTGATCTCTTTGCCTACTACTTGTGGATCACCACTTGTGAATTCTGGACTTCGTCTCCCTCTGCAAACCCACCTTAGCTTCTTCCCTCCAACTCTCTGAATGTTCCTTTCTAGCCCATCTCCATTACTCTGTGACACCTACCAGTCTGAAGAAACACTTTGTGCCAGGGACCCAGAGTGGGCTTGACTCGAGTAGGTGATGCTAATTACCTATCCAGTCCTATATAACAGAATCTCCAAAATAACTCTTAGTCTTATAGCAGCCTGTTGTGGGAGTCCCTCCTCCAACTCCATCTCCATTCCCTGGGACTTCACCTCTTGATGTGGTTTCTCTAGCTCTTTCCTGAGGTACTCCCTCAGCCTTCCCTCTTAGCTCAACTCCATTCCTTTCTGTAACCAATGGCCTAAAGAAGCTTTCTCTACCAAGGACCCCACAGCTACCATAACTGCCTAGGATCCAAAGAGTGCAAAAACAACCAAAGAATAGAATACCTACCCAACAAAGACAAGACCAGACATTGACACCATATCAAGCACCATAACTCCAAATGCCTAGTCTCCAGCACAAGAACAAAAAGAATGAAGAGCAAATAAACCAGAAGCAAGCAATCCTATTGCAGAAGGCCCTGAGAAATGCAATATAGCTGAAGCATAAGAAAGGGACTTTAAGCCGGGCAGTGGTGGAGCACGCCTTTAATCCCAGCACTTGGGAGGCAGAGGCAGGTGAATTTCTGAGTTTGAGGCCAGCCTGGTCTACAGAGTGAGTTCCAGGACAGCCAGGGCTACACAGAGAAACCCTGTCTCAAAAAACAAAAAAAAAAAAAAAACAAAAAACAAAAAAAAGGGACTTCAAAATAGCAATTATGAATATGCTCAATGACCTGAAAGAGAACCAGTATAAATGAAATCCATGGAAACAGGAAGAGTTGAATGAAATAATAAAGCCAATTTAAAACTTGAAAGTAGAATTTAACAGAGAAATAAAATTACTAAAGAAAAATCAAACTAAATTAAAACTGAAAATTAAAAATTTAGGATGTGAAACAAAAACCTCAGAGGTAAGCCTTGTCAACAGATTATAAGATGCAAAAGAGAATCTCAGGTGCTGAAGACAGAATAGGAGAAATAGATATTTCAGTAAAATTCCAGGCATAAAACTCCCAGGAAATCTGGAACACTGTGGAAAGACTAAACCTATGAATAATATAAAGAAAGGAAAAAGAAGCACAGGTCAAAGGCACAGAAAATATTCTTAACAAAAATAATAGAGGGAAAGTCCCCTAATCTAAAGAAGATGTCTATCATGGCACAAAAAGCATGAAGTGCACTAAATAGAGAGAACCAGAAAAGAACTCTCCAGGACACCTATTAATTAAAACATTAAATGTACATAATAAAGAAAGGATATTAAAAGCTACAAGGGAAAAAGGCCAAGCATATAAAGGCAGACATATTAGAATAATACTTGTAAATGGAGACTCCAAAACCAGAGGGCCTAGATGAATGTTCGAGGGAGAGAGGCCATAGATACCAGCCCTGATTAATATAGCCAGAAAAACTTTCAATCACAATAGACAGAAAAAGAAAATCATTCCCTGATAAAAACCAAATTTAAGCAATAACTATCTTACTAACCCAGGTCTACAGAAGACATTTGCAGAAAGAAGTCAGTCTAAAGAGGTTAGACACACCCAATAAGATACAAGAAATAAATAATCCCAGAATAGCAAATCAAAAGAGGGAGAAGAACTCAAACCATACCAATAAAATAACAAGAATCAATAAATACTGCTGATTGATATTAATGCTCAATATTAATGCTCTTTGTTCACCACGAACTAAAATACACATAAAAATACACAGACTAGTAGATTAAATTAGGAAACAATATCCACCTTTCTTCTGCATTCAAGAAACACACTTCACCATCAAGGATAGATATCTCATCACGGAAAATGGATGGAAAAAGGTACCAAGAAGGAAGCAGTGTACTCATTTTAATATCTGAAAAAATAGACTTCTTATCAAAACTAATCAGAAGAGATAGAGAAAGAAACTACATATTCATCGAGGAAAAAAAATCATCCAAGAGGATATTAAATTCCTAAACATTTATGCACCAAACACAAGGTCACCCAAGCTCATAAAAGAAACTCTGCTATAATAGAATTACATACTGAACCGTATACAATGATAGTAGGCAACTTCAATAGCCCACTCTTCCCAATAGATGGGTTATTCAAATAAAAACTAAACAGAGAATACTGGCATTAAATAACACCATCGATCAAATAAACCTAGCAGATATGAATAGAACATTTCACACAAACACAAAAGAATATACTGTATTCTCAACAGTCCATGGAATTTTCTCCAAAATTGATCACGTACTCAGACACAAGGTGGGTCTTGAGAGATATAAGAAAATTGAAATAACTCCCTGTATTCTATCAGACCACCATAGATTAAATCTAAATAGCAACAATGACAGGAAGTATACAAACTCATGAAAGCTGAGCAACTCTCTGCTGGATGAAAAAAAAATGGACCAAGACAGAAATAAAGAAGAAAATTAAATACTTTTTAGAATTAAATGAAAATGAAAACACAACATGTCCAAACTTGTGGAACACAATAAAGGTAGTTCTAAAAGGCAACTTCATAACACTAATTGCTAAATAAAAAATAACTGGAGAGATCTCATATTAGTAACTTAGTAACACACCTGAAAGCTTTTGAACTACAAGAAGAAATAACACCCAGAAAGAGTAGACAGTAAGACATAATCAACTCACAATTTAAATCAATGAAATAGAAACAAAGAAACAACAACAAAATGAAACAAAAAAATAAGTTAAACAGACAGTTGTTTCTTTGAAAAAATCAACAAGATTGACAAACTCTAAGCCAAATTAACTCCAAGAAGGAGAGAGAAGATTCAAATCAGTAGAATTAGAAATAAAGGAGGAGACATAACCAGATGGCAAGGCCCCATTGCTGCGACAACATGTATGTCATCAAATATGGACGAGTTGAGCTGGCACATAACAAGACATTTCACTCCTTCTGATTACCCTACATAGTATTGGAATGTGCTCTGCATGCTACCAGGGTAAAAAATAATTATCAATATCTCCCAGCTACAAACCCTGTTGCCTACAATAGTGATCTGTCTGCAAAATATACATACTGGTGCATCATGGCAGAGATGTTGTAGGAATAACCCAGCACTTTCTGAGTGAATTTAAGATCTACTTCATGAAAGGCAGTCCATACCTGACACTGCTACAGTAAGAAAGAACCTAAGAATAGATAGGTCACAGGCCTAGGAGAAAATCTGATAAGATTGTTCTGCTAAAAGAACATAGTACTGAAATGACTCATAATGACATTCTGCTATACCCATAAATCACTTGGCCTTCTTGAGAGAAGCTTCTTCTTGCAGGGATGGGAACTAACTTAAAGACCCCTAACTAGTCAATGAGCAGAGAATAAGAGACTTTGGGGCACTCACTCCTAAGTGGGATGTCTTCATCAAAGCCCTCCCTTTAAGGTTCAGGGAACTACGCAGAAAGACTGTAAGAGCCAGAGGTGGTGAGAGACTCCAGGAAAACATTGTCTTGCACACACAAGACTGATCCACATGTGAATTTACGGAGACTGCGGCAGCATGCACAAGGCCTGCACAGGTCCACAACAGAAGGGACAAGTGGACTTCCACTCCTCACCCAGAAGCTGTCTGTACCTGGTACCCACTGGCAAAGGAAAAATCACTTTTCTCAAAAAAGAGTTGCCCTGGGTACACTAACAACCCAAGGGTATTTGTCAACACAACACAGACCCAGTGATGTTTTATACACTTTTTGTCTCATTTCATTTTGTTTTTGGCATTTTTTTCTCTTATTAATCTTTTGCTTAGCCAGGTGGTGGTGGCGCACGCCTTTAATCCCAGCACTTGGGAGGCAGAGGCAGGTGGATTTCTGAGTTTGAGAGTTCAAGGCTACCCTGGTCTACAGAGTGAGTTTCAGGACAGCCAGGGCTACACAGAGAAACCCTGTCTCAAAAAAAAAACAAAACAAAAAAAATCTTTTGCTTATTTATTTTGATTTCCACTTTTGTGAGGCTTTTATATGTGTTTCTTGTTTTTGTTTGTTTGTTTGGGTTTGGTTTGGCTTAGTTTATTTATATGTTTATAGTATATAAACATATAAGCAGCTGATCCATAAAGCTTAAGCCAGCAGAAGATATTGTATGAAAAAATTCCATTAAAACACATTATGTGTTATATGTATATTGAAAATATAGCCAAAATTCAGAAAAGTAAAAAAATAAGATTTTTTGTTTTGTTTTGTTTTTCGAGACAGGGTTTCTCTGTGTAGCCCTGGCTGTCCTGGAACTCACTCTGTAGACCAGGCTGGCCTCGAACTCAGAAATCCGCCTGCCTCTGCTTCCCAAGTGCTGGGATTAAAGGCGTGCGCCACCACTGCCCGAAGATATTTTTATTTAATCCAGTATAAAAGATACTGGAAAACATATGTCCTTCCTATGAATAAATACTATCAAAAACATTAAATTGTATGTATATAAAACAAATATTTAACAAAGTGTCACATAGTTTTGGCATTCCATAATTAGATGTATTCCAGGATGTGCATTAGTGGCTCAGTAAGCAGCTGATCCACAAAGCTTAAGCCAGCAGAATGCCTGTTAACTTGATACAATATGTGTGCATGTGTGCTTGTACATGTGTGTATATGTGCTCATGCGCTTGCATGTGAGTGTGCATGTGTGCATTGTGCATGTGCATACTTGTACACATGTGCATGCATGCGCATGTGTATGTTATTTTGAGATAAATATAAAGTGTTTAGTATGCTGAGTAAAAAGAAAAGGAAGCATGTTTTGTTTTGTTTGTGACAAAGTATCACTGTAACCCAAACTGGCCTGGAACTATCTATGAAGCCTAGACAAATCTTAAACTCATTAAAAAATAATAATATAATATAAGCTCTTAACTACTGTTCCAGTGCCATGCCTACCTGCTGCCGTGCTCCCTGCCATGATGGTCATGGACTCTAACCCTCTGAAACCTTAAGTCCCAAATGAACTCTCTTCTACAAGTTGCCTTGGCTGTGGTGTGGCTTCACAGCAATAGAAAACTAAGACATCACCCAACTTTCATAAAACAGTCCTGTAATCTACCTGACCAGAATTAGGTTCTGATTGGATTTCAGGCCCACTCCCCAGGAGGGACTGCGTACCTAGTGCTGTAACCTGATAAAAATCCCATGGCTGGAAAGGTCACAGGCTCTGGTGGAGAAGCTGCTGCTGTCGCTTTACTGGATGGGCATGATGTGTCTATCAAACTCCTTCCTAAATACTTTTGTCTATACCCATAGACTGCTCTCAACCTTGGCCAGAGAAGTTTCTTTTTGCAGTGGACAGCAGTTAATGCAGAAACACATGACTGGACAAAATATTGAGAATAAGAGTCAGTAAGTGTTTAACTCTGAGTGAGACATTTGCATTACCTCCTTCAAAACTCAGGGAAAATCATGGAAGAAATGTAAAAGAATGTCAGAGGCAGGGCAGACCGTCAGAGTGTACTGCCTTCTGAGCAGGACATGGCCCCTGCACCTTCAACAGTTCCGGTTACTTCCTCAGGACACACACAAGGCAGCACCTTCAGCAGCTCCAGTTACTTGCTCAACATGCACACAAGGCAGATTCCATCTACATCACAGAATGCAGAAAGACTCCCCAGACCCAATCCTTCTTGATGATTTGTAAGGAAGAAATAGTTGCCAGGAAGTGTGGAGACCTTGTCTTCAGCCATGTAGCCATTGGTAAGATGCCAATGCTCCTGTGAAGAATTCCTGTCTGTGCTCCTGTAAGTAATTAAACTCACTGGTTCACTCCTGGCAAAGGCATGCGAGTGGAGGGAGGGCTAGCTGGGGAGAGAGAGAGAGGGATGAGCAACAGTGGAAAGAAGGTAAGACAGTGATGGGGTGGGTGTGATCGAAATACATGTGTGAAAATATAATGAAACCTATTGTTGAATATAATACAGGCTAATAAAAAACTCACCAAACACATTTGCTGTTATCAAGAAAAGAAAGCAAAAAGCCTCTCAACAAAGATAAAAATTTATTTTTTAAAGCACTGGAGATCATGGAGCTAAAGAACACAGTAACAAAACTGAACACGCCACTAGAGAGGTACGGCAGCAGTTTGCATCAAACAAAAGGCAAAGATGGGTGACTATAATGACAGCTGGGAAAGCAAGCACTTTAAAGGATGAAGGCAATGAACCCTGGCCTGCACTGTGATGGCGTTCACATCCAGGACGTAGGAGAAGAGCTCAGAGGGGTATGTCCTCCCTGAGGTTGGTCCTTAATGAACAGGCCCCAAGACAAGCTCTTGTACAAGTCTGCATGTGGGGACTTGGCAAGCTGAAGGGTATCCATGAACTAAGAATCAGGCACCAACTAGACACTAAACTATGCTTTTTATATTGGACTTCTTAGCCTATGGTATGTTGTCATAGCAACTGAAGCAGGGCAGGCAGTGGAGAGCTTAGGGGTGATGTGAAAATGTGAAAAGAACCAAAGGCCATGCATGCTTAAGTTAAAAATGGATGAAATCTGACGACATGAAGATCCATATTCCGGAAACCCCAAAATATCATGTAAGAGAAGCTTAATGAGTTAACACTTGGAGCTGGGAAGGTGGAACAGTCAGTAAAGTGCTTGTCGTACAAACATGAGGACCTGAGTTCAATCCCCAGTACTTGCATAAAGACCAGGCTATGGTGGTGCAGGTCTAATGTCAGCACTAGGGAGAGGGAGACAGGAGAATCCCTGGAGGTTGCTGGCAGCCACACCTGTCTGCTAGGTATGTTCCTGTTCCAAGTGAGAAACCCTGTCTCAAAGAGCAAGGTGTAGGGCACATGGAGATTAGGGCACATGGAGATCAAAGCCAATGTTGACATCTGTCCTCCAGAAACACACACACAGAGGCAGAGAGAGAGAGAGAGAGAGAGAGAGAGAGAGAGAGAGAGAGAGAGAATGGAGAGAGAGAAATGCAATGTAAAAACTTTTTAAATCATTCTTAGAGGGGAAAAAAACACCTGAGCATGAAACGGACTTTGAAATTGTCAGGCCGCTGTCATAAGCGATAGTCACATTTCATCTCATTTGAAAATCTAAATAATAAAGCAAATATTTTACTTGGAACCTCCCTGTCAGCTGTGAATGGAATAGTATGCACAGTATGATACCCCCTGGCTAAGAGAAAACAGTTTTCTTCAATGGAGACTCATTGGGTATATCAACCACACCCAGGCAGACCCCGTGCTCAGGAAGACTGGCCCACTCAAAATGAATTTCATTAGTTTGGTTTTTTTTGTTTTGTTTTGTTTTGTTTTTATGAGGCTTTTGTCTTGGGTTTTGTTTTGTCTTTGTCTTAGTGTCTTTTGTTTGTTTCGATTTTCATTTTGTGGTTTTGTTTATTATTTATTTGTTTTTATTTTTGAGAGAGAGAGAGAGAGAAGGAACATGAAGTTGGGTAGAAAGAAGTATAAGGAGAACCTGGGGAGAGAAAAAAACATGATCAAAATATATTTTATGGAAAAAAGCTTTGAATAAAAAGAAAGAACAGAGGTGAATAATACAGGTATCAGCGATAAAGATCATAAGAGGTAGGACAAGGTGAGACCACAGATTTAAAAAAAAACAACAATTTATAACCTAGAGAATGTAGCACACACAGGAACTTGTAGGCACTAGTAATGCTTTGTGCCCTACAACTGTGGCATCACAGCATTGGATCTGGACGGTTAGACAGCAGAAATCGGCTCTTACAGTTCTGGAGGCCAGAAGTCTGCTGTCAGGACCACAGGCTGCGGAAAGCATGCTTCTTGCCTTCTTGCCTCCTCTAGCTTCTAATCTTTATGACCATCTCGCTCTAACCCTCAGGCCTCTCTGTGCCTTGCTTTATATCATCTTTCTCTCTATGTATGGATCTCTCTCTCTCTCTCTCTCTCTCTCTCTCTCTCTCTCTCTCTCTCTCTCTCTCTCCTCCTACAAGGAGAAACACAGTGCACAGGCATAGTGTCCCACTTCAAGATTCTTAATCAAATTCATAGAGACTTTTTTTCTAAATAAATACATGTATAGACTCCAAAGATTAGTACTCAGTTCCCAGTACTCAGAGGTCAGTCTGCTCTAAGCAGCAAGGGCCCTGCTGACAGGAAAGGTCCAGGCTCAGAATAGACTAAGATGCCTCGGAACACCAGATGTCATAGACACGAGTCAACATCAGCTCACAAAAGGGAGTCTCTCTCGGACCCAATGACAAATCACATATTTTCTTGACGGTTTAATGAAATAGTTGAAGCCAATATAATTAGCTTCATGCATTAAAGTTTTACTCATGTTAATTCTACTGTAAACTTCATCTAATTTGATTTACACTGTAGATTTGGTCAATTCTTAATAATTTCTTCTTGTGTTTATAGAATTCTAAGGAAAAGTGTCAATCTGATCATATTCACGCAGAAGAAAAAAAAGAGAGTATGGCTCTTCCCACCCCATCAGATGCTGTGATGGACAGGCCCATCTGAGCAGGACACAAGTGCTCAGGTTGGTGTAGGAAGAATCCTCAAACCAAGAAGATGAAGAGATGAAGAGATAGAGATGAAGAGAAGGAGGGATGAACAGATTACAGAGCACAGAGTCTGCTGTGCTCTACCCAGTCCCACCCACACCTGCGGTCACTTTCCCACATGTACCTGCATGTAACACAGAAAAGCATTTGCTACACACACACACACACACACACACACACACACACACACACACACACTCACTCATTAAAAACAACAACAAAACCAGTCAGAGCTGTGTCTGATTTGCCTCTAGGATGATGATACCTCTCCCTCTTTTCTCTTCTGATCCTGTTAAAGGTCAGACCTAATCAAATGGCCTGGTCCCAAATATAATTCTGCTCTTCATCCAGTCGTGGGGATGGAACCTAGGGTCTCAGACATGCTAGGTAAGTACTTGACCACTGAGCTATACCTCACAGCCATTTTTTACACTTGTTATTTTGTGACAGGATCTAACCAAATTGCCCAAGCTAGCTTTGAATCTGCAAACCTCCTGCCTAGGTTAGTTCCTCTGGTACAGTGGTTCTCAACCATCCTAGTGCTGTGATCTTTAATATAGTTCCTCATGTTGTAGTGTCCCCCAACCATAAAATTATCTTGTTACTGCTTCACAACTGTAAATTTGCTACTACTATGAATCATAATATAAATATCTGATATGCAAGATATCTGATACGGGACTCCCAAAGGGGTCACGTCCCACAGAGTGAGGACAACTGCTATAGTAGTTGGAATGACCGGCCTGTATCCTGAAGATGTTTATGGGGCTGCCTCTTAAGAGTCTGACTAAGGTCAGCAGCCTCCCTGTCTCTGTCTCCTCAATACAAAACAGGGGGTGTGTGGAGAGCCCCATTTCTCCTCTGACTTCCACAGGCTTGCAATGGTGGGCATACACACATGCATGTTCACACACATAATGAGTGATTAAAAATGGGATGAGGGGTTGGGGATTTAGCTCAGTGGTAGAGCGCTTGCCTAGCAAGCACAAGGCCCTGGGTTCGGTCCTCAGCTCTGAAAAAAAAAAAAAGACAAAATAAAAATGGGATGAAAAAGTAAATAAACATGAAATTGCCACAAAGATGCTCAAAGTCATAATTATAAGGGATAGCATGTCTATAGGCAGAAACAATTTCTTTTATGGATTAATGTCATTTCAATATTTAAGTAGGTAATGCTTTGTAGATTTAAGCTGTATATTTCCTTCCTGAGGAAGCCATATACTTAAGAAGGAAATGCCAGGTTATCTGAAAAGAAAGGTGCCATCTAACTTAGCAAAATGGAAAAAGAGAGCAAGAGAGAGAGAGAGAGAGAGAGAGAGAGAGAGAGAGAGAGAAAGCGCAAGAGAGAGAACACAGTGGGATTTAAATTTAAGAATCTTGTATGTTATATTTGTAATTCTATAATAAATGTGAGTGTTACATATTGAGAAAATTCTGGCAATTAAAGAGGTATTTTCAAGAATATCTTAATTTGCAGAAAATGAAGCATTTGCAGCCAGCACTCTCTACAGGCTTAGCTGATGGAGTGGGGCTGGACAGCATGTTTCAGGCCCAGGAAAGTGATTATAACCATCTTACAATTCTAGCCCTGAATCACCATGACAACACGAACATATAATTATATACATGCATTAGGAGAAAACCAAAGAATGAAAAATACAAAGGCACGCAGGGATGAATTTTCTTGTGGTTCTGTGAAGGAAAATGTGGGAAAGAATGGTCTTCTATACATTTCTTACAAAAGAACACCGTGCTCATGAAAATAGTTAATTCGATGGGTTTAAGTGTAATGCAACTTAAACACTATGACCGTTCCCATCCGTCAGCCCTCCTGATTCATGAAAGCTCTAACGGCACACTCAGCAGTACCCAAACAAAACCAAACAGCAACAGAGCTGTTCCAAGCTTCCTGTAATTTGAGTGACAATTTATATAATTACAAGTATTTGACAACTTTTTTTATCATTTCTAAATGATTATGGATATCTGCAAGTTTAGAAGATTATATTTTGAAATGCATTTATATACAAACCTGCCATAAAGAGGCAAAATAAATTAAGCTATTGCTATGTTTAGGCTGTTGGTTTACAGTGCAATATACACGAAATAAGAATTTTCAAATGAAACTGAAGAGAGGAATTAGTAATTGGAACTAAACAGTGGTAGGGCAGCGTGAGCCTCTTTTGTTGTTAGTTGGAGTCTCTCTAAACAGAACCATTTGATTAGTCTTCTCTGCATCGGAGGATGAGCTTCAACACACACACACACACACACACACACAGAGAGCGAGAGCGAGAGCGAGAGCGAGAGCGAGAGCGAGAGCGAGAGCGAGAGAGAGAGAGAGAGAGAGAGAGAGAGAGAGAGAGAGAGAGAGCTGCCAATGCCCAAGAATGAGTAGGGGCAGAAATTAATCAATTGCATGTAATACACATATCAATCCTGTAGGTCTAAGGAGGCACAGTAAACCTGTCAGGCTGCAAGGACTGAGGGAGGGTGTTTCTTTGTTCAGCATTGAGCAAGCATTTAACACAGCCTTGCTGAATGATGGGAAGAAGGATAGACTCCAGTACTAAGGCCTCAGAGGCCAGCTGGTACGATAGACAAATGAGTGTCCCTCTTCTGACATTGGAGCATCTGACAGAAGGACTACACATCCTCTTAATTAAGACAACCCCAGTGTATAACTATTATACTAGAAGAATTTCAAAATTAGTGTTGACAGTTTCAACATATCTCAAATATATCTCTGTTTAGACAATAAATTGTGTGACCACATTTAAAGGAAAACTATGCAGAGGTCCAGAACCTAGCACTAGAATGGCTTCTCAGAAGAGGCGCTGCCTGAAGTCAATCCAAGAACAGAAAAGAGTGAAGCACACACATAATGGAGTGGCGGACCAGCCAGGTACCGATAAGGGAAGCCTCCATCGAGGTTCCAACATGAGAGATTCCCTTTGTCTTCAACCCTATATGACGCCTCATGTGATGCAATCCTGGTTGCTCCAACTATTTTAGCAAAGCCTCCTGGAAATTCTAAATCCCAAGAGCACACTCAAAGCCAACATGAAAACACATCTTCCTAATTCTATTTCTTATTTCTCCCTAGACATTTGGTAGAATGGGATTCTCAAAGGAAATACTGTCATCAGCACCTGCTCCATCTACAAGCCCAGCCCTCTCTTCCCTCCGATAGGAGGTAAAGACATCAGTTCACAGCCTCACTCCTTCTACTGTGTGAGAGAGAGGTGACGTGACAGGGCTAGAGAGTCATTCTCAAGGATAGGGTTGCAATGGGAAATGTCCCCTATATAATGTCCCTGTGGTTTTAACATTTGGTCCCCATCCAGTGATACTATGTCAGAAGAATGGTGAGAATAGAACCACATGGCAGCGTGTGGGTCACTGGGGGTGAGGTTTGAGAATTCTTAGCCTGGTACCACCTCCTGTCTACTCTTGACTTCTTGACTGTGCGTACACTGTGAGCGGCTGCTCAGGCTTCTGTAAGCATACCTTTCCCATCAGAATGGACTGTATCTACCTGGAATTTGAGCCCAAGTAAATCCTTCCTCTCTTGTGCTGCTTCTTGTCTGGTATTTGGATACAGCAACAAGAAAACCATCACATTAGATTGTTTAGGTATTCTCTTGTCTACCCACACTTACTAAATCCTGCCTAGAAACAAAGTCAATATGGAATAATAGACTCAGAAAATGGAAACTATGAAGACATTCTTTGGATCCTTAGATGCACAGTGATTGATATTCTTTGATTTTCCTAAAACACAGAATAATCATTCCACCATCTCTACAGAGAAAGCAGTTCTGTGCAACTGTACAGGAACAAGGTGCAGAGTATAGAAAGCTCTAGTCTTATGTGGTGACCTCAGTTAAACCTCCTCCATTTACCTCAGTTTCCAGGCCTGAGACTGAAGGAAGTTGCAGTAGTATGAAGTTTTGAATCCTCCCCTTCCTCCAGAGCTCACAGATACAAGACTGCAAGAGGAATGTTCCTTCTATAGCCTGGCAACATAGGAGAGGGAAACTGAGTTGCTTTCTCATTTGTTTGGAGTATTGGAGAAGGGTTGTCGAATGTCTGTATTGCACCCTCCCTCCCCCACGCACCAACTTCTGACCAGTTAGGTATGGCTGGTTTAATCCCTGATCTTTCTGAGTACCTACTGCTACCTGAAGGTTTGTAGGTGTGGTCTCTGCTAAGCAGTTCTCCAGTGAGCACTGGTCACTGACGTGGCCCCTGAGGTGCTCTGGTTCCCATTTGGCCTCTGGTCCAGGTACCTCTCTGCAGACATTGGCTCTGCACTTGGTAAGACCACCATCAGCACCTTTTCTGACCTTTGCCACCCACCAAGGGCTACACCGGTGGCTTCCTCCCGCACTACCTAGACTCTAAGGGAGACTTGGAGCACTTAGACTCAGGTGTTCTTTTTGTCCAACAATATGGGGCCACAGCTAGTTAGTTTCCATTTATTATGACAGAATACCTGAGTTAACTTCTAAGAAGGAAGTATTTGTTTAGGCTCTTGGTGTCAGTCTAAGGTGCTTGGCTCTATTGCTCTAAACTGCATGTGGCAGAGAAGGATGTCAAAAGAGGACTGATGTCTTGGGTTTTCTATTGATGTGATAAAACACCATGACAAAAAGCAACATAGGGAGGAAAGGGATTATTTGGCTTATAATTCCACGTCACTGCCCCTCATCAGAAAGTTGACAAAAATCAACCAGCACAGTTGATCCTTTGATAACCGGACAAACACATCACTTATTAAGCTATAACCTTTCCTTCCTTGCCTGTCTCCGAGAACTCATATCAGTATCACTACTACAATATAAGACAGTCAAGGTTTAAAAGTCCCACTGTTTTTAAAAATTCAAATACTTTGAAAGTTCAATCTCTTAAAACACACAAAGTGTCTTTCAAAATTCAAAGCCTCTCTAAACTTTACAGAGCCTTGATAAAATGTTCAGTCTCTCTTAACTGTGGGTTCCTGTACAAATCATTAAACAAACAACATCCTTTCTTACTTCAACGGGGGAGAATTGAGGCATAGTTATCGAAGTCAAGCAAAACAAAATCCTAACACTGTGTAAGTTATGGACATCTGAGATTCATTCTGGACTCCAAAGAGCTTGGGCACCTCCAGCTCTCTGGCTCTTGCATCAACAGTAAACACAGCTCATCTCACAGGCTCAGGCTGGCTCCACTCCATAGCTGCTGCTGTCCTTGGTGGTCATCCCATGGCACTAGCATCTCCAAAATGCCTTTACCAATTGCCCATCTAGGATTTCTCTGAGAATTCTGACCCTCCTACAAGGTAGCCTTAACTTCTTTCCATAACTCTTTCCTTTCTGAGCCTGGACCTGCACTGATGTCCTTTCTTGCCCTTTCACAGTGATAAGCCTCTGCTGCTGTCCATGATCCCTTCATACCTTCAAAGCCAGTACCACCAGGGAGATGTTTACACATTATAAAGCTTGGTGGCTACCACAAGGTGCAACCTTTGGATGCCTCTGGAGCACAGCTTCTATGTACTGACCCTAAGAAAAACTTTATAGAATACTTCACCTTAGTAATGCTGGTCTCTTCCTAGTCAAAGCTGATTCTTCATCCAAAGCTGACCAGTATTGATTATCCCAGCAAAGAAACTATTTCATATCAGCAGTTCTGGTCTCTCATTAATCACCACTGATTCTTCAGTCCAGGCTGAACAGATTATTAATACAAAATAGCACAAATATCCTTGATAGTCTCTACTTCCCTCTGAGACTACACAAGCCAGCACTCCATCATCTTAAATGATGTTGCTCTCAACCTTCTTCCAAACTCCCACAAAACAGCCCCTGAGCTCTAACACTCAGTGACTTTTATAGGCTAAAGTTCAAATGCTGCCACAATCCTCCCAAAAGAATATGATCAGGTCTGTCAGCACAATAGCCCACTTCTGATACTAATATCTTAGTTGTGTTTCTTTTGATCTAATAAAACCCAAAGCAATATGGAAGGAAAGGGGTTACTTTGTCTTATATTTACACATCACAGTTTATCTTTAGGAAGCCAGAACAGGAACTCAGTCCAACAGTACGGAGGCAGGAACAGAAACAGGAACTATGGAGAAATGTCACTTATTGGCTTGTTCTCTGTAACTTTCTCATCTCACTTTCTTATAAAACCCAGGACCAGACGTCCAGGGTTGGCATTACCTACAGGGGGCTGGGCCCTCCCACATCAATAATTAATCAAGACAATACCCCACAGATTTACCTGCAGGACAATCTTCTCAATTAATGATTCCCTGTCCCCAGATATGTCTAAGTTTGTGTCAAGCTGGCAAACGTTAGCCAGCACATATGCTTATTTTATGACAGTTATGCAGCAAGGAGAAGGGATTGGAATGCCAACATTCCCTTCAAGAGCTTGCAACGACTGATGATCTTTGACTAGGCCACACCCCCTAAAGGATTCCACACTACCTGATAATACCATGTCTCCTCATTTTTTTTCTTCTCATTTTTTGCCAAGATGAATAAAATCTAAAACTCCAACGAGCAAACAAAAACCCATGTCGTGTCTTGCTAGCTTTCCTCTGATAAATCTATTAAAAGAGGATGAAGGGTTACAGAGCCCTTTCCTTTGCCACTCTGGCCTCACTTTTTGAGAATGAAAGCTTGATCCCTCCTTGATAAATCTCTTTTACTGTTGGTGATCATTAATCTTCTATGGTTACAGGATATTTGACCACCTGCAAACCCTGAGATTATATTGTGTGTTAGATTATATTGTGTCCTTAGTACACACCTTTAATCCTCTAGCTGGAATAGGACACACCCTTAGTACACATCTTTAATCCCAAACAATGAAGGTAACGTTAGTTGGTAGAGTAGTTGGTAGAAGGAAGCTCCGTGTTTGAAAATGATGTCTAATTGAGTGGCAGACAAAGTGACGAATCAGAGAAGGATTTGACAGACTAGGATGTGCCCATCTCACAAGAAGAGAGAGGAAAAGGAAACTACTTAAGTGGAAGTGCAGGGAGGAGGAGACTGTTTTATTGGGAAAGTTTTAGAGAGGCAGGTTGAAGAGAAAACAAGCTGGCCATAGGTAAAGACAGAATGAGCCAGAGAATGAGAAGGAGTCAGAAGATTAGAATAGATTGCCAAAATTAGTATAAGGCCAAGAAGAGCAGTTCGGGAGAGGCTGAGAAAGAAAGAAGCCAGACTGAATCAGTCAGCTTGAAGAAGAGTTTGAGCCAGGACGGCTGAGTTGACCAGGCAGCCAGAAATCAGAAAGAACTAGGAAGGGGTGTGTTCATTCAACTGTAAGTCTCAAAGGCTATAAACATTCTAGACCTATATTAAATTGTACAGAGGCCAGAAGCTTCCAGGACTAGGCCTAGGTTAGCAGACAGAGGTAATCAGCCTCTAAGATGATAACTACTTCAGGTGAATGAAAGTTACTTTTAAACTATATTTCTCTTTATCCTCTTGCAATGGCAATACAGATTTACTCCCCACCACCAAGGCCATGCGTGAGTGGTAAGCATGTTATCTTCCTAGACTGATGGGATTTCCAAACTGAAGTCCCTATAGTTGTCACGTTGTTAAAAACACTCATCCCTAGACCAAATGGATCCCAAGAGCTGCATTTCAACTAACAATTCCCACGCATGTTAGGTTTGAGGATCAGTGTCTTAAGTGTGTATGCATGAAAGATTCTACTTCCAAACAATCACACGATATCCAGTGTGTCTTTCCTAAGTCTCATCAATGCTGAAGAGGTCATATTATCACTTTAGAAGGGTAACTCTAGACAGCTTCTCCACTGTTACATGGGCAACAGGGAGGAATACCCAACATAGCCATCACTATTCATGAGCAGGACAAACATGAAGTATCTAGCCAGCACAAAACCCACCACAGTCTTCAGAGCCGTTCTATGGGCTTCAGACCCTGGTTTGGCATCATGCAGCATGAAAATGGAAGAGCTTTCTCTTAGAGATATCTTTGGCCTGATTTATTCTTAGAAATCTTTCAGATCTCGCACACATGGTATACTTGCCTTTTTTTCTCTCTAAAGAATTGAATTTTTGCTATTACTCTTTAAATAATACAAAGTAGAATATTTGCTTTCTCCATCTTAAGTCCCTGGATTCCAAGGGCAGGCTCTGTATCAGGCTCCTACTACATGTAACAGCACACGAGCTACATATAAATCTGCCTGCTACTTAGAACACACTGTAGGTCAATGTCTATAATGTGATGACAGCAGGCACTCACCCATCTCAGACGGTGAGGACGGACACTTGTTCACCCAAGTCTTTCTCTTCAATTTTTCCTTCACACTAACTCTATGAATATGCTGATCTAAGCTGTAAGCAATCAAAGCCAAAGCTAGCTAGTATACCTTAAACAGAAATATTAGGACTTTAATCATTTAAATACACACACATATTTGTATATATGCATATACATATATATATATACATGTACATGTATATATGCGTATATATATATTACACACACAAACGTTATTTTCTTTCTTTCTTTTTTACAACTTGACTGACATTTCCCCTCCCTCCTCTCCTCCTAGCCCCTCCACTTACCTCCTCTTCCTTCCCCCCAATTCACTCCTTTTCCATTTATCTTCATAAAAGGGCAGCCTCTCCCCCATGGATATCAATCAACCATGACACACCAAGTTGCCGTAAGACAAGATACCTCCTGTCACATTGAGGCTGGACGAGGCAACTCAGTACAAAGGAGGGATCCCTAAGGCAGGCAAAAGCATCAGAGACAACCTCTGCTCCCACTGTTAGGAGTCCCACAAGAAGACAAAGCTACACAGTGTAATCTATATGCACAGGGCCTAAGTCAGTCCTCTGCAGGCTCCCTGGTTGTTGGTTCAGTATTTGTGAGCCCCTATGAGCCTAGGTTGGTTGATTTTCTGGCTCTCACAGTCCTTCTTCCCCTCTTCAGGATTCCCTAAGCTCTGCCTAATGTTTGGCTATGTGTCTCTGCATCTGCTCCCATCAGTTGCTAGGTAAGGCCTCTTTGGTGATAATTGGGCTAGGCACCAATCTGAGTACAGTAGTTTTTCTACTTTTTTTTTTTTTTTTGGTATGGAAGTGATACACATTTGGGGAAAAAATACCTTGAGTTTTGGATATTTCAGGGGCTAGCAAATCCTGGTATAGTTCTTTCAGTCTTAGTCATGAGATTTGTGGAGTTTTGTTTTTTTTTTTTTTTTTAATGAGAATGGCCCTCATAGGTTCACATATTTAAGTGTGTCCCTAATTGGTTAAACTGTTTTGGATTAAAAGATGTGGCCTTGTTGGAGCAGGTGTGTCATGGGTGGTGGTATGTGAAGTTTAAAAAGACCACACCAAGCCCAGTTTCCTCTACTAAACTCTGTCTCCAACCTATGGACCAAGATGTAAGCTGTTAGCTACTGCTTCAGCACAGTGTCTGCCAGGCTTCTGCCAAGTTCCCTACCACGTACTCCATGGATGATCATAAACTCATCCTCCAAAACTGTAAGCAAGCCCCCAATCAAATGCTTTCTTTTATAAGTTGTCTTGGGTCATGGAGTCTCTTCCCAGCAAAAGAAGAGAAGCTAAGACAAGATTCAACAGCGAATCCACCACAGTGAGCTACGTTACTGAGTTAAGATGTTTGGTACAATAGGTACACTGAAAGCATTTCTGTCTGTATCTTCAGCTGCTTTATTAGACACGACCCCACTAGAAGATGTATCTGGGTAGAAATGAGAACGAAGGCTGAGGAGAACTGATGGATGTGACCCCAGGGAACAACCACCAACAGGAACCAGAATGAAAAAACATTGCTTTCACCTTTCTGTAATCCTCTCGGGAATAAAAGCCCAAACACATGTCTTGAGAAAGGTGTCCACCCTTCAGCCAGATAAAGGTCAAGCATCTTGATGATAGTCTCACATACTACATAGGTTAATCCCTAACAATTAATCTGCTGCCCCCCAAAAAGCAGAAATAAATGTTGGGAGGCCAAGAAATGCCCATTACATTGACACAAAATAGCGAGTGTTCACCAAAAACCAGAAGAGCTGAGAAGCAAGCCTGTCAGAAGCCCACAGCCAAAGAAAACTCAAAGCAAACTCAAGCTTCCAACTCAAGAGTCCCTCTTCTACCTGTCTGCTCTACAAATCCAATTCCCTGGCATAAGCCTCCACTCACAGATAGCAGGCTCTGCATTACCCAACAGCGACTGTGAACATTAACTTTTGTGAGCACAGAAGCTCCAGCAACAACCCCCAGCACACCTCTCTTCCCCACCGACTCCCACCCCCACCCCTGCCCCAGGCTTTTTCTCTGTGTGCCTAGAGTGTTTTAGGATGCTTAGAAAATGTAACTGGCATCAGCTACTTTGTTTCAACTTAGCTGTAAAGTAAGCTGTAGTTCTAAGGTCCTGGACAGGCCAACATCTCTGAGCCTTACTTTTCAAATATGTAAAATGAATGCCTTAAGTTAGAGCTATAAAAAAAAAATCCACCTCCATGGCCTAATGAAATAAAAATAAATAGAAGATCTATGTATTTCTGAAAGCATTTTCTCTAAGTTCGTGAACTCCTAGAGGAGAACTGGCTCTGCTCAAGCTAACTCACAGTAACTTTCCCAGTACAAATCAAGATCCCTTCTCCGCCAAAAGTTTATCTCCTGCCATCATTTCTAGAAGTCCTAATCAAATGAGGATATGTTTTGCTTGACTGAAATAACCAATAAGAAGGCACTTCTAGTTTCTTGGTGTGTGGGGTCAATCTTGCCTCTGTCATTTCAGGCAAAAATAGGAGCTTTTCCAGATATATATTTAAACTTAAATCTTTATAATGTATTTGTAATATAAAATAGAAGTGCTTTGATAACATAACAAATAACCGTATACCCATCTTCAATCTTCATTGTTTTTTTTTTTTTTACTCTGTAGTGATGTCATAGAGAGTATACATTTGTAAACTGTAAATCCAACTGCCTTTCAGGGCTCAGCGTTAATCCACCCCTTTATGTGAAACAATGCTACTGTTTCCCATTAAAGTCTCCTTGAATAAAAAGCTATTTTTATGGACCTAGAAATCCACTTTTTTTCTAAATCTCATTTCTTTTTATCTTGACCACCACCACTGCACTCTTTCTTTGTGCAAAAGAATAAATCCTTTCTGAGCCCACAGATTCAAATGCCGCAGTCACTGTGGTCCCCAGCACTGATACCCTGCTGATAAACCAGCAGGAAAGCATCTCTCACCTTTCACCTTCCAATAACCACAGTAGTGAAGCACATGCTTCTTGTTGACAAATGATGGGAAAATCAGGCCTCAGCATCCATCCTCCGACTGGGAGGCTGGCTTCCACTGTGACGCATAGAAAACAATACCGTTTGGCCAGGAATGAAACAAACTTGAACATGAGCTTCTCGTTTGTACTCGAGTTGAACTGCTTCCAGTTTCCACTTTGCAGATACTCATGTATTTTTTATTTGTGACCCTTTAACTCTTTTAAAACACGGACTGCAAGCTTCCCTCTGAACTCTCCCATTGTGATTAACTTCTCTCCCAATCCATGGGGAGAAGTTTAGTATGTGATACATAATTTTTTAAAGTACTTCTAAAACCTTAAAATTATTTGATAAATGCAAGAAAGTCTATAGGCACAACCCATTGATCCCCAGCAATCAAAGAGCCCAGCTGAGTCCAGACACGTCCCAGACTCTTTACCTTCTTGCTTATTCCTCTGCGCCTACCTCCGACTCTCCTGCCATCAGTTCCTTTAGTGTCACCAAAAGATACATTGCATTACACTCACCCTCTCCAGTCCTCATTCTAACCACTCTCTAAGCCCCTTAGGTCTCTCTCAAACTCTATAGGTCTCTCTCAAACTTGCCGTCTTGTCTTTAGCCCAACTGTCCTGCCTAATGCAAACCTGCTCGTCTTGTGCATGAACTGTGTTAATAGTTTCCATGCTACAACCCTGATGCTATGTCTCTCTTTGTTTGGCACTGTCTGTGGCTATCTTCTGAGACAGTAACCATGTCTGCTTTCAAGTTGTTGTCCCACACATATTGAGGAAAGCCAGGGAAGATTGATGTAGCAAAACTGGGAGGAAACAAGAAGAACCTCCCAATATCTCTCCTAGCCTACCCTAGCCTAGCCTAGCCTATTCTGCCCTACCCTAGTCTACACTATCCTGCCTTTCTCTATTCTACCCTACCCTACTCTACACTACTCTGCCCTTCTCTACTCTACCCTATCCTACCCTACCCCAATCTATCCAACTCTCCCCTACCCTACCTTACTCTAAGATACTCTACTTTCCCTGCTCTATTCTGTCCCACTTAATTCTATCTTACTCTACCATACCCTACCTTGCCCTAGTCTATCTCAGTCTCCTCTATTCCACACTACTCTGCGCTATTCAGCTTTGGCCAACTTCCTGCTCTGATCTCGCATCATCTGAATCCACATGAAGGGATCTGGAGAATCTCCAATTACCTCTCTATTATCTATGTCTACACACGCTGTATGGCCCAGCTAAAAAAAAAGTTATCTTTTATGGTAGTGTGAACTATTTTGATTTTTTTCTAATATATACATATGTGTGTGTGTATATATATATATATATATATATATATATATATATATGTGTGTGTGTATACATATACATATACATATACATATACATATACATATACATATACATATATATATATATATATATACAATATTTCATTTCAATTGTTTAGTTACTTAGATTCTCTGAGGCTGGAACACTATAGTGTTTCATATTTCACAGGCCTTTAGCCTTGTTCATATTCATATCCATGTTGGATGGGTATATGTGTGTGTGCATGTGTCTATGTGCATGTGTGTGTGTACATGTGTGTAAGCAAATTCACTGAGTGTCAAGTGTGTGAGCTTTGGAGGTCACTTGGCAGGAATCTGATATCATGCCTGGACAAGGAAGTGGGATTCAGGCAGGAATTTGACATTAGGCCATAACAAGGAAGTAAGCTCAGGTAAGACTCTAATTTTAGGCTAGAACAGGGAAGTAAGCTCAGGCAGGAATCTAATTTTAGGCTGAAACAAAGAAATAGGCTTCAGGCATGAATATGACTTTGGGCTAGGACAGGGAAGTAAGCTCAGATATCTTGATCATCCTGATAAGTCTTAGAAACAGTGATCACGGGACCTTGTTTTTTGTCTTGCTTGTTCCTTGACTATTTGTGTTTACTGTATTTATTGCTTGTTCCTCAACCTAGAACTGACCTTATTACTTGCATGTAATTAAAATGGTATAAAAGCAGATTGGTAAAAAAATAAACCCCCCTCAGTCTCAGAACTGGCTGGAGTCGTGTCACAATGTTGTCTAATTGTCTTTTTTTCTTTTTAATCCTGGCTCCTGCCCTGGAGACACTGTTGACAGACTGAGCTGGCTTGGTCAGTCAGGCAGAGATTCCTGCAACATTTTCCATCAAGAGACATAAAAATCAAAATTAATGCTACTAACTTAAATCTACAGATCCTTCCTGATGTCAACCACAATCCTGTGTCTAAAGTACCTCTACCACAAACTAATCAAAGGGTTTCATTCTCTTACCTATACTTTCCTGTTTTTATGATGTTTTAAAGAACCACATTTATATCTTTCTAATTGATTTATTCTGATAGCCGCCTCAGTGTATTGCTGATGAAGACTCAACCAAGCAGAGAATCTTGAAGCTTGGTACAGTTTTCAAGTTGCCATTGAGCTTGTTAGGATCAGCTTATACCACATGGCTTCTGAGGCAGTGCTTCTCTTAATTCTAGACTAATAACAGAAAATAAGCATTTAAAGCAGGCCATGATTCTGTTTCTTAATTCAATCTTAGCCAACCTAGGAGAAGGGCAGTTTGCTAACTGGATCTCTCCAGATATTCTGTCTAATAATGGAGAAAAGGGATTGGACAGACACTTGTGAAGATAACAGGGTGGACAGGACCACTGGAAGGATGATGCTTAGCTTTAATGTCATAAAACTTTCCCCTCTTCCATCTTACTGCTACATCAACAGAGTTCTAGAGTGATAGTTGACCATACTGAAAATTGCAAGACCTCAAATCTACTTAAATTCTTCAGGAAACCATGTGAACAAAGGCCAGGACTGCAGCTGCAGTGGCAGCTAACAGCACAGGCTCATTGCTTATGAGGCTAACAAAAATACACTCACACTGTAGGCTGATTTAGTCCAATGTCTGTCCCAATATCTCTGAAATCCTACCTAAAAACACTGGTCATGTGATAAAAGCCCTAAAGACTGAGAAGAATATGTCTTAACATAACATAGGCTACACACAACAAACCAATAGCCAACAAAGACTCAATGACAAGCCCGAGACCATTTTTCATAAAACCAGGCTCAAAAAAAGAGGACCACACTTTCTGGAGTGCTGAACCAATAGGATGGTTTAAGTTTTAGCTAGAGCAGCAAAAGAAATAAATTCAAGGGATACAAATAATAATAATAATAATAATAATAATAATAACAACAATAATAATAATAATAATCCCAACTATTTCTACTTGCAAACAGCATGATTCCATCCTTAAGAGCCCCCAATCTCTACCAGAACCCCCAGACTTGATTGAAAAGTTTTAATAAAATAGCACAAAGTCCGGAAAATTTTCCATGAACACCTAGAAGCTTACTTTCTACTGGCTAGTTTTCATAATGCTGGAAGGTATTATGCAGGCTGTTTGGTAGGGATGTGTGTGTGTGTGTGTGTGTGTGTGTGTGTGTGTGTGTGTGTACAGGCAGTCATCAACAGTCTTACCCAAGTACAAACCCTGGAAACTTCAATAATGACTAGTATGACAAGATACACCCATGGGTGCAGGAGCGGCCTAAAGGGTGTAGGTGTCCATCAACTTTCTTATTTGAGTTAAGCCCTCTCTCTGCAAAGGTTGAAACTTCTCAAACACATGTCTGATACTATAAATATCTCCCCCCAAAAAAAAGTTGTTGGAGAGGTAAGAGACTCCCTGAGGGAACCTACTACCATTATTCTGTTAATAGGCATTGTATTAAAATGCCCTCTAAATTCATAACACTTGAATAAGTGGCTCTCCTTCCTAATCCTGCAACCCTTTAATACAGTTCTTCATGTTGTGGGGACCCCAACCATAAAATTATTTTTGTTGCTACTTAATAACTGTAATGCTGCCACTGTAACAAATCATAATGTAAATATCAGTGTTTCTGATGGTCTTAGGTGCACCCTGTGAAAGAAAGGGTCAGTTGACCCCCCAGGGGTCCCAACCCACATTTGAAAACCACTGCTCTATATCCATAAATTAGTGCCTCATCAGAGAAGCTTCTTTATTCAATGAATGGTAGTTAACAGAGAAACTCACATCTGCTCAAAGTGCAGAGAGTGTCGTTGGTGGAGTGTTGAGCCACAAATGGGACATCTGTAGCACACCACCACACCAGTTCCCAGAGACCATCAAGAAAGAGGGGGTACAAAGATTGTAAGGTTCAGAGCTCAAAGAACCCAGAGCAGTGCAGGTCTCCTGGATATAGCAGGACTACACCCAGGAACTCAGAGCAGCCATGGTTATCAACACAAGATCAAGGCAGCCAGTGTTGTAGCATTGAGTGCAAAGGACTCCAACCCCTAATTGAGGAGCTATGGGCAGTGTGTGGCTTATATGAGGAGGAATAAACAAACTGTGGTCAGTTCCATACACAGAGGTGTACAGATAACATAAATCGTAGTCAGTAGGTTATTAAAAACATGAGAGGTGACATAAAACGGGGGTGGGGGAAGGTAAGGAGGTGAGATGGGTCTGGAAGGAGTTGGGGATGAAAGTGGTGAACACATATTATATAAAACTTTAAAAGAATTAAATTTCAAATGGGAAGACTTAGTAATAAACCTAGCCGAGAAGATGAAAGCTTTAAGACCCTGAAGAAAGAACCTGGAAGATTAAAAAAAAAAAAAAAAAAAAAAAAAAAACCAAACCCTGTACTTATGGTTTGAGAGAAGTAACACAGTAGGAATGGAGGCATCACAAAATCAGTCAACAGATTCAAGGTAATCCCCATCAAAATCACAGAACACACCCCTGAATCCATGTAAAAGAGCAAAATCCCCCAACCAACCATCCAAAGCAATCCTCAGGGGAAAGAGCAAAGCTGGAGGCATCCCAATACCTGATCTCAAATTATACAGGGCCCTAGTGACAGAAAGTCAATGACACTGGCACAGGAGCAGGTGGTATGCTGGTGAAATAGACAGAGGGCCCAGGAGCAAGCCCACACAGTGACGGGTGATGGTTACATTGAAGCCACAGACATACACACACACACACACTGGAGAAAACATGGAATCTTCAATAAACAGTGCCAGGAAAACTGGGCAGCTGCCTGTAGAGGACTGTTCTTCCAGAAGTCCTGAGTTCTATTCCCAGCAACCACATGGTAGCTCACAACCATCTACAATGAGATCCAATGCCCTCTTCTGGTATGTCTGAAGACAGCAACAGTGTACTCACATACATAAAATAAATAAATCTTAAAAAAAGAATATATTCAAATGTACTCAATACTTCAATGGGAAGTTGAAAAATGGTAGCAGAAAATGAGGGCAAAGCACAGTGAGATACAGATTTACGTAGGCGTCCTGAACAGCACTGGAGATGCTCGGGGAAATAGGTCTAAGAATGCATAAAAGGACATGATGGGCCTGCAAAACTTCTGAACTGTGCAGTGAATCACATGAAGAGGCAGCCGGTAGAATGGGAAGATGGGGAAACCTTTGTCAACTAGACATCTAACAGAAGATTAATATCTAGAACTCAAAAAATCTAAACAGCCATCATTGAGATCACTCTGTCAATTAAAAAAACAAAAAACAAAAAACAAAAACAAAGAAGATGAAATCACAACATAACCCAGCTAACAGTCTCCTGGGCATGTGCCTGAACAGATCCTTCAACATCCTACAACAGAAATACTGGCTCGTGGTCCTGGCTTGCTTCTCTGTTGCTGTAATAAAACTCTGACCAAAAGCAGCTTTTGGAAAAAAGGGTTTATTTAGCTTATAGGTTACAATTTTCTTCATCAAGGACAGCCAAGCCAGGAATCCTGAGGCAGGAACTAAAGCAGAGAGAGTACTGCTTACTGGCTTGCCCCCCATGGCATGGTCAGCCTGCTGTCTTACACTGCCCAGGATCACTTGGCTGGTACCACCTACAGTGTGTGGAATGAGCACTCCCACATTAATCAGTGAGCAAGAAGATGCCCCACAGGCCAATCTGATGGAAGCAAGGCCTCAACTGAGGCCCCTTCTTTCTAAGGTGACTCTAGGTCAAGTTGACAATAACTAACCAGTACACACACCCATGTTTATTGCTGCTCTATTCATGATAGCAAGGAAATAGAGCCTATCAGCTGAGGAGTGGATAAACAAAGTGTGGTACACATGCCCAGTGGGATTGTAGTCAGCCAAAAAAAAGAAAAAAAGAAAGAAAGAAAAAGTAAAATTTGTAAGAAAACAAGTAGAATTAAAAACTGTTATATTAAGTGAGGTAACTCAGGAGAATATTAATTTCTAAGTTTTAAAAATGTTTATTTATGTGAAGTGAGTTATATAAAGCTCAGGAAAGGGGGAAATGGTGGGGCTATGCTGCCACACTAATTAAGGCTGAAGTCTACCATTGTCTGGATTCTGGAGCTCAGTGCTACATGGAGGTCTCCCTGTATTGGCCTACATTCTCCTCTGACCTTGTCTGGGTAGTTCAAAAGCCCCCACACCTCTACCTGCAGAAAGTTACATAGCCTTAGTTACATTACAGGTTCAACTTCCTTTCTCCTGATAAAAACCCATTCAGCTAAGCCCTGAGATTCCTGAAATGTTTCTCCACATTTTGGTACCCTAAGTGTTCAGCCAATGAGCTTTGCCCATCCTAGATGTTTCTACCCCTCACCCCTAAAATTACATAAGCCTTGAATCACCCCAAGTAAGTTGGTCTGTCTCCCTGCAGTTGGTCCTGGTATGTATTCTTTACCATACATATTCAACAGGGCTTCTAAACTCCCCATCTGACCTACCTGCTCCCTTTGAATTCATAGGTCAACATTGGCTGCCAATCCCTGAGGGCAGGGAGGGTGACAGGGGTAAAAGTCATTAAATAATGGGGGAAAGAACACATATGCTATGAAGCCAGGAAGAGGAGTACTGGGAAGGGAAAGGTTTAAGCAGGAAGGAAGGCTAGGAAATGGGAAAGAAGAAGGGGTTGGGAGAGGGTCAACCAGGTAACAACTTAGAGGAAAGCTATAAGGCAATCTGATGCTTGATAAGCTAACCGATATGTGTATGTATATATGTATGTATGTATGTATGTATGTATGTATGTATGTATGTGTATATGATGTATATATATATATGTATATATACATATATATAATATATATGTATATGTATATGCATTTGAATGGAGATCCCATGTATAAGTAGGTAAAGCTGCTCCCAGAAGCCAGAGATTATTAGATAAAAATCATGGTGCAGGAGTGGGCTGCCTCCTCATTAGTTCTTGATTAGTAAAGCTGATGAGGCTCCAGAAATAATACATACAACTGTCACTGGTTTTCCAGTAGAATAAAATAGTTAGACCTTATTGTCTTCTGCCTAACATAAATAGTTTCCAGAAGGTACTATGCAGGCTGTTGTAGAGAACAGTCTTCCTCATCTCTGAATTCACATGCAACACTACTAACCATCCAGGCAGGATGAGCAAGTATATAGGCCATACTGCGGGTGCCGTTGCAGCTGTTTTTGTAGATGTACATGATGTAACAGTCAAACTGCATTCAAACAACTATGCTGAAGCCCATAGAATAGGGTTGCTACCAGTCGTGGTCAGAGACATTCTTTTGGCAGTGCTCAGCTGTGACTCCAGAGGCTCATATATGGTTAAAGTATTCAGGATATATGACTAGTGAATGCTCAGTCATAAGTAAAACATCTATATCACCACCTTCTAAGGCTCAGAGAACACAGTAGAAGAACGGGTAGAAAAAACTTAAGTGCAAGAAGAAGGTGAGGGAGAGGTGGAGAACCCTGAGTTCTGGACATGACATGACTGTCACAGTCTGAGACTCAAAAACTGTGATTACCCTACAAGGTTGGGCCTGTCAACACCTTGTGATGGAAGAGGTAGGTGCTCATGGGCCTGCCCCTCCCTGAGGATATATAGACAGACAACAGTTTGCCAGGGAGAAAGAAAATTTTCTTCACTGGTGTAGCCCTTGGTAGGTACTCACATTTCTGTGAACAAGCCATCTTCCTATAAACAACTCTAATGAAACTGATTGGGTTGCATGTACACACACACACACACACACACACACACACACACACGGCGGGAGGGGGAGGGAGAGAGAGAGAGAGAGAGAGACAGATAGAAACAAAGAGAGACAGAGACACAGAAAGACAGAGACAGAGACAGTAAAGTAGAAGGAAGCCTCATTGGGAAGAAGAGGGGAAGCAGCCGGAGTTGGGGACCAGAGATGTAACAGGAATAAATGGGAAAAGCCCACTATTTACATATATGATGATGCCATAATGAAACTCATCATGATATAGTATTAAATGTAATTGGGAAAACTCTAAATATAAAAGAATTCAAGAGGCTAGTCTTGATTAGTTGGGCCATTCAATCTTGAGAAAGTTTGAGTGAAAAGGAAATTTAAAAAGGAAAGGGTATATATATTGTAGTATTATCTAAAATTGAGAATTATAATTAAATGCAAAATAGTCAATGTTAAAAAATTGCAAAACAAGTCAAAATAACTGATACCACTGAAAACATCAAAGAGATATGCCTACAGACAATGGGAGTTACTTTGCATGTGAAGTCTAAAAAACAATAGAATTCAAAATATGAGTAGAACTGAAAAATTAATACAATATAAAACTATACAAAATAGTTGTCTTTTATTTTTAATTGGGGAAAATCTGCAACCTTCCAGTGTATTCTTTGTGCCTATCACTAGAACTACAGCCCCTGCACAGCAGAGCAGCCCAGCGTGCTTTTTGTTTTTTTTGCACTGGGTGGGCTCCATATTCTGAAGTGGTAAATCTGTGTATGTGAGCTTTGACTATGCATGGCCCATTGGGACTGAAGTTGGAATTCTTCAACCTGTTTCCTCATTGATGACTCGGAGCACATTGATTATGTCTAAACAGAACAAGGGGAAACGTGAATCTGAACTGAAAAATTAACAGCACACAGTCCCACGCGAAATCATGTTGTGAAGCGCCTGTGTCCATGTTAGTTGACTCAGCCCTTCCTGATTATTCATAAGTTGGAGGTTCTTCTGAGTCTGTGAGAAAGGGCTAAAAGCCATCATGTATCTCACGTTGCTCTTCTAACAGAATTCCGGAAGCTCCCTCTGTCTTCAGAACACTGGACTTACTGTGTTGGTCTCCCTTCTCCAGTCAGTTTCTCTCATAACAGTGTCTACACCTGCAGTGTCCTCAGGGAAGTTCAAACACTTTCACTTCATGGTGACGACATCCTGACAATCCCTAGTTCCTCACACATCTGCTAAGTCATGATCATACTGGACCCTTGAAAGAGAAATCCCCGGTTTCTGAGTAGGAAGTATTTAGCCAGAGCAGAGTGCTTGTGGAAAGACCAATTTACAAGTGACTGCAAAGCCTGACAGTGCTAGGCGATTAACACCATCACTGTGCAAAACCGGGGGTCTGAGTGTGGGTCCCCAGCACCTACATAAAACCCAGGCATCTATAACCCTGTGCCTGGAAGGAACATAGGAGGATCCCCGGGGCTCTGTGGAGAGCTCTTGGGCCTGCTTGGCGAGACATTAGCCAAGGACAAAGGAAACAGGCTTTAGGCAGGAATCTGACTTTGGGCCATGACAAGGAATCTAATATTCAGGCAGGAATCTAATTTTAGGCTAAAACAGAGAAGTAATTTCAGCCAGGAATCCAAATCTTAGGCTAGAACAAAGAAGTAGGCCTCAGGCATGAATATGACTGTGGGCTAGGACAGGGAAGTAGGCTCAGATATTTTTGTCATCCCGATAAGCCCTTAGAAATCGCATGTGTGATCATGGGAGTGATCACAGGGATGATCACAGGACTTTGTATATTGCTTTGTTTGTTCTTTGACTGTTTGTATCTATTGTATTGTTGGTTCCTCAACCTAGAACTGACCTAAATACTTTCATGTAATTAAAAGGGTTTAAAAGAAGTGTGGGAATAAACAAACCTACCTCAGCCTTCAGCCTCAGAATTGGCTGGGGTCATGCTGGAATTTTGTCTAATCATCTCTTTTCTTTTAATCCTCACTCCTGCGCTGGAGAACCTGTTGACTGACTGAGCAGGCTTGGTTAGGGCTCACTAGCTAGAGTCACTGAAACAGCAAGCTTCAGGTTGAGTGTCTCAAAAGATAAGGTGTTCACATGGATGAGCAAAACTGAACACATATGACAATACGTACTGGTAGAGGGTACAGGGTGTAGAATGCAGAGAAGTTGGGGACGCTCCAGCTGTGGTGGGGGTGAATGGTACCTGGGCAGGATCCCCAGAACTCACATAAGAAATGGTTAGATTTTTCTTGTGGTTCCTGTGCTGGGAAGGCAGAGATGAGTGGTTCCTGGCCCCATAAGCAGCCAGCTTAACCTACTCAACAGGACCCAGTCCATGAGAGTTGCTGTCTCCAAAAGCAGCCACTACGTTCAATCTAAAGATTAACACTAAAAAGCTTGTCCTCTGCCCCCCACATGCACATATGCAGGGGCATGTACATGTGCACACACACACACACACACACACACATTCTCACAAAGGTCATTTGTGGAAGTTGAGCAAAAGAGAGTAGGAAGGAAAGCCCTGAAACACCACCCACACTAGAGAAGACCTGTGGAAAGGTTCCTGGATTTTTAGGTCTTTCCAAAGATCAAAACTTCCTACAAAAAGGATGGTGGTGTGCCAAGATGTGAATTTTATTTCATATTCTTTTCATTTTATTTATATGTAATTGAAATATTTTTGATTTTCAAGGCAGGGTTTCTTTGTGTATATATATAGACCAGGATGGCCTCAAACTCACAAAGATTCATCTGCCAAGACTAGGATTAAAGGTATGAGCCTGGGCTGGTGAGATGGCTCAGAGGTTAAGAGCACTGACTGCTCTTCCAGAGGTCATGAGTTCAAATCCCAGCAACCACATGGTGGCTCACAACCATCTGTAATGATATCTGATGCCCTCTTGTGGGGTGTCTGAAGATAGCTACAGTGTACTTACATATAATAAACAAATAAAAAAAATTAAAAAAAAAAAAAAATGGGTCGCCCCCCCCCCGCTCTCTTTCTCTCTCTCCCTTCCTTCCTTCCTTCCTTCCTTCCTTCTCTCATATATCACATCATGACCTCACTTTACCCCTGCCCTTTTTCTTCCCAGTCTCTTTCCATGATCCACTCCTCCTCAGCTTCCCTTCAAAAAAGGGCAGGCCTCCCAGGGGTAGCAACCAAACACTGCATAACAAGTTACAATAAGACCAGGCACAGCCCCTCATATAAATGCTGGACAAAGCAACCCAGTAGGAGGAAAAGGGTCCCAAAAGCCAGCAAAAGAGTCAGAGGCAGCCCCTTCTCCCACTGTTAGGAGTCCCAGAAGAAGACCAAGCTACACAACCAGAACTACCATGCCAAGTGCCTAAATCAGAGCCATGCAGGCTCTGTGATTGCTACTTCAGTCTCCGTGAGCCCCTTAGTTTATTCTGTGGGTTTTATCGCAGTGTCTTCAACCTCTCTGGCTCTTACATTCCTTCCTCCTTCTCTTCTGAGGGATTCCTCAGGCTCTGCCTGCTGATTGGCTGTGGATTTCTACATCTGCTCCCGTTGGTTGCTAGATGAAGCCTCACTGATGACCATTATGCTACACTCCAGTCTACAAGTAGATCAAAGTAAGATGTATATCTTAGAACCTAGCTGGGGGCTCACATGCTTTCTGCCATTAATATATATATATATATATATATATATATATATATATATATATATGAGAAGCAAGACATTTTACGTTGTGTGCTTGTGGAGAGACTAAGGAAATAAGGGTATGGAGAGCTGGGGTATGGGCAGGGATCACCTCAGGAGCTGTGTTGTTCAGGCTGCTCTATCCACAAGAGTGGAGGTTGTGGGTTTTATACAGAGTGAGTTTTCTATATATAGCTGCAGGAATTTCAGCCACCTGGCCAACATGCAAGAGAGCATAGGTCTCTTCCCGTGGGAAAGGCAGACATGTTTGCATACAGGGGCTGCAAGAACCACAGAAGGTGTGGAGCAAGGACCAGGGACATTCATAGGAATCTATATTCTGTATGCAGCGGTAGACACCAAGCATCAGGACAGTTTAGCTGTGCAGCACACATGAGCTAGTGTGTGCCCTGGGGCTGTTGTCTATGTTCTACCTGTTTAGGTAAATGCTACTACAGATCTTGCTTTACAGACAAGGAAGTGGAGACACAAGAAAGTCAGAAAACAAAGGAAGGGACATTTCACCCATTGTTTGGCCCAGAGGTTAAGATTTTTCATGGCGGCAGTGTTGGATTGGGTTTTGGGTTGTGTCATAGCAATGGACACAATCAGCAGGGGCTTCCGTAAAAAAAACAGACTTGCTAGCAGAAAATCTGCTTCCCAGGGTTCCAAAGGAAGGAAAGTCCAAGCTCAAGGTAGTGAGAACTCTTTCCAGGTCTCAGACATCTGTCACTCAGTCACTGTCTTCTCACGGAGAGAGAAAGGAGCCTTGGTCTCTTCCTCTTATGAACTCACCCTCAGGGCCTCATGGGGACTGTCGCCTCCATCATACTGGGGGTGGGGCTTGGAAATGAGCTCTAAGGGGTTCATTGAGTCCCCAACAGCCTGTGTGGGCTTTCCTCTGCCAGGAAGTCCCCATGTTCGATCTCCACCAACAGGTGTGTTTAATACAGGATTTTAAAGAATTTAGGTCATCGCAATGTTACTGTATCAGCTGGAATTCAGGCTGACTTTCAGTGTGGTTGGTTCCTGGGGAGAGACACCTTTTAGACTACTCTATCCCTGAGAAAGAAGTGGACCTGTGCTGTCTCTCCATCCCTCAGAGAAACAAAGCCGAAGGCATAAAGGGACAGCAAGAGGAAAAGAAGTGCTGTGGACAGGTGTGCCTGGGAGAAGCTGTGCTCTCAGCCGTGCTACAGAGCGGTCCACAGTGCTGCTGTTAAGTGGCTCCAGCTGCTGATAATTAAAAGACGAGAGGAAGGTAGTGAGAAAGGAGGGAGGGGGTTGGGGACGGCCCCATCACTACCAGGAAGAGCTGACAACATTTCACTGTTTCCTCCGTGAATCATGTCTGGCCTCCTCATCTGCTGCCAGGCTCCACCCATTCCTCCCATGAGCATGTGGGGCTGTGACTCAGTGAACTCCACATGTCCTTGGTCCCCAGTGTCCTGCCTATGCTGATTCTTTGCATTCAATAAGATATGGAAGTCCTCTGCCATACCATAAATATTATGACTTGATGTATTGCAGGTATGGGAGCTGTTGATGACATTTGTTGTAAATTTGACCCCGTATTTTTACAGTCTCTCTAGAGACGATGACAAGCAAACTGCAACAAGAGCTTTAAAGACAAAAGCGACAATCCAGGAGCCTGTGAAAGTGGACACTTAGGCTTCGGGTAGGCTGGTTGGGTGGGTGAGTGGGAGAGGTGACATTCAGAGAAAGGTGACAGAAATGTCTAAAGACACAGACAAGAGCTAGAGCATGGACCAGAAAAGGGAACAAAACAGACAACAAGAGCAGCTAGGTCAAAGTGGGCAATGAGAAATGTCTCCCACACATGTTCTTGTTACAAGCACAGTGTCTGAATGGAGATGAACTGCAGGGAAGGTAGGATGAGCGCCAGCCTCAGGAACATGATGGCTTTGGGCACCTGACAGCTCCTCAGCATCAGCACCCCAGCACGCCCAACAACTCCTCTACAGTGGCATCCCCAACATCTCCTCTGCAATAGCACCCCCACCCCATATCTTCCCTACAATGTCACCTACCCTACCCCCAATATCTCCTCTGAAGTGGCACTGCACTCAGAGTGCCCTGCAGAAGGTGTGAAGGTAATACAAGTGCTATGTACAGTATATGCAGTGCTGTGTACAGTATATGCAGTGGTATGTGCAGTATTACAGTGCTGTGTACAGTGCATACAGTGCAGTGTACAGTATGTGCAGTGGCATGTACTGTATGTACAATGCTGTGTGCCATATGTACAGTGCTGTGTACTATATGTACAGTGCTATGTACCATATGTACAGTGGTGTATACAGTATATACAGTGGTGTATATAGTATGTACAGTGCCATGTGCAGTATATGCAGTGGTGTGTACAGTATCTACAGTGGTGTGTACAGTATGTGCAGTGGTGTGTACAGTATATACAGTGTTATGTGCAATGCCTTTGGAAGACTTGCCGACACTGCCAAGGCAGTCTCAAGGAAGTTACAGCAATGATTGTGTTTCCTGTGTTGAAGTACTATCCTGCTTTAGGATCTTTATTCATCTTTTACTGGTGGTCTACAGTCAAACCCTAAGAGAGGAGAGGACATCTCTTGTCTGCATAAGTAGCTACAAGCTCTCAAGCTGGCAGAACCTTTCAGTCCCTCTGACAAGCTTCCCTCAGTTTCTAACCATAATTGCCATTTGCCAACTGTTTTGAAAACACCGTATTTGGCTGTGGAACAACCCAGGAAAGTTAACAAACCCTAAGGTAAAACTGTGTGCCAAAAATTATAAACAAAAATAAGTTATCTTGTATTTTTTTCTAATATCTCAACACTGATTCTGTAAAATGGGCATAAATCAAATGTTCTGATAAACAAAAGCTTTGAGAGAGGCCACTTCTGATTCTCTACAAACTCAAATTAAGAGCAGTCTAGCATACCTTGTTAGCATTTCGTCTAAGCTCTGCCCCACAGTTACCTGGCAACAGCCAGATATACTATGAAAGTGGCTGCTTGCCCTAGATTCTCTCTCTTGCTCTTGCCTTCTTGCTCCCCCTCCCTCCCCATTCTCTCCCCCCCTCTCTCTCCATGTGCTCATGGCCAGCCTCTGCTACTCTACTACTCTTCCCTTCTTCCCTCCTTCCCTCCCTCCCTCCTTCCCTCTCTCCCTCCCTCTGCCCCCCTCTTCCTCTCTCTCTGACTTTTTCTGTCTCTACTACCCTCTTAAATCCCCTCCCCTTGCCCTGAATAAACTCTATTCTATACTATACCGTTATTGTGAGGTTGGGCCCTCAGGAGGAAGGGATGCCCTCAGCATGAGCACACAGAGGTTCCCCCATACCTGAGTACACATCCACCAAATATATTCCCTCTCTCTTTATCTTTTCATAAACATATCATCCCCGATTACACTGGGAACTCCTTGCTTATTTAATAGTTCATTACCTCTTGCTTTCTCACCTGGTTGCCTTTTGTACTTAAATGTCATCATCAAGCCCTGAGTTTTTAAGCTAGATGTCTCTCCTTGGTTTCCATCTGACTGAGTCTCAGATCTGCTCTCATCTGTTCTCCTTGCCTTGTGAGTGCATTCTTTCCACAGTTCTTGTTGATACATTCTGTTGTGACACTTCCATGGCATCATAGACTTTAACAGAAGTAGTCAGTAGACATGAAGCTCTTTCACCTCTTAATAGCTTGGAAGAAAGTTACATGAAAGAACTGTGTGGTTAAAAAGAATGGCAGAGACGTGAACCAGCAAGTTTTCAACTTACTGTAATCTTAGCCATATCCTAATATCAAGACCGACTAAAGTGTGTGTGTGTGTGTGTGTGTGTGTGTGTGTGTGTGTGTGCGCGCGCACGCGAGTCTGTTTAGTGAACTGTGAATGCTGGTTGGTCAGCTATGTCATTAATTGAATAAATATGCATATATTTATCATCCACAGCTTACTTACGGAAGGAAGGTTCTGGGGTTCCCCTGTCTCTCCCCACTGTGCTGGTGTGAGTAACCCCCAACAAACTCTCTACACCCAGAAATGCAACTAGGCTGTCCTTAGATCATGGTGCCACCTAGTGGTTTGGTTATTAATCTCTGAGCCACCCTGTCTCCCTCCAAGGCTGCCTTAGCCCTCTATGTAAACAGTTCTCTCCTCTCTTTTCTCTTCAAATAACACTCTAGTCTCAGCACAGCACAGTAGCGCAAAGCTAGGAAGCACACACCTGTATGCAAAGAAAGTCGAGCTATAGAATGAGAAAACATCAGAAAACAGGGACACAGCTGCACCAGACCCTACCCCCCCACCCCTCCCTGCTACCCTTCCCCATCCCCCTATCCTATCCCACTCCACCCCACCCCCACTCCCTGCCTCATTGGTTCCCCAGGGTTTATTTGACTCAAGGATTAACATGTAAAACAACCTCTCACCAAGTATTTGGAGACAGTATCTGTCTTAAATGAGCAGATGTGGAAAGCTGTGGAATTTGGAAGCTTAACTGCCATTTTGAGCATTGCTCCTTTGGGGAGCTGGATTCTGACTTTAGTTCCTTTCTGAATGACATCCCTTGAACAAATGAGAGTTTCTTATGCATTCAGTGGGTCTGCCCTAAGTAAATCTAAATTGCTTCCAAAGACCTAAAGAAGTACAGCTTGGAGACAAGACTGTAAAATTGTGAGGAACACAGTTTGTCAGGAAACATGTTCCAGGAACTAATACCTGTCCAAGAGTACCTCTGTTCACTCTGGGAGCACCTCTGCTCACTCCAGGAACACCACAGAGTGGTGATGAGCAGGCTGATGAACTATGTACCACCAGCATTTGCTTTAAACAGTCTGAGCAGACACAGCAAGAAGTCCTATTAGCCATGAGCATTATCTACAACTTCAAAGCACAAAACTGTCTTCCCATTTACAGATCTGCTTTCTCTTAAGCCACTGAAGAAAATGTTCTCTCATTATATTAATGATTAATCATGTTATTTATTAATATTATATTATTTAATAAGGGCTGACTGAGAAAATGTGTGTTAACTTATCCAGGTCATCTTGTAGCTTTATATATATGGTCCTAAGAAAGTGTCTACAGATAGAAGTCTTGAAAAGCCAAGCAATAGACACATAAAGATTTCAATCATAATAGATTACAAAGTATTACAGAATTCTTAATTATTGTCCCTGTAGGGAACAACCTTTCGAAAGAACAAGAGAAGAAAATTGTCAGAAGAAAGTTGTCAACAAAATGGCCAACAGTCTTCTGCCACCACAGGGATGGGAGTCATTATCCTGCAATCCTCCCCCAACAGACCTCGGGGTTCCTGAACTACTGACTCCACATGTCCTCGCCACATCACCCAGGCTCCCTCACATCTAAGAACACACGGTTCCCCTTGAGTAAGAGTGGGAGACAATCTGCCTACAAAGGGGCTCCAAGCCTGGAGAGCCACTGCCAGGGAAAAGACCAAACCTAGCACCATCCAGTCAGGAAAGGAAGCCCTCCTGTGAACCAGCAACTCCTCCTTACCCCTCGGCTGATGCTCCTACACATCCTACAACAATCCAGAGTCCATACAAAATGTAAAGACGTGGACATACCCTCTCAAGGATCATGGAGAATCTCCTTGACTCCATGTACATATTCAGCTGAGAAACAAACTGAGCCCCTGGGTTCTAGCATTCCATTGGCCCTCCCTTACCTAACTGAAAGTGAAGGAATGTGTCCTCCCATCTGCCTGCAGCTCTGTCCTGCTGTAGCCCTCTCCTGCTTAAGAAGCTTGTATCTGTCAGGAAGTTCAACATGGACCACCCAGTTCCCCCTTCTTTTTCAACTATTTTACTAGAATTGACTTCACTCTGGGTCTCAGTTAGGGTGACTATTGCTATAATGAAACATCATGGCCAAAAGAGAGTTGAGAAGAAAGGGTTTATTTGGCTTACACTTCCATGTAGCAGTCCATAATTCAAGGAAGTCAGGGAAGAAGCTCAGACAGGCCAGGAACATGGAGGAGCACTGCTTACTGGCTTGTTCTCCATGGCTTGCTCAGCCTGCTTTCTTATAGAACTCAAGACTACCACAGCTTAGGAGTAGCCGCACCAACAATAGACTAGGCCCTCCCCCATCGGTAAATAATTAAGAAAATGACCTACAGGCTTGCCTGCAACCTGATTTTTAAGGAAGCGTTTTTTTCTCAATTGAGGTCTCCCATCCCTCCCCACCCGCAACCCCCACCTCTCAAATGACTGTAGCTTTTGTCAAGTTAACATGAAACTAGCCAACACACTCTGGAACCTTCTAATTAAGAAAAATTGTCAACCACTACCCAAGCTGGCCCAGTCCTACTTTAACCCATGTACACAAATCCTCTGAACAGTCCTCTTCTGTACAGAGCAACTTCTCTGAAGACAATTCCATACCATAAGCCTACTGATCAAAGGTAGTGTACACAAACAAATAAACAGAAAGCTAGAGCTGGAAGGAAGGGAGCCTACAACCAAACTAAGAGGAGATGGTTGGAAAAATTATTTTAAATGTGTTTCAAAAGGAAGAAACCCTCCACATCCTGCAGTGGGTGGGAGCCTGCACAAGCTGTAGAGTGTCCAAGGAATCCCCAGAGACAGGTGGGCTGGTCTACTTGCTGTTAGGGGTCGTTTCTAATGCTATTTGTGTTGATTCAGCTCCCCAAATCACACAGGAACCTGCACCTCTGCCTTTAAGATGCTGACGGTCCCTGCCCCCAGTTGGCTCTAATTGGTAAATAAAGTTGTTGATGGCCAATGGCTGGGCAGGGAGGCAGAGGCGGGATTTAGATTTCCCAGGCAAGGCAATGACAGGAAGAAGGTTTTAGAATCACCAGCTAGAGGCAAGAGAGTAAGAGAGTAAGAGAGAGAGGAGGAGGCAAGCAGCCCCTTTTATAGTGGGCACGCCTACCTGGCTGTTGCCAGGTAACTGTGGGGAGGAGCATACCTGGGTGTTGCCAGATAATTGTGGAGGTGGAGTTTAGACAGAATATTAACATTAGTAATAATAATTCAGGAGTATTGGAGGGAAGGTATTAGCAACATGAAAGATTGGGAGTGGCCCAGCCATTGAGCTGCTTAGGAAATATTAAAAATAAGGCTGCGTGTGCGTGTGCGTGTGCGTGTTCGTGTGTGTGTGTATGTGTGTCTTTCATTCGTCAATCTACAGAGGCAGTATCGAGAAGTGCTCCAGGATGCCCAACAGGTATGCACAAAGACAAAACCCTAAGAGCAGAAGATTTTGTGGGAACGGTTGTTAGTTTCATTGGCCAGTTTTGGAGACAGACACATGTCCTGCACAAAGACTTTCTGTATTGACAAAAGGCTCAGTCTGGGGAGGATGAATGACTGAGACCTAGGGTCCTGTTCTTTACCCCCATAAGACTGCACATACTGACTAGCTCTTCCCCTGATCTAAAAGACTGCCAGAGTCCACGCTGTTTCTGCCACAGGCCATTGGAATCCTTTTGAGTCTATCACCTCAAGAGTAAACTCTGTTGAAAATGTTGACCAAGAAAACCAGGAGCTAAATATTGGCACATGGGTCCAAAGACTGACTTTGGTGAGTCTGAAAAGATTCAGGAAGAGCCTCAAAAGCTAAATCCCTGGTTATACTGTAAATAATCCCTGGTTAACACACAGGGCCCCTGTTATAGCAAAGGCTATCAGTTAAATGTTTCTGGGGACTTTTGCTTTAAGCAGGGTTCATACCATGTGACATCCGGTAGAAGGAAGTTGTACTTGATGGTTTTAACCCTGACCAAGTCTTTGTTTTAGTTTTAATCCTTCCCGGGAGGACCTGCTTATCTTGTGCAGGGAGGTATTTTGTGGTTACTGTGGAATGTGTTCTTTTCAAATATCACATGATCAGGGAAAACTGGTATGGGGGAGGGTAAAAATAGCCACAGAAATCTCGTTGTCACATCATGTGTGGGCCCACCTAAAAATGAACTATTTGATAAATGTTTATTTAAAAAGAAAACTCAAGCTGGACAGTGGTGGCACATGCCTTTAATCCCAGCTCTTGGGACGCAGAGGCAGGCGGATTTCTGAGTTCCAGGACAGCCAGGGCTATACAGAGAAACTCTGTCTCAAAAAAGAAAGAAAGAAAGAAAGAAAGAAAGAAAGAAAGAAAGAAAGAAAGAAAGAAAGAAAGAAAGAAAGAAAGAAAGAGAGAGAGAGAGAGAAAGGAAGAAAAGAAAAAGAAAAGTCAGGAGTGGGCAGTGAGACCATTGAGCAAGTAAAGGCACTTGCTACCAAGCCTGACAACCTGAGTTCAGTTCTCAGGACTCATCTAATAAGAGGGAGATAAAAAGCTCCTTCAAGTTGTCCTCTGACCCACACAAACACATGCCATAGCGTGATCACATGCACACACACATGCAATGTGCACACACGCGCACACACACACGTACTAAGTAAATGTAGTATGATGTACATGTGTAAAACAGCTCAAGTATCCCCTCATTGTCTTCCATTCTACCCTTCATCCTCTCTCACTTTCTTTTAATAAATCTATTTTCACCCCACTACAAGATAAAATAGAACATTTAGATATCTACATAGCATGTAGAATAGGAAGAGATATTCAAAAGTAAGCTATTAGCCAGATATTTATTTTTAAAATAATGAATTCATAAAAAAATAGACAAGATGAAGCATATGTGTACAAATTACATGCAAATTTGCCCACAAAACACATCCTATTATTTTACAGCAGTAAGCAATTATGATCATGCATAGGCACAGACGATCTTTAAAGTATGTTCCCTAAACGGATTCTTCAAAGGACATGGTAAACTTGATTGAAATTTTACCTCATTTTGCCCTTCCAAATCAATGTCCTCCTTACCCCAGTTACCCAACACATCAACTCAAAGGGTTGGTGTTCACTGTTGATGACAGAACCTGGAATCGTCTGCGAGATGGGCCTTTGCTCACTCCTGTGGTTATGATCTTGATTGCATTAACTGATGTAGGACACCTGCTTTATCTGTGGGTTGAACCATTCCCTAGACAGAGGTGTCCTGGATTACGTAAGTGGAGTTCGAGAGCTGAGCATGAACAGGCATGCATCTTTTGGTGTCTGCTTCTTTACTGCAGATACAATGTGACTAGCTGCCACCAGCTCCTGCAGATCTGATGGCCCCTGGAATGCAAGACTGTAGCTTGGACTATGAGATAAAATAAGCCTTTTCCCTGACAAATTGCTTTTTAAAAAAAATACCTATTTTTATTCTTAATTGTGTGTAGGTGTGTAGAGGTGTGTGTGTGTGTTAGCATGTAGGTGTGTAAATACAAATACAAGTATCCACAAAAGCCAGAGGTATTGGATCACCTGGAGCTAGAACTTATAGGTAGTTGTTAGCTGGTCAATGTGTGTGCTGAGACCTAAACTCCAGTCCTCTGAGTTGTCAAGAACAGCAAACACTCTTGACAAGTAACTCATTCCTTAACTTGCTTTTGTTGGCATATTTTATACAGGTGCAGGAATAAAACCAGGGCAGTAGTCCCCACAGATCTCTGAGTGTGGAGAGCATCAGAGTGTCCCCACAGCATTACCCGAAGTTGCTGAGCACCACGTCCACACGTGGGTCACCAGGTCTGTGGTAAAGACCAAGGCTTCCACATTTTAGGAGCTGTCCAATTACTCAGCATGTGTGAAGTCCTAAGTTGGTTGCACAGCACAGCACAAACTGGATGTGGTGGTGCACACCTGTAATCTCTGCACTCAGTAGTTTGAGGCAGGAGGATCAGTAGTTCAAGGTCCTCAGCTACATAGGTTCAGGACCAGAAAACATAAACAAACAAACAAACAAAAGAATTCCATCTGTAGAATACTCTGATGGCATCCTACAGCTGCTGGGCCAGGAACCCCCAGTTTGAAAACCACTGTCCCAGAACATTCACTTTTCAACACATATATGTTTTCAAAATCCCAGACCCATTCTGGGACTTTGACTCATTCTCAGGCCCAGATGTTTGGTTATATGTATATCTGTTCACAGGAAAAAGAGGCAAAAATAAGCTTACTTGGTTATTCTTTAGGTAAAATCAATCTTCTGACAGTGTCTTTTGCTAAAATATATTCTTCAAAGTTAATTTCTGTCTCTTAAAGAGCATATTTGAATTGAGTAGATGTCTTCCAACATGTGATACATTATCTTACATTTCAAGATCTTGAAAATGAATACTCTGTGTTCTTTTGAAGTCCTATAATTTTAATACAGCTAAATGATTTTACACTGATGGCTCAGTGGGGACACTATTATAGGATATCATCTACTCTAGACAGATCAAGCGGGCACTGACTTCTTTATGGACAACTTGGTTTAATGTGCCAGTCCCTTTTGATACAAATATCAGTTAGAATAAGAATATTCACTCCTTAAAACAAAGTTGCCACAGGTAATACATTGTAGATACCCAAACTAAAACCTGTGCTTTATAGAAGCCTAGGGATGCTCATGAGGTTAATATTTTCAACATTAAAATGCTATTTTATTTGTTTATTTATTTTTCAAGAGGTTTCTCTGTGTACCCCTGGCTGTCCTGGAACTCACTCTGTAGACCAGGCTGGCCTGGAACTCAGAAATCCACCTGCCTCTGCCTCCCAAGTGCTGGGATTAAAGGCATGTGCCACCACTGCCCAGTTAAAATGCTATTTTAAATAGTAAGCACTTAACAGTAAAAATTCTTGGTACCTTCTGAAGAAATCAACACATATGAAAGCAAAGAGAGCAGGATTTGCCCTTGCAGCTGATTGGAGCTTTCTCCTAAGAAGTCATCTCTTCTTGGAATCTTATAGAAATACCAAGTGAAGATACTATGGGATTCTTTGTTGTTTTTTGTTTGTTTGTTAGTTTGTTGTTGTTCCAAATCTTTTACAGCTTTTTAGTCTCTAGAATCCCATAGGGGTAATGATTCTCATGTTACCATGAATATTCATTGTTCTAACTTGAATTTGATGTCTGCTAAAATTCATGTGTTTGAACTTAATGTCCAACATAATAATATTTAAAAGTAGACCCTTTGGAGATTGTCAGTCATGATAGGATTAATGGCTGTCTTGGTTACTGCTCTATCATAATCAATGTACCTTATAAAAGAAAGTATTTAAATGCGGGCTTGCTTACAGTTTCATGCACTAGTCCATGATCATCATGGCAAGGAAACATGGCAACAGACAGACAAGTATGGCCCTGAAGCAATATCTGAGAACCCATATCTCATCTGTAAATTGCAGGCAGAGAGATTGTGAGACTGGGCCTGACTGAAGCTTTTGAAAACTGAAAGTCCACCCCCAGTGACACACCTCCTCCAACAAGACCACAACTCCTAATCCTTCCCAAACAGTTCCACTAACTAGGAACCAAACATTCAAATATATGAGCGTATGCGGGCCGTTCTCAGTGAGAAGACAATACTATCTTTGAAGGAATCCTTTTGTTTTTGTTTTGATCCTTTTAGATTTCTCAAACTCTAGAAGCAATGAAGTTTTGTTCAAATGTGGCCCAACTATCGCACTGCTAGACAGATTATGCAAAGAAATGTAGTCAACACATGACAGAGGTGTCTGTACTTCTTTGTTGGTTTTTGTGCTAGTCTTGAGATCCAAGATTTAAGGTCAATCTGGATGTATATCAATGGATGGATGCTTTATTAAAATACAGTGTAAGCCTACAATAGAATAGCACTCAGATATAAAAGAACAGAATTCTGTAATAGCCATCAGTAAGGACTAGCCTGGGGGCATTACATTAAGAGAAATGAGCCAGATCTTGAAAGACAAATAAATACCAGATGTTCTTACTAACATGTAGAAGGCTTAAAAAGTTGATCTCATAGAAGAATAGAAGAGTGGTAAATATATTTCAGTCACAGAACTTGGAGGGATTGAGCTGGCTCTGAACTGGAAGACTCCTCTGAAGGAAACATGCAATCTGTCAGGGGAGAAGAGCAGCTAAAGGTCCACACAGCTGTGAAGCCTATGAACCACAATGGCCAGCTCTGCTGAGTACCCCAGACAGTGCAGTAGTGGAACTTTTATCTTAGGTTAACCAACACTTGTCTAATTAAGGGCTGCTACAGGAACAGAATTCATGCTTGGTATTGTAAATCTACCCAAACTGACTTGTTAGACCTGAGAGGTGAAACTACTACTACCACTTTCCTAAACCAGAATAATTTCTAACCACATTCAAAAATGCTTATTCTTATATCCACAGGTAAATGTAACCCCCATCTCTTGTCAAAGTAGCTACTTTTTTCCCAGCAGATGGAGACTATTACCAAGATCCTTAACATGCAGAGAACAACTACCATGATGTACCCAACTGTGGTTGATACATACACAAACACAACCTAAGGCTAAGGGCCTTACAAAAGAGAAGCAGAAAGATTGCAATAGCCAGAGGGCCAGGATGTCTGATACGAGACAATGTGTTCTATATGTCAGGGAACCTGCATCCATGAATCCCAGAAGTGTGGTCATGTAAATAAGACCTGCACAGTACCAGCTGACATGATAATGAAGCTGAGGGCAATCTCATAAGGCCCTACCCCTAGAAGAAGAGCTACAGAAAAAGACAGAGATAGAGGCTGAGTCTTTGACATGAACAACTTCCCTTATAGATTATAAGTGGAGATATACATATACATCATATACATCATATACATCATATACATAATTTTTAAGAGAAAGAAGACATGAATTTTTGAGGGAATTAGGGAACATGGGAGAAGTTACAAGATTACAAGGGGGAAAAAGAAATGGGTGGTAATGTTATAGATATAATGCTCAATATGAAATTCTCAAAAAATTAAATTACAAATGAGTGGTAAATCTTGGAACAGTGGGATGGAGAGAACAGAGAAAGGGTGTTAATGGGTATGGAGGCATGGGCTGACAATAAGAACAATTTCTAAAGCCCTACAGTACTACAGGGTGACTATGATTGACAGTGATGGAGACTTACAGAGATTAATTTTGTATTTTATGGTACACTATGGAGATAATGCTGATACTCCTTGCATGAAGAGGCAATAAACACTTAACAGAATAAATATGCCCTGTACTTTGATACAATTATTCCATGTGGTATGCATGTGCAGAAATGCCATACTGTGTCAAGCATGGTGGTGAACACCTTTAATCTTTGCACTCAGGAGGCAGAGGTAGACAGATGTCTGTGAACAAGGCCAGCCTGATCTATATATAACCAGGTTCAGACCAGCCAAGGCTACATATTCAAACACTGTCTCAGAAAGTAGAGGAAAAACAAAGGAAATGGAAAGAAAAGAGAAAAAAAACAAAAAGGAAGAAATGAGACCACATTGTTCCCCCAGATATGTAAAGTTACATCAAGTAAGCATAGAATATGTATCAAATAAAGATAAATTCTTGCTTCTTGTGAATTACAACCTATAAATATTTTATTATAGCAACCCACAGACATACTATGTAATTGCCTTTAGTCTCCATGAAGAAGATACATACTATCTGTCTTTACTAGGAAGAAGATACATACTATCTAACTTCCTTTCCTCTCTATGAAGAGGACTCATACTATCTATCTGTAAGGGTTGATTCCAGCAGTCTCTTTCTGCAGATCCCATAGCTCCATACACACTAGACAAGTCACTGACTTGTTCCAAGGCCTCTTTGGTTTTATTTTGAGACAGGATCTTGCTAAGTTTCCTAAACTGGCCTTTAATCTGCACTTCCACACCAATTGTTGGGTAGCTATAATTAAAAGTGTGCATACTATGCATCTTGTATGATAGGAGATGCATCATGTATAATACGAGATCACCATGAATTTCAGATGGAGGCAACGATATGGACAGAATTTGAGGGAAGAGAGGGAAGGGGAATAGGGTAATTATATTTTGATTTTTAAAACCTTGCAAAGAAATAAGTCAAAGAAACCAGTAAAGACAAACAAATATAAAAAGTAGAATCAGTGCAATGGCAGCAGTGATTTACAACTCCAACATCTGTATTAACATTAAAAGCTTGTCTAGAAAATAAATTAGTAGAGAGGAAAAAAAACAGAAAACTTTCAATCATTAAATTATCTTTAAATAAGCTAACTCAATATTATCACTAAAATAAGCTTCAAATTTAATCAAGTATAAGAGTGGAAAGTCCTGCTATTTATTTAAAACATTTGTTTGGAGGCTGGGGAAATGACTTAGTCAGGACAGTGTTTGTCATGCAAGCATGAGGATCTGAGTTTAGATCCCCAGCACTGATGTAAAAGCATGTGCACTCACGTGCACAACAGCACACAAGTGTAATGACAGTGCTGGGGAGGCAGGGACAGATGTATCCCTAGAGCTAGCCGACTAGCCAGCCTAGTGAATCAGGCGAGCTCCGGGTATGGTGAACTTATGCTGTCCCAAAAACTAACATGGAGAGAAAGGAATGCACACCTGATGTTGCACACATGTGCATGCTTCCACATGGCCTTATACACACTTGTATTTACATATACCACACACGATTAATTAATTATCAGTATCAAATAAATCTGAACAGGAAGCCAATTTAAGAGTACAAAATATAATCCAGCAGGTCTCATCGTTTTTTTCAAATTATCTGCGAAAATATTATCTACTTAAAACAATACCATGGGAGCAGGTGAGGTGGTTCAGGTGACTGCTACCAAGCCTGATAACCTGAGTCAATGCCCGGGGCCCACATGGTGGAAGGAGAGAAATGACTCACAACAGCTTCCTTAGACCACCAATATATGCTATGGCACATGCATGCCCCTCCCCACACAACTCAAATCAAAACATGAGAAAAGACTAAGGGCAAAGGCAAAGTTCCACCCCAGGAGCTTATGTTCCATTGGTTTAGGAAGAGTAAAGTGATGGAATCCTGCACTGGAATCAGACTCAACCGCCTAGAGAAACGCATATGCATTTATTTATTGGTTAGTCAAAACATCTCTTCCTTAAATGCCAAAATTAATCATTCATTGTTTTGCATAATTTCTACTACTGTATTAAATCAGCTTATAGATAGAATAACTGAATAACATATCTTCATAACAGGACACTCTCAAATTACAATTGATTGAGAGCACAGACCCTCAAGTAAACCAGGGCACTTCTAGGCGTAATGCAGAATCACGTGACCGCTTGACTTATACAACACTTACTGGATAGTTTCTAAACTCTACCATTAGTAAGTCGGATTTTTAAATGTTAGTGTTCGGTTGTAAATGCTGGGTGAGTTTAAGGTTTTTAATGACAGAAGATAGATCAAATAATAATACTTGAAAGGTCAACACTTAGATTCTTGATCCACTGGATAAATGCCTATTTACTTAGGATCATGTGTAAAAAGAAGATTTCAGGTCTAAATTAAGATTTGCTAGGCGAGCAAACTAAAATGGTATAGATAATATTTTAAATATCATTATTTTCTGTGCCAACCCCATTTCAGAGGATAATTGTGTGCAATAACTCTGACTTTCAAAATGGTAGATTAAAATAATTCATTTCTATTTTTAATTAAAATTGAGAAAGTGGGAACTAATAATATAATGTGTGTCAGAACTGCATGTGTGCACCATCCAAGATAAGAAGGGGATTGCAACACCAGCTTGCTTCTTGAGTTTCTTGAAATTCCCAAGGAAGGAAGAGAGCATGGGAGTCTGTGGCTACTCCCCAGCACATTTGACGTGCGAGGCAGCTCCGCTGTTGGCTGAGTTCACTGAAGCTGTTCCCTAGATTCTGACAACTCAAGTGCACAAGCAAGACTGTCCCTACACACCCATCTGAGAGACAGCTTTCTCTACAGGCTGTGATGGATACAGTAAGCTTGGATGTTTTGATGATAAGGTCTAGATCTGATCTTAAGACCATCTGGGCTTGAAGGTGGGAAGAAAGGGAAAGGCCCTGTTCTGTACACAGGCTTAAACAAAAGGGTCACAGGCACCTCAGGAAAGCATGAAGGTGTGAGGACACTGCACCACAAATAGATTCTACAGGGCCTCTGAATGGGCTGAGCCTTATTTCCTCTCCATCCTTACTGAATTACTGAGGTCTCCAGATTTTATCTAATAATCTGTTTCCTCACAGGATGTATTTCAGCAAATATGACATGTGACGTTTATGAGGGGGCCCTTTATGTGGACCACAGAAGTCTCTAACCCAGTGTGAAGTGCCTAGTCCTTGCTCTGCTTCCAGGGATTTGACCTAACTTGGGAAGTAAGAGAAGAAAAAGACAAACAGATGACACGGGAACAGAAAGTTTAGATGGGGGGACCTGGATTCTCAGTGGAAACCCTAAAGCTCACTGTCTTGTTTTCTGTACTGCTGAGATAAGACACCATGACCAAGGCAAAGAAAGCATCTAATCTGGGGTTCACATTCCAGAGGGTTACAATCCATGACATCGCACCAGGGAGCATGACAACAGGCAGACAGCCCTGACTGGAGCAGGGGCTGAGAGTTTACACCCTTATCCACAAGTATGACACACAGAGAAAGAGCCTGGAGTGGCATCGGCTTTGGAAACCTCAAAGCCCATCCCCAACAACACACTTCCTCCAACAAGGATACACATGTTAAATCTTCCTAGGACTAAGTTGTACCAACTGAAGATGAAGTATTTAAGCATATGAGCCTATGGGAGCCATCCTCTTTATACCACCATACTCAGCATGTTGAATAGAGAGGCAGGCTTATTGCATTCAGATAAACACAGAGGCAGAGTTTATGCTATACAGCTGCATCAAAGAAACAGGTTTAGCTAATCTTGGTAGGAGCAGTCTCTATAGGGAAGTGTTACATAAATATCTGAAAGAAGAAAGGTATGGTGGACATTTTCTGCACGCACCACCAACATTCACACATAGACCAGAGGAAGGCTTTGCTGTTTCCCTCTGAGCCCTACCCAGAGGGGAAGGCTTTGACATCTTCACATGAATCTAAGGCTCTGAGGTCCTTGACATGGCCATATGGAAGTCAACAGCACATACACATTCAGACTTCACCCACTCAGAGCTTCTTCTGCCCCCTCCAGACAAGCTCAGCTGACAATGGCTTTTCCACATGCCACAGAGCTGGCTGACTGGCTATGTAGTCACTCCATGCTGGGACTGGGACTAGGAACCTGTGTTTCATATGTGTCCATATGTAGAAACAGGGGCAGCTTGAGTTAAAAAATAATCCCATGCAGAACTACATAGCTCTAAAAGTCATTTGCCAAAATGTATGTTTCATGTTCCTGTCTGCTTGGCATCACTGTAAACACCAACTATGCAAGGAAATTAGATGTGTAGAAGAACATATGCTAGGCAAAAGGAAATTGATATGGCTCATATATTGGCTTATCTTACAGAAAATTGATACAGATTATATACTAGCTGATATTATCCTTATGTATTAGCAAGTCAGTCTATAAAGGAGACTTCAGTGCAAAATTCATTGTTAAAGGTAAAGAAGCACATTTCATAAAGTTTTTATTCATCAGTAGAATAGGGGCTTTGAGATGGCTCAGTGAGTAAAGGCACTCACCAAGCAACTTGAACAGCCTCAGCTCAGTTCCTGGGTCCCACATGGTAAAAGGTGGAATCAACTCTAGCAAGTTGTCTCTCGTGTCTGTACCACACACATATCCTTGTGCATGTGCGGAGGGGGGGAGCAGAGGAGGGAGAGAAGAGAGAGACTTTTTAAAGCAGTGTAATATTTATACAACCTAATAATCATCTTCAACATACAGAATTAAACAAATCTGTGGGCACAGCCCTGTGACAGTGGGAGGTTCTCACACATGCTCACCAGTATATGACAGAATAAACAGATGTCACATTAGAAAGGATACAGAAGATGTGTATAGAACTTATATTTTAACACTGAATTTAAAATAAAGTTTAAAATAATTCACATCCCTTTTAGCATGTGGAATAAAATAGAGAATAGAAATAAAAAACACATATGCTCAAAAGGAAGGAATAAGTTCATTTAAAAATACATAACAGTTGTTTATATAAGAAACAGAAGAGTCTACAGATAAGGTGCTAGAACAATGAGAAAGATAACTAGATACAAAGTGAATCTGCAAAACACTAGTGCTATATATATATTAACCATAAGTAATACATAAATTTTCTCAAAGGCACTATTTAGTAGGATTTAAAAAAATTAAACTCTAAAAATCAATCTAAAAATACCTTTGAGACCTATAAGTGAAGCCTCTAAATTTTATACATATTATTGATTTCTTAGTAAGTTGTTGGGTGTGTTCTATTCAATACTGAAAGACTCAATTGTGTTGCAATAGTTTCACAAATTCAACCACAGGACAATGTACTCCCATTCAAAATCCTCATAATTTGTGAACGTTGATGAGGTCCTCTTAAAGGCATATAGAAATAAGCCATGTGTGGTGTCACACACCTGTAATCCCAGTCCTTGAAAGTGCAAGTGGGAGGCTCATTAATTCTAACCCAGTCTGGGCTACATGGTGATAGCTTGCCTCAGAAAACAAACAAACAAACAAACAAACAAACAAAACCCTAGATGGATGGCCAGGGAGACGGCTCCGTGGGTAAAGGTGCTTCCTGCCAAACCTGATGACCTTGGTTTCATTCCACATGGTGGAAGGAGAGAGCCAGATCTACCATATTGTCCTCTGGCCACGTGAATACCCACCAGAGACAGTTGTTCAAAAAATATTTAAAAAAAAAAATAAATTACATGGAAATAAAAATAGTCAAAAATAACCAAAAAATGACTTGAGATGGGGTGAAATCTGGGAGAACTTACCCAGTGATGTAACATTTACAGCTTGTCATACAGCACTGTGCAAGTTACGACAGCATACAATTAGCACAAAAACACAGATGAGCTGCATAGAGGATAAACTCAGAGAAATGTAGGCATTGGGATCCTGTCAAATCCAACACGTAACGTGATGGAAATGATGCATTCTTTCAAAATTTATAGTGGATCAGCAATTCGGGAGAAGAATAAAACTTGACGATTCCTTGCATTTTACATTAAAGCTTGGTGTTTGGATGGACTCTAGCTAAATATTAAGGAGGGAGTAAATCTACAGCAGCAAAATCGTATGTATTTGCTGATGTTGTGAGGCAGAAAGATGGTGCTGAGACAGGCTGTTAAACCTATCAAGGGAGAGCTGAAAATGATACAATGTACAAGTAGAATTGAGAAGGAAAAGTCACATGATCATTATAAAATAGCTACCAAAAAAGGGAGGGCCCTAAACAAAATGCAACATATTTTTGTGATAAAATCCCACAAAAACGAATTCTTGATGGGGCCTACCACAGTGTAGTGAAGAATGTGTATGACGGGTGTAAAGCCAACGCTAGGCAGAAAGGCAAGAACAGAGACCATCACTTCTCAGGTAGTGACTGGGGAGAGGGTAGCCATCTTGAGCAAGAAGGCAAGAGAAAGAAGTTAAGGGCAAGAGAAGGAAGCCAAATTATCCTCGACCTGAAGATCATGAGATCCTATAATTCAAAGACCCCACAGAGGACCCCCAGATCTAACAAACAGCTTCAGCAAAGTTTGGCTCTGAATTTTTGGTTTGTGTATCTTACTCTAAAATTGTTCATTGTAATTAAACAATTTTAAATAAAACTACTCAGCAATAATATTATTCCTAACCTATTTTCTAAAGTTTCAGTTTAATCTCAGCCTGCGACAGTCAAGGGAGTCAACAAATAAAAAAGATCAAGAAATATGTAATACAGAAGAAATTAATAAATTACCATGATCCCATGTTCAAACAAAAGCCTACGATTGCTATTGGTTGAGATTATTCAACTGTGATTCTGAAGAACAAACATCCAGAGGCTGCCACTTCTAGAACTACTCAGGGGTTAAGTAAGTACCTTTTTAATATTTCATTTTATTTTTGATTAACATGTATTAATTATACATATTAATATGGTTCAAAGTGATACCTCCCTACAGCATATACTAATTAAACTCAGTCTCCCATGACCTACACTCCCACTCAAACACCTTCTACAGCTATAATAACCACCGTTCTATTCTTGGTCAACTTTTTAAGGGAGCAGCAGTTAAATCCCCTGAGAGAGATGTAGTAATTGAAATGTACAATTTGTAGTTTTTGTTCCTTGACACTCGAGAGTGTGCCTCTCTGCAGTTCTTCCTAAGGACAAAATGTTGGACTAGAACAAAGAAGAGAGGTTAGAACTCAGGGTAACAGGTAAAGAGTGTCCCAGGAGGAGGTGACTAACCTGTCAGCTTGCAGGGCTGAGAAAAGTGAGCATGCTTTCCTGGGGCTCTGAACTGCAAGGTCTCCAGACTCCCTGGTACATAGATAGATGATAGATAGATGATAGATAGATGATAGATAGATGATAGATCGATAGATAGATAGATAGATAGATAGATAGATAGATAGATAGATAGATAGATAGATGGATAGATCAACTCCGGATTATAGAAAATACAGAGTTGTAAGCCTTCTACCTGGCTTGCTCTTCAGCTATTGTTATTTTTGGAGGTGCTGGGATTTGAACAAAGGTCCTCAAACATGCCAGACAAGTGCTCACCACTAAGCTGTATCACCAGCCCCTTGATCCTTCTACAGAAATTAGGATCTGTCTCTCTCTCTCTCTCTCTCTCTCTCTCTCTCTCTCTCTCTCTCCCCCCCTCCACACACGTGCTGCACGTGTGCATGTGCACATGCTTGTGTGTAGTCTTGCCTCTGTGTTTCAGCTTCACAGACAGAATTCAGAGACAGCTTCACAAACATGGCGTTATTGCTCAGGAATAAACTCCTCCTTACCCAGGTTCAGTTTCTAGAAGACAGTGTGATGTGACTGACAAGCACATGAAGACATTCTTAGAGGCCAGCATCCAACAGACATGTATTTGTCATTGATATTTAGGGACAAGAAGATTGCAAATGGCCTGAGGAAGCAGTGGGACTTCCTCCTTTCTGGAGAAAGTCCCTTCTCTTCTCCACACGTGCACTTCAACTACATCAGATTCCTGGTAACTGGGGAAGCGTCTGTCTGGGATACTTTAGGAGAACGAATCTTAAACTCATATTGTGAACACATTACTATAAATAATGCCTTTTTCAATAAACTCTATATTTAGATTCTTTGATGTCTAATAGATTTTAAATCATCTGTAATTATACATCCAGTGATGTTAGGTACTGTGGCCAAGCAGATGCTGAAGTCATGTATCGGTCATGTGAGGTTAGTGGGGATCACCCAATATTTTCATATGAAACATTCTTCATATTTCATTTCTCTTATTTACAGATGTATAGAAAGTTTTCTTTAAAAAACGGGCAGTGAAATATAGAGTCACTTTCACACAAAAGACTCACAGACAGACTTATTTTATTCTCTTACAGTTTGAAATTTTACAACCTATCTGCAAAAGAATTGAAAATTTTAAGGCACCATTTCTAACTTTTTAAAGATAATACAACTAGCTTTGCATTTCCCCATCAGCCCTTCAACTACATATGCTTTCACAAACTGCACACATAAAGAGAGTCTGGGATTTCCTAATTAGTAAACTTTACCACCTAGTTGAGTCTTCAAGGGTAGAAGGGATGGTCTAACACCCAGCCAATCCCTTGCTCCTACTGTACCTGCAGACAATTCTGCCTTTCCCACAATCAGAACATAAGGCTTAGGAAATACATTTCTTTCTCTAAACCACTGGGCTCTTCCTAAGGTCCCAATTCAAACCAGTTAACCTTGTGTCCTCCAGGAAACTCAGAACCATCTGTAGCAAGGAGGATGTGCCCCCACATTCTCTTATGGACCCCCAGAGTAACTCTGTGGCATTTTTAATGTTAAGAGGAAAATTCTGACACCACCACTTGTGACACAGCCTGCTACTGGATCAAAGACAGTACCACATTTCTCTGCTAAGAAGAGCTATTTCACCTCAGATCAAAGCAGGAACGATATCTCCTTCCCAAACCTTCACTAAGCTTGCTGCCTGGGATGCTCAAAGCAAGAGATGCTCTCCAACTCATCACCAGTAACACTGCCAGGTTTACTTTTTCCCTGAGTACCAGAATCATAGTTTACAAACAACTCATTTTGAATTGAGGTAGCAAAGAGGGACGACACTTATTACTGTCTGTACAAACCTCTAACAGGAACTCTACCATATTAAAAATCTGTACTGGTTATAAAATGTACTCCAGTTACAGAACCTTTAAAAGAACAAAGAATAAGAGGCAACGCAAAGCTCCAATCCAGTCAGTTCCTAGTTACTGTCCCTCAAGTGTTGACTAGTCGATTCTGTAACATCTTATTGTAAATGAACCACTTGTGAAACCAGGTCTAGAAATGAATAAGCAGAGAACATATTTGTCTTAAATGAGAAAAAAGAATATATTCTCAGCCCACCCCAAAATCTTCACCATCTATACCAAATGTCAGCAAAACGACCCAAAATGACAGTGTGACAAGCCACCAGGGTTTCTGAATCTCATAATATATCTAACACAGCAATGACCTGACCATTAAGCCCAGTGATGCTGTCAGATGGGTTTGTCTGTACACAGTTTACACATGGACAATGGAAGCGTCAGGTAAAAAAAAAAATCCTTCCTTGGTATAAGAAACATGATCTTTAAGCTGCTCATAACATAATGTATCACAGGTAAAATGGACATAAAATCGACAGCAAGCTCCAAGCAAGCCCCCAGCACCAAACAGAAGGAAGCACAGACCTTCAAACAGCACATCTAGAAGGCAAAGCCAAAAGCAGGCCACAACACACAGACTTATACAGTGGTGACTGAAAAGAATACTTCCAAGAAAGGGCAGTTGGAAGGTGGAGAAAATCCGTGGCTTCCACAATGGGAGGCTGTCTCCAGATAGTAATTCACCTGCATGTGCGTGGGGTTACTTCAAAGACCTTCTGGGAGAAAAGGAGGAGGGGTTGTTGAAGGACTTTCTACTTCTCTTTACAGAGGAAAAAAATACCTCTGTGAATATATAATCAAAATCAATCAGAATTATAAAGCACTACGAAATGGAAAATATGCTGGTTAGAACACAAAAGGCGTTGTGGAGAAAATGAATGGTCTCAATTTCTTTGGGATGCGATTTCAAAAGAGTAGAGCACTAATTGAAAAATCATCACACTCAGTGCGCTGACTCCACTCAGAACTTGAGCCCATTCATTGAGAGGGAGAAATAGAGGGGGGGGTGGTGAAGTAAATAGCACAAGGCCAGGGATGAGAGGGTGAGAAGACCTCCTCCTAAGCTTGAAGAAGTGAACCCAACGTTAGACCCAGCAAGCTCTTGGCAGCCAGCTATTACCAGGGCTGTCTGAGTGAGACAATGAACCCAAACAGAATCAGGGCTTCACATATGAGTGTGAAGGACAAGTGAGAGACAAGGGCTGGAGAAAACTGCTGGAACAGAGGGAGCAGCTACCTGAGGAGCCTAGGAAGGGTGGGAGATGCGTCTACAGAAGAATCTGACCAATCAAAAGAGGAGTTATATGTAGTCAGGGTGATTCTTCTCAGATTGGAAGTAGAGACTCTGTGCTGAGATGACTCTCACAGCCATAAAGGAAATGAAATGTGGTTTTGTGACACTTTTTTTCCAGGCAGTAAAAAAAGGCTTTTATTAGGTGTAAGGAAATGCACGCATACAGCAAGGTACCCAGAGGGAACACAGATACCCAGCAACAACTAAGAAAGCAGACAAAAGACTTTGGAATAAGCTCTAAAATCCAGGGAAACTTGGAAAGATATGGTCGGAACATCACATATCTTCTTCTTTCTCTTTGTCCTCATAGGACTGAACTTAAGTATCTGAACAGTTGGACATGCTCACTACTCATATCCAAGTTTTCTTTTTTTTAAAAAAAGATTTATTTATTTATTATATATGAATACACTGTAGCTGTCTTCAGACACACCAGAAGAGGACATCAGATCTCATTACAGATGGTTGTGAGCCACCATGTGGTTGCTGGAAATTGAACTCAGGACCTCTGGAAGTGCAGTCAGTGCTCTTAACCACTGAGCCATCTCTCTAGCCCATATCCAAGTTTTCTTCTCCAGCATCTCTGCCCATCCCTGGTCATGTACTCTTCTTCAATGGTGCTTCCTAATGCCAGCTTCTGCATTGCCTCAATCTGAAACCTGACTACCTTTCTCTTTCCTCTGTATAACAAAGAATACCTCTATGCGTCTTCCTACAAGAATCCTTTATGTGATTAACACAGTTATCAAGCACACCAGTCATCAACCATACTCTGCCTCATGCTAAGCAAGCCAGAGCTAGCAACGCCACATCAGACTTTCAGTGTGCAGCAATGATATGATCATACAGGAACAAATGTGCAAGCTTATCACACCCTTCAGGGTTCTTTTCAGCTTTCCCTATTGCACTGAGATATTTGGCCCTCTGACGGTTTAGTATTAGCACTGTGATGTTAAGCCCACTGCTGATATGATATTATTTCAAGTTCACCACCACTCTGGGTTGCAACGCTAGTCTTAACTTCCAGGAGGGCCTAACAGTTCCACTATTGTCAACACACCGAAGTATCAGTTGATGGGCTTGCTCTTCCCTTTCTCTGGTCTATAGCTCCACTGGCGCATTAGAGTGACCCAGGAAAGGCTTTAAAAAAAAATCAACTTGGGGGGAAATGGCAGAGTACATGTGACCTCATGGGGAAACTGAGGAGCTTCTAATTAAGGAGGGGGGCAAGTGAGACAAGTATAGAAGATGAGGGGAGGGTAAAATAATAGTAAGGGAGTATAAAAAATCATAAGGAATCATATTATTAAATATCTACCTAAAGATACCTATGATACATTATAGTCAGTGTATAAACATACATACATACATAATACATACATACATACATACATACACACATACATACATAGTTTAAGCAAAATTTTCCTACATCAGCTAACAATGACCCCTCCAAGATCATCTACCAAAAACTCTAACACTAGGCATAAAAAGTCCTCTTTTTCCCAGCACTTGGGAGGCAGAGGCAGGCGGATTTCTGAGTTCGAGGCCAGCCTGGTCTACTGAGTGAGTTCCAGGACAGCCAGGACTACACAGAGAAACCCTGTCTTAAACCCCCCCCCCAAAAAAAAAGTCCTCTTTTGAGTCATTGGTCAGGGTTGTCCAAGAGACTCCTATAATGTTACAGGCTATTGCTATTGTTCTTGGCCACCCCCAGAAGTGGAAGTTAAGTCCTTATAGCTAAAGACACCATGAATGTCAGTGGGACAGAGGCCACTGAGCTGGACCTGTCATGGGGCCTACCAGAAGCTATGCTGCCTATGAACAACATCAACCACCAGCATGATGCAAAAACCCTAAAGATATTAGAGTGGCACACATATCTTGGTGGTGGACTTAAGATCCATTGATGGAGACTGAAACCATTTCATAAAGCCAAGATGGTAACTCAAGGCAGGAAAGGAAGCAGAGATCACACAGGAATGCTGCTTAATGGTTTCCTCTTCATGGTTTGCTCAGCTTTCTTTCTTCTACAACCCAGGACCATCTACCCAAGAGAGGCACTGTCCACAGTAGACTGGGCCCTCCTAGATCAATCTATCTATCTATCTATCTATCTATCTATCTATCTATCTATCTATC